>NW_005842295.1:525123-586838 GCF_000455745.1 Alligator sinensis | reverse complement strand
CCCTGCTCAGGCAGACCCAGGGCTGGATTAACACCTAGGCAGGTGGCTAGGGCCCTGAGGCGTGGGGGACCCTGGGGCCTACCCTCCATGGCAGGGCACAAATGGTCCCACCCAGCTCCCTTCCCTTGCCCTGCCCTCAGCCAGCCTCACTTTCTAGCCCTGGCTCTGACCCTGCTTTCCATGGGCAGCCACACTGAAGTGAGGATGGGGGCCTGGACCTCCCTAGGACCCACTAAAGGGTAATCTGGCCCTGGTCAGATCCTGGGCTTCCCCCCCCCTCAACCAGACCCATTTCCCCACAGTAGGGGTGGAGCCACTTCTGGGGCAAGACTCCTCCCTGCCCAGCCAGCCCCTGGACATGGGCCTGAGGGAGCAGGGAAAGCACCATGGAGGTACATTCCTCCCCAGAAAGCAGCACCACCCGTTTGTCTTGCCACTGATTGTCCTTTCATGCAACATGACAAAAGGGATCAGCATCTATTTGCTCAGCGTTTGGGCTGCCATAGAAAAAACACGATGGTGGGACAAGTGAGGGGCCAGGCAACATCCATTTCCACCTGGCGTGCCTGTGCTAGACTTCAAAGCAGTAGGTAATTCACTGAGCCCAAAGAAAGAGGGAGGGGAGAGGGTTTGCTTAATAGGGGCCTCTGTTTCCAGGAGGTATAGGCTTCCATGATGAAAGCATTTCTGAAGATTAGACCAAGCCCATGGAAAAGTAGGTCCAGATGCATTTGGATTCAGGGTCAGATTCCCTGGTGGCCCTTGGGAACCAACCAAAATGCCAGATCTGGGCTCAGCCCAGACCTGAATTTTGGGGCAAATTATGGACATGCTGATACGGGAAGGTGCAGTGCAAGTGACAGATAATATCTGAACTCTGTAAGAGACCCCTGGGGTAAGGAAAGCAGCCAGCATGCTGCTAACAGTGGTTTCCGAGGGGACAGTCTAAGAGTGGAGCTGTGCCTTACCCATTCGTCTTGGTGATGATCAGAAGAGATACAAGCTTGATGATCTGAGCAGCTAGAGCAAGTCCTTGATGCCAGCCCATTTCCCTCTGGTGCTTCTGAGCTTGTTAGGCCTCAAAAGAATGGCCTTGCGGATTGGGCATATGGTTTCCTCCCCAGCATTGCCATGCCTCTGCAGGGGCATAATTGAGTACTTCCTTACTTGGGGCTAATTCTGCAATTTAGGTATCAAAAGAAGCCAGGAGTGTGAAAACACAAAATCAGTGTGTAAGGTGAGGTAATAAGATTATATAAAGGGGGGAATATAGGACCTAATGCGCCAGTGATGTGAAGCTAGATTAGTGCTAAAATCTAGTAGAACCCAGCTCATGTAGTCCTCGACAGGCCTAACTTTAATAAGCCCTGTACAGTTCACTACTGCTGCCTATCTTTTTAAACTGTCAAAGGTCTTTTAGGTTAGTCTTTGATTGACTGCAGCTGAGGGACCTCCAGCAGAGAGTTGCTTCTACCTGATGATAGATAGTAGAGGGGATTCGAATTAAAGTATCTTTTTTCACTTCTAGTACTCTTACAGCAAAGATCAGTAGGGCTTCTTCATTCTACTGTGTGATCTCAGTCTTACTAATCCAAGATTTTGCTGATAGGTAATGCCCCTGCCTGTCCATCCACAATACTCACACACTGACTTCTCTAGCCCTTGTCATGCTGCTGTACTTATTTAAAAATTATTCTGGTCCGCTGCATGTATTATTAGTCTCTTGCATTAGCTAACTATATACACCGTCTTTACAAGACAAACAAACAAACAAACAAACAAAAACAAATGCACACACCAACTTAAGATGCGTATATTTAACACTGGGAAGTTTCCTGCTAACAAACGTGGCTAACTGAACATCCAAGGTGAAGGCAGCCATTTGTTCTCAAGCCAAAAACAATTTCCTGAGAAATCTAGGTATGTGGGAAAGCACAGGGGGGGCATGACCTTAATGTGCACAGTATTGGACCTGAAAGATTGCACTTATCAGAAGATTGTCATGTTAACAGGCACTTGAGGATATTCAGTGCCTCTTTTGAGGTTTTCAAGAAAATTAATTATATTTTTTATCAATACATTTTAAAACATACAATTGCTTTTTTGACCAATTTTTCATTTTTAAAGGCTGGCTTTGCTGAAAATGGTTTGCATTTTAATTGAAAACCCTATCTGGTTACCAAGAAATGGAAAAAATGATTGATTTCAACTAACACCCAATACAATTACAGGGAAAAAATACAGGTGTGTGTGTTTTTTTTTTTTTTTTTAGAAGGAAAATTCAGTGCGTCAGCTTCTAGTTTTCAGCACCTTTTAGCACCGTGCAAGTTGGGCCTATAATTAGAAGTCCCATATCTTATTTTTGAGAGATAAATATCACAAGGATTGTTTGTTATCTATGCTGAATCACCCATCATCATCCAAATGGTACTCTTCCAGAAGATGTTAATCTGATTAGCCTATGGTGGTGCCTAAACTATTTTAGTACTATGAAAACAATCCAAGTTACAAATCTAGGTTTTAAATAAATAGATTTTTTTTCTTTTAAATGTAGTCTATTAAGAGATGACCATTTATTATTTATAATAATGCTTCCATTTGTTCTAATAAAATTAATGGGGTGGAACTTCAGCTGATATAAAACAGCATAAAACCTAGACAATCAAGGGAATCACATAATTTATAGAATTTGTAGGTTCAGCTCTTCTTTATGCCCAGCCACCTATTTCACACACACACACTTCTGCATGAAGAATGTTGTACAGATTCTATAAAGGGAGATACAAGCATAAAGGGTCACATCCTGGCTCCATAGAAGGCAATGGCAAAACTTTTGCTGATTTCTGAATAGCCAGAATTTCATCCAAATTTACAATAAGAATGATTAAAAAAACCCCAACAAACAAACAAAGAAAAAACCACCACACCCCCCTCCTCTGGGTCTCTTCCTCCCCCTCTTCCCACCCTTAAAGCCAATATTAGTTTACCTCTTAGGCTAGGATTTCACCCTAAGAGACTTGGAGGGAATATAAACCTTTATAGATCATAAGCCCATCATAATTGGTGGGGGGGTGGGACTTTACATGTAGATGTCATTCAATAACTGCAGCACTGAATTGCTTGTGGTATCTCCTGAGCGATTGCTACTGGCTGCTATTGCCTCCAGGATACTAGCCTGATCCAGTCTGACATTTGTTTCCGCCTGTATTCCTGTTGAAGCATAGGACATCTTCAGGACATCAGATCTAATCTACAGTAATTGTACCAGGTTTTTCTGTATTGGTTTTAATCACTGTCCTAGCTACCAGGAAATAAAACAAACAAAATAAGAGCCAGCACACTTGGGTAAGTTTATATTTGGCTGTATCCTTTGCTAATTTAGTGGAATTTCACTAATTATCACTTTATTAACTGGCCACCTGGATAGTTATTAGAAAAAGATTGATGGCCTCATCCGGTTCTTAGCCCTTATGTAACAGGTATGTGCTCTCTGTTATTATTTAGAGGTTATTTTTTGCAGATATGTGCTACAGCATTTAAACTAGTGTACTATAAAAAAAAAAATCATAAAAACCATGAAAAAAAATAGAGCTAGAAGGGACATCAGGAGGTCATCTGGACCAGTCCCTTCCTCAAGTGGGATCATTCCTGTTCAAATCATGCCAAACAAGTGTTTGTTTAACCTGCTCTTTAAAAATTCCACTGATGGATATTTTACAGCCGCTTTAGACAATCTGTTCCAATGTTTTACTGCCCTCATAATGAGAAAGTTCTTCCTAATATCCAGCTTAAATTTCCTCTGTTATAGTTTAAACTTAACTCTCATCTAGGCCCATATAGTCACAGAAATAGATTATCACCATCTTTATAACCACCCTTCATATATTTGAAGACTGTTACCAAATCCCCCCTCAGTCTTCTCTAGACTAAATAATCCCAGTTCTTTCAGTCTTCTCTCATAAATCATGTTTCCTAGACCTCTAATAATTTTTGTTGCTTTCTTCTGGACTATTTCCAATTTCTCCACATCTTTCTTGAAGTATGTTGCTCAAAAGTAGATATAATACTCCAAGGGAGGCCTCATCACTGCTGACTAAAGTGGAAAAAATCACTTCCCTTTACTTACAAGTGACACACTTTTTTATAGAAACTAATATGCTACTGGCTTTTTTATTTGTTTGCAAGATGAACACATCATGGACTATTTTTTAGTTTGCAGTCCATTATAACTCCAGTTCCTTTTCTGCAGTACTGCAGCCTAGCCAGTCACTTTCAAATTTGCATTTGTGCATATCCTAAATACAGGACTTTGCACTTGTTCTTAGTGACTTGTGTTTGATTAATTTTGGGCCATTTTTACAGTTTAATCGAGGTCATTCCTAATACTTCTTCCCATTGATGATTATTCTTTGAACACAATGATCCAACCAGTTATGTATCCATCTTACAGTACTTTCATCCAAATAGTGTTTCATTTGTTAACTAATGAGGATGTCATGGGAAACGATGTTGAAAGCCTTGCTAAATCAAGTGATTCATATCCACTGCTCTCTTTGCAATTCACAAAGTCTGTCACCTTGTTGTAGAAGGAAATCTGGTGGTTCAAGCATGATTTGGTCTTCATAAATCCATGTTGGTAGATCCTTATCTTCTGCACCTTGGCTAGGTACAGAAATTCAAAAAGCCTGAGGCAGAATTGATCTAAGTTTTGCACTTTTCTGTAAGCGGCATAGTTTAGATTCGTAGTGAACAGAATACACATTTTCCCTTTGGAGTGGGGGAAGGAGCCAAATCTTAGACTGGATTCTGCCATTTTTAAACTAGTCTGTGTGTATTGAACATCTGTTCTGTTATGGTTTTTAACTGGTTTCTGATCACTTGTACTGATAAAAGTGTAACGTCTGTACCTGGCCCTTGATATCCTCTGGGGTTAGAAACAGATGTTGCCTTTCGTTGCTTCTGTGTTGTCATAAACAGGCTGAGGGGAGCAGGTGGGGGGAAGGGGGTGAGAGGTGGCAGGGGACCTGAGGCTATGAGGCTGATGGAGCAGGGACTGGATGCCCAGAGCAGCAGGAGGCAAGGTTGGGACAGGTAAGGAACAGAGGCAAGCTGTTTAACCTGCCCTCCTGCCACTGCTTTCCCTGCTGCAATAGTAAGGAGGATGTATTTAAGATGGCCCTTCAATGGTTAGATTGTAGACATGGGAAATTATGACAAATTTATACATTTTCTGTCTAAAACTAATTATTGGGGGGGGGGGGTCATCTTAAATTCAGGCAAATATGGTACTTTGGTTAGTCTCTGCAAATCTACCTTGCCTTCTAATTCCTTTAAGGCTGTAAGATGAATTTTGTCTGACTCTGGACTTAAAAACATCCAGCTTCTGTAAGTAATTTCTAACCTGTTCTTTCCCAATCTAGGTTGATTATCTTCTCCCCTACCCTTGCTGCCAACTGTGCTCATCATTTAATAGCTGACATTATTCATGAAGACTGAAAGAAAAGAGGCATTAAAAGCCTTCTCTGCATCTTCCATTATTTGATTGCCCTCCTCAAATATGCAGTAATTACTGTAAAATTGAACTGTACCTATTCAGATAAATTAAGCAATGCCACTTCATGAATTACTTAATCATGTTTTTTCACGTAAGGCTAGATTTTACAAGGTATTAAAGATGCCTAGAGGGGTGAAATGCCTAGATGATTTCAGAAGCACCTTGATATCCAAGATATACTCTGTCCTTGTTTGCTAAGGGCCTAATCCTGTAATGTTCTGAACACCTGCCCTCAGGTTGCAAGCACCTTCATTTCCACTTTTGTTCATTTGAATAGTGGTTTACAGTGGGGCCATCATTAATGCCAGTCAGCAAGGCTGTGCTGTATAACAGACCTGCTTTGGCTCCATACTGCATGCTGAATGACTTCTTCCTGAAATCAAAGGCTTTTGTGCCAAAGGAGTGGATGGCAAACCTATCAGTTTTTCACCCTAAGCCAGTGGTTCTCAACCTTTTTTAGACTCAAGGCACCCCCCCAGAAAATACCAGTTCTTTGCTTGCACTCATTTTTTGACTATGGGAAAATAATAGAGCAGTTTTTCTGTTGCAGTCACTCCACAACAGATCAGAATGTTCTTAATGCTGTGGATGACTATTTAAATCCCTGGGTTTCTCTTGTGAATCATATATGCACAACTAACAATGCTACCATTACTTAGCGCTCTGTGGCACCCTTGAATGGATCTCAAGGCACCCCAAGGTGCTGCAGCAGCCTGGCTGAAAATCACCATCTTTAAGCTATCTGATTAGACAAGTCAAATATATGTGGTTCAGTTCCTTCCACTTCCTGTGGTTCAGTTCCTTCACTCTCTGGGCCAGTTTAATCTTTAAATTAAACACTTTCACACTGCAAGTTTAATGCTTTCCTTAATAATTTAGATATCACCTGTTGCCCTTGAAGATTTACAGCTTTGCATTAAATAACTAGCTAATGTGGCCTTACTATTTGCAGTATTTCTTATTGTTACTGAAGGGAATACTTGTGGAGTTCACAAATGATAAGTTAACGTTATTTACATGTTTAAAGCCATTGGAATGCATTCAAGACAACTGCTGAATGATTGTTAATATTAAATTGTTCAGATAAATACCATATTTACCCGAATCCAAGATGACCCTGAATTTAAGGTGACTCCCCCTGTAATTAAATTCTAGACCTGGAAAATGTATACTTTTGTTATAATTTATTATGTCTGGAATCTGTTTTTTAAAGGGTCATCTTAAATTTGTCTCCTCCACCACCTGTCCCACTACTACTGCTTTCCCTGCTGCAGTGGTGAGGGAGGCAGTGGGGAAGCATGTTATAGGGCAGGCTATCAGGGGAGCAGTAGGGGGGCAGGTGGTGTGGACAGTGGTGGGGCAAGCAGCTTACCCTGTGCCGCCTACCCCTCCAACAACCTCAGCCCCTGCCAGCAGCTTCAGGCCCCACACCCTGCTTCCCCAGCCAACCCTCTCCCTTCCCCCTAGGGTTTCAAGTTACAAAACCCAGTTCTTGGATTTAACCAAGATGTGCTCACAAAGATAGCTTTAAACCACATTTACAGCTGCCTAGTTCTTCTAATCAGGCCTGGCATTGATTCCAGCGGAGGTGCTCTGGCAGCTAAGCTACAACTAATGCATTTCCATTGTACCTTGGTTCTAGGAATATAATAGTGGATAGAGTGGAGCTGCTTTGCTGCTCTGCTACCCAGAATTTTTTCCCTATTCAGGAAGAATTCCCAGCTTTCCAGGATCCCTGGATTGTATAGTTCCTTTTCACTGGCCTTTTATATTTTGGAATTGGCTATTGTTGCCCTTCATTGTTACAGTGATAGCTAGCATTCATTTCAAACAAAATATTAGTATTGAGAACTGTAAGACACCAAGGTACAGTAGACAGAAAGCACAATAATGTACTGTAGTAAGCTTCTGTGCAGTCAGGCCAATAGCACAGCACACCATGGTAGCAGCATCAAAGTATAAAGCTGCAGTTTTTGTCTCCATCTATAACCATCTCTGTGCTGTAGCCACTAAAAGAAGAAACTATTGTAGTATACACATGTTCAAGTGATCTGGGAGAATTCTTCTGGCACCACTGTGATCTCCAAAGCCACCCCTTACAGTCCCACCCAAACAGCTGGTATGAACTATAACAAAGGAATACGTGTTCTGGCCCTAACACCAACTAAACCGCTCTGGACCTGAACATAAACAGTGGCTATCTATCTGTACAATAAGTCGTCTTTTTTTATTCTAGGTCATATTCCTCTGCAAGGCAGCAGTATTCTGTTTGCCTCCCCCAAAGTAGCACTAGTGCCAGCTAGGAGCTCTCTTGGCTCCTCCTGCTTTGGAGCTCCTTCTGTAGCTTCCAGGGCCAGACTGCCCACATAGGGTCAGGTCCTGAGCTTATATACATGGTAAGTCCTGCCCCCTTCTGGTCAGGTGATGCAGTAGCCATCACAGGTGTGTTCATTCTGACACTAAGGACCTTCCTGCCTGACTTTGCAGCTTCTTAGTCACTGTTTGTAGCTCTTAGCCCCTGAGCAGCCTGGCTGTCTGTCCCTTGTGCCTAGTACAGCTGCCTTTGGCTACAACTCAGCTAGAAGGTAACTAGTTCCTTAGCAGTTTAGATCAGTTTAGATCACTCTTGCAGTTTCCTTTTAAGTAACATCTTCTGGCACCCTGGTATCTTGGAGGACTATGCTGTGGCTTCTTTCTGAAGGAAACATGTACAGACAGGGCACATCTGAATCAGCTCTGCAGTAAACGTCTTGTGTCTACACGTGCGGCTTTATTAGGCCGCAGGAAACTAAGCAACTCCACAGTAGGGTAGTACTTATAAATACAAGTACTACTACCCTGCTGTGAGGATTTTACTCTGCAGCACTACACATGTGGATGCTGATACAGCTATCTGGGACATGAGGGTACTTCAGTACAGGGGTTGTCTACAGGCTAGCCCCACACTAGAGCACCCTCATGCCCCAGTAGGCTTAGCCCCTGGGCCCGCTGCCAACCGGGGTGCTCCAATCCAGCTCAACATGCTGTAGTCCTGGGCGTATGTTCAAATGGTGTGCCTGGGAACAATAAACTCCATCATGATATGCACTGAAGTTTATTGGTGCATCCTAGTAGCACATTTAGATGCGCTCACATTCACATTCCCAGGAGAAACTCTCTGGAGCATTTAACCCTCATTGTCCTAGAGCAGCCATTTTTGCTCTGGGAGAAAAACCATGAACACTGTACACTTGTTTCTTTTGGTAGGTCAGCAATTCTCCTAGGAGAAACGAATGTCCATATAACCTTTGTCAGCTGTTAAAACATAGTATTAGTTGTTGTATACCAGCACGTTTCAAATACAAATTGTAGCATCTGGAGAGGATGTTATGTTCAAGATGGTCATGTTCGACCTAGCATTTGACATATCAACTGTGATTTATGAACCTAAGGGTTTAAATTTGGGAAAATAGGAATCGTAGAATAATTGTTAATAAATAGAATCCTAAGAATAGATCTATTTGTATAGATTTTTCAGTTTAACAATCTTATAGAACATTTGTTTATAGTGTAATACATCACATCTTGTCACAGATAAAAAAAAATGCAGCCAATCAGGAATAAATAAGCTAATTACCAAGAGTCACTAGGCACGTCTACACATGATATGAATGGACTCAAACTCTGGCTCATGTCATGCTGGAGTTTGTTGCCCCTGGACACTATGTTTACACGTGTGCCCAGAACCATAGCATGTTGAGCCAGGTTGAAGCAGCCCTGGCTGGCAAGGGATCTGGGGAGTCAGCCTGCCTACCCAGGGCTGCTCTGATCCAGCTCAACATGCTGCAGAGGAGTTGGCTGAGGCACAAGGGTGCTCCAGTGCTGGGCTAGTCAGTAGGCAGCTGTGCAATGAAGCACGCTCGTGTCAGCCCTGTCAACATCTACACATGTGTTGCAACTGTAGGATAGTTAATACTTGTGTTTACAAGTGCTAACCTATGGCAGAAGTAATTAGTTTTCTGCGACCTAATAGGGCTGCATGTGTAGATGCTGAGATTTTACTGTAGAGCTAATTGGGCAACTCCACAGTAAACATCTTGTGTAGATGCATCCACTGAAATATTGCATGAATATTATGAGAATACTCTTAGATAACAGTCAAATACTGATGTTAATACTGAGAAGACTATAATACCAAACTTCACAACATGTAGACAATGGGTTCACAGCCATCAAGTCTGTATAGACCTGCTTACCCCTTGCTTTTACTTGCCCAGGAGGTGGCCATATTCT
The DNA here is from genome assembly GCF_000455745.1 of Alligator sinensis. Classification (NCBI taxonomy): domain Eukaryota; kingdom Metazoa; phylum Chordata; order Crocodylia; family Alligatoridae; genus Alligator; species Alligator sinensis. Next base: position 577,012 of record NW_005842295.1, on the reverse strand, counting down.
TTGTTAATGAACAGTCTGAAGAGTGGGGGGATGTGGGCATGCTAGAAGGGAGGAATAAGCTGCAATTGGACCTAGACAGGTTACAGGGGTGGGCAGATGAGAACAGGATGGGTTTCAACACTGACAAGTACAAGGTGCTGCACCTGGGGAGGAAGAACCAGCAGCAGACCTACAGGCTGGGGAACTCCCTTCTTGTCAGTGCAGAGGCAGAAAAGGATCTTGGAATCATTATTGCTGCCAAAATGAACATGGGCCGACAGTGTGGGGACGCGGTCAGGAAGGTGCGGTTGCACCTTGTCATGCATCCACAGATGCATCTCAGGCAGGTCCAAGGAGGTGATCCTCCCTCTCTGTGCAGCACTGGTCAGGCCGCAGTAGGAGTACCGCGTCCAGTTCTGGGCGCCGCACTTCAGGAGGGATGTGGACAGCATTGAGAGGGTCCAGAGGAGGGCCACCCACATGATCGGGGCAGCAGGGCAGGCCCTACGGGGAGAGGCTAAGGGACCTGAACCTGTTCAGCCTCCACAAGAGAAGGCTGAGGGGGGATCTAGTGGCCTGTTACAAACTAGTCAGGGGGGACCAGCAGGCATTGGGGGAGTCCCTGTTCCCCCGAGCGCTACCAGGAGTGACAAGAAATAACGGTCACAAGCTGGCAGAGGGTAGATTCAGACTAGACATCAGGAGGCGCTACTTCACTGTCAGGGCGGCTAGGATCTGGAACCAACTTCCAAGAGAAGTGGTGCTGGCTCCTACCCTGGAGGTCTTTAAGAGGAGACTAGATGAACACCTTGCCAGGGTCGTTTGACCCCAGTACTCTTTCCTGCCTGGGCAGGGGGTCGGACTTGTTGATCTGTCAAGGTCCCTTCCGACCCTACAAACTATGAAACTATGAGTTTTATCTGCAAATAGCTTTGCCTTAAAAAGTAAGAAAAGTGTCTCTGCCTTTTTGGAAATAGGTGCTTGACTGTGCTTCCTGCCAAAGCCTACCAGGCTTCCACAGCATGACTACATGTTTGAGAGGCAGTTTGGTTGCTCTTGCCGGCAATCAGCTCACCTGTCCTGCCATCATGTGGAAGATATACTGATAAGTAAGCTCCCTCATGTGTACTAATGTCTCCCAGTTGGATAATACCTAAGAGATCACAAGTTTTAGCTGAGCCCCAGGCCATGTACTACAGGAAAAGGTCTGTTAGAGCATTATTCTGTCATAGAGGGCAGAAATAAATACTAATCACTACTTAAGTGAATCTCAGCTACTTAATTGGGACAGAAAAGGCCAATGTAATTTTGGAGCTTTTATTACCGTTTTAGATGCTTGAAAATGATGTAAGGAAATCATGAGTCTAAACTATAGGAAAATGTTCTTCCTGTCCCCAAATTTGGTGATTAGCATGACTAAGTGGAAGAGTAAGACTGTAAGTGGGTTGCTGTCTTTTCAGGGGTATCTGTTCCACGAGGAGCTCCTCAGCAAGCCTTCTAAAGCAAAGTTCAGCCTTTTAAATATATAAATAAACGCAATAAAATCCTTCTGTCCTGTCCTAGACACCTGAACAGCTCCTTTTATTCTGGCCCCAGCACAGCAGCCTAGCCCCTCCTTGCAGTAAGCCCCGCTCACTTCTCTGAGAGCATTTAGAGCTCGCTATGGGACACTTGCTTATTCAAAAGCTCCACAGCTAGGCTTTCTTAACAGGGATGACTGTTCCCCCATAATGGGGCAGAACATCCTGTTACAAGAACGCTTTAGCCAGGGAGGATCATCACTGGACCTCAGACAAAAACATCCCAGTGCCTCAGAGGAAAATAATAATTATAACAACAAGAAGTTACATTTGTGAAGAGAAAAAATATATATTTTCTAGCCCCAGTTAGATAATGCTGCTTTCAACATAACATCTAGTAGTCTTCCAACTCCTTATCCATTTCATAATTGTAGCATTGATCCCCATCCCCTTCAGTTGGATCAATAATTTCCCAAGAGACAGGGAATCAAGAAGCCTGTTATCTGGTCATAGAACACTATTAAATTAATCTGACACAATCATTTCTGATAAACACGTATTATGTTTTGTTCTCTTTTCTTTTTCCTTCTATATCTTTCAGTATTTTTTTCCTTCACTATCTGTTTTAGGATCTTACTGCTATTGAAGTCAAGGTAACAGGTTGGTAACAGATTCAAGGAAGGTCTGTGCTAAAATAATTTCTGTTTCATATAGCAATTCCTTCAGTATTCAGTGAAGGAGATTATCCAGACACCCAGATTTTGTGACAATAAGCAGTCTAAATTTTGCTTCCATCTCAGATATGGTGATAGGTAAATTTGAATTTTCATTTCCATATAGTACACAACCAATATTTTCAGTTACCTATTCATTCTCATTGAAGACTGAGATAAATTATTAGTTCAGTTCTTGGGGCTGTCTAGGTTAAACTTGATTCCCCACCCCCCATCCGCTTCTTCCATTTTGAGTTTCTTTTTATTTATATAACCAAAAAAGCTCTTTCCAAGGTCAAAGTCAACAAAGCCTTTGGCCCTTCTTTCTTTGTTTCAGCATTTTTTTTGACCAGAGAAAGATATTCCTCCTTACTGAGACTTCTTACAGTCTCATTTTCCATTCCTTGTTGGTCTTCTGCTTAATGATCTGCTTGAGGTTCCTGTACATTTACACAGGTCTGTAGTCCTTTCCTACCAATTCTTTTCTCTTACTAGGGATGGAAGTTCCAATAGTACTTATACATTTGTCTTAATATAATTCCACATCATTCCCACCATCTTAGCTCTCGAATCTAGTCAACCACCTAAACTAATTGCCTCAGTTGCAAGAGTTAGCTCTTACAGGGCATGTCCAGATGAGTGCGCGCACATGTTTTCCCAGGGACAAATAGCAGAAGTACACCGTTGTGCTGCTACTTGTCCCCAGGGAGTGCTCCTGCACTCGTGCTCTGGCATACGGCAAGTTGCCCTGAGCAGGGTAGGAGAGGCTGGGGCCAGCACCTGAGCTGGCCCCAGCAGCCTTACCTGGGGTCCTGGTGGCCTCCCAGGGTTCCAGAGGTGATGATCTGGCAGCACGGAGCCTGGCTGGCAGCTGGTTCCAGGTGGTGCATGCTGCTGCCACATGTGCTGCCCTGCTTTTTTCTAGTGTGTTGTTTTTTTTTACAGTGGCATTTCCCAGTATCAAAAAACCTCCTTGCACTGCAAATCAGCAGTGCAGAGAATGCCTGCATGTGTGGCATGTGCATGTGTGGCACTGCAGACAGGTCTGTGGCGCCATATATTGACCATGCGCACTCATCTGGACACACCCATGAAGTCCTCGTTCCCTGCATCTTCTAAAGATCTGCCTGTAGAATCATCCTTCTTGATAAGTATATGAGGATTTTCATTTGGATGCATTATCAGGCAATACTTCAAATGTGTGCAGTTGTCAGTAGGTTCTTATTCAAGGATAATGTACATCCTACATCTTATATGTCCTGTCATCCTCATCTCTCTGTCTTGCTTGGAAGCTCTTGCAGGGATGCCATAGTTGCCATCCTTAGAAAAAAGACCTTGCAGGAAGATTAAAAAAGAAAAACCACTGCTCCCCAAAATACATACCCATAACCAAATCAAATTCACTCAAACTCCTGATTCCTGCCTTTTTAACTAGCTCCCAGTGGTTGCTGGCATTTAGGCTTTTATACCCATGAGGCATTCCCACCCCTCTAATTAGGCTCAGTCAAAAAGCCTTCAAACCTCTCCTACTCAGTACAGCCCCTACTACAAACTCTAACTAATAGTGCCTTACACAAAGTACTAATGAAAATGCCAGAAAAGATAGATCTGAGTAGATCTTTTAAAAAGAAAGATGCTTTTCTAAATATACTGCAAGCTAAATTTGCCAGCTGCTACTTTTTCAGGTCCTGTTAATGTAAAGGAACCAAGAACAAGAGCCTGCCCTGTGAAGTTAAATTTGCCCTTATTTTCATGTGCACCATGTTTTATTTGTCTTCTGTTCTTGTTTTTTCTGAGTTCACAGGGACAATTTCCAGGCATAACGCTCCTTGGTATCAAAGAGAATTAATAAGTAACTGTTGTGTTCTGTCTTTTATTCATCTCTCCAGTCCTGCTTTTTCACCTTTTCTCTGTAGCTACAGGTATAAGGGAGACCACCCAGTGACAGAAAATCTGCTTTTGCTCAGCAACTGACTAGTACACTTTTAAACAAGGGATTGTGCTAGTCGGAGAGGGGGCATAGGTGGCACTGCTTAGCTATGCTCCAATTCCCAATTTCTGAGAGACTGTCTTGGGAGATGCTTGTTGAACCCTGACAGTTGTTTAAAGTAGGGATGAGTTGAGCCCAAGTTGGTGAACAGTGCCATTTAAGAGACCTAGAAATTAAGTACCATGAAATGCAACCAGCTGGCTGTTGGTATGACCCAGGCAGAAGATTTGGTTAAAATAAAATTCCAAATGCCTGAAAAAGTCTTTCCATTTTAGGGTGGAGACCTTTTTCAAGTCTGGCTGAAGTGAGGCAGGACCAGATCTAGGGCTCCTGCCTCCCCTGGAGACAGTGGGGACAACAGCAGTAGCAGGTGGGAGAGGGAATATGTCACTGAGCACAGAGGGGAAGGGAGGAGGGAATTCTTACTGATTTGGGCACTCTTTTTTCTAAAGTCCCTGGCTGCTGCTCACAGGGCATGGTCTGAAAAGGAGTTGGTGGGGGGACACTGCAACCCCCTGAAACTAGGGACCTATCTAAATCATGGCAGAAGTTTGTGGCACAACAGCGCCTTTAACCTTGCTCTTTTCACTGTGTGCCCCACCCCTGCCACTGAGTGCCTGAGAGGCAAAAACCACGGCAGTAATTGCCTCTCAGCCATTCAGAATTGTGGGGTGGGGCACGCGGTGAAAAGAGTGAAAGTAAAGGTGCTACTGTGCTGTGAACTTCCACCACAATTTAGGTAGGTCCCTATAATGGTAATAGTCTGAAATGATATAGCTCTCTTTCTCCTGGGAAGTAAGATCCACCACCCTGCATCCAAACTTGTGCAATGAATAGAAAATCTCTGAGAAAGATAAGAACACACATCTGCTCAAACCTACTTTTCTTTCAAAGTTATATTGAACACCCCACATTCTCAGCTTTAAGAACCTTATGTGGCTAATTTGTAGCCACACCATGATATGCTTTACTTACTCAGTAAGGATTACATTACAAGTAGGCATGCACAGTAGAAGGCAGCATAACTATCTGTCACTAAAATTTTTTTTGCACTATTTCATACTGCAGGCCAGTTCCTGCTAGGGACAAATACTCTAAATGCTCACTGAAATCTATGGAAGCTGCTGGCATTTCTCCCAACTTGCACAATCAGGCCTTTTGTCCTTATAGAACAGTCCCTTCTCACAGCAGTAACTACCACAGCCTTCTGCTTTTGATTCATTCTTTTAGATTGTCTTAATATTGTATTTAATTCTAAAGATTAAGGGAGATTCTGCCTCATCCTTTCTGTGCATGCCATTATCTGTCTTGTTATATCTGTTCATTATTACTATTGTTATGTGGAACTAAGCAAAGTACATCCTGTTTTCTGTAACTTCCACATAGAACTTCTGATGTTCTCTTTTCACCTTTTAGTATTTTCCATCTTTTATAGGCAATCAAAAGAATTCCATAGAGAGTTATCTGTCTGCTATAAGAAATATCAGATTTTTCCTTCATACAGTTTTTAACCTGAGTCTTTCTCTAAAATAACTTCTGAAAAAATACATTAAAGTGGACACGTCTGCATGTGTATTTGATACAGCACCGGTTTATTCACAAATAAATTACTTGTAAGTAAATGGTTCTGAACAAGTATCTACACATGTAGGGAAGAGAAAGCAGATTGGCTGCTAATCTGCTCCTGTTTCCTGGGGCCTTGCAATGGGGGCTCCAGCTGCAGCTGCCAGCAGCTAGCAGCCCTCTTCAAAAGGCAGCCCCGCTCACTGCTCTCTGCCCAGCCACTACCCTGGCCAGGAGCAGCAGGTCCAGCGCAGGGATGGCATCCCAGGGGCACCACCATGCACCTGCTACCTACACTCCATCTGCCTGGCTGGAGCAGGCCTGGGAGAGACACTGACGATGGGCTCCAGGATGCCACCATTGGGGCTGCCCTCCTGGGCCTCCAGTCCCACCACCCCTGGACCTGCTGGGCCAGTCAGGACTGGCGGTGGCATGTTGTCCAGCATACCTGGAACAATGAGTAGTGGCTGGAGGCCTTCTGCAAGACCCAAGCCACCTTCCTAGACCTGAAGCAGCTCTGACCATACCTGGAGCAACAACACACCAACATGTGTCTGCCCCTCTCTGCAGATACCCGCTTGGCCTGCGCTCCGTTGAAGCTGGCTGCACCCACCAGCCTGCAGTATGTCAGCCACCTGTTTTGTGTTTGCAAGGCCACTGCCAGGGAGGTCATCCTAGAGGTCTGTGGCACCCTCCAGGACATGCTGGGGCACCCTCCAGGACATGCTCTGCATGCATGACCCCCTGGCATTGGTTGTGGGGGTCCATTCCCTGGGATTCCCCCAGTGCAGTGTGGCCTTTGACAGGACCCACATCCCTGTCACCTGCCTGCCCCACAGAGAAAACCTCTACTATAGCCAGAGGGGCTTTCGCTCCATGGTCCTCCAGGCCATCGTGGAACACTGCGGTGACTTCACACACGTGAGCACCAGCTGAGCTGGCAGTGCCCATGATGCCTGCATCTTCTGGAACTCCAGCCTGCCGGGCCTGGTGGAGAGTGGGTGCTTCACACCAGTGGTGCTGAAAATGTGGTGGTCCCACCCCTCCTCATCAGGGACCATCAGCACTTCTGCCCTGGCTCATGCAGCCCTACACGGGCCACACATGGACCCCCACCACCTGCCTTGACTTCACTGAGGACAACCTCCCCCAGGTCATCATCACGGCCTGTGTGCTGCATAACATCTGTGAGGCCCAGGGGGAGCTTATCCGCCAGGCCTGGGCAGTGGAGGCATGGCACGCGCAGGACACCTGGCATCAGGAGCACCACCTGTGGTGGCAGCAGCCAAGGCCCCAGGAGAGCTGTGCATCCACCCATGGGGGCCAGAGCACCAGGTACAGGAGGTGCTGGCCAACCACCTCCTCCAGCACTCCCTACTTTAGCCCACCTGTATCACTGCCCATAGACCTCCCACCCCCCACATCCAGCCCCAGCACCACACTCACTGCAGACATGTCTTACAGTTTTTATTCCCCTCGCATCAAAACAGACTCCCCTCCCTCGCCAACAAACAGAGCCCCTCCCCCCCCACTAAACAGAGCCCCTCCTTCACCCACCTCTCCCACCAACAATAAAACATATTCTTCCCCTTAAAAACTTTGTTCAATGTCCTTTTTGTGTCATCCTGGGGTGGGAGAGCCCGGAGACAGGTGGCCAGCACCCCAGCCTCTGGCTACTCCCCCATGGATACACATGCTATGGCAAGTGTGGTGGGTGGGGGGCTCTCCCAGATGTGATGGTAGCTGGTGCTCCCCTGTTCAGGTGGCTCCCCCTCCAGCAGCTGGTGTCCAGGCCCAGCAGGGATGACATGCTATGCAGGGTCCTGACCTCACTGCAGGCAGCTCTTGCTCCACACCTGCTTGTAGGCAAGGCAAGTGGCAGGGCTGGGCCCAGGCAGGGGCAGGGGAGCTGGATTGTACCAGACCCAGGGCAGGGGCTGGGCCAGGGGCTCCTGGAGGCAGCTCAGGACCTCCTCCCATGCCCACATGAGGGCATTCTTAGGCAATGACAGGAGGACAGTGGGTGACTACCAGGGAGCAGGCAAGGTTAGGGTCAGGGGCTGGGTAGCGGGTGGCATGAAGGTGACCACCAGTGTCAGAACAGTGTCCAGCACCTGGCAGTCATCATCGGTGGCCTGAACTGTCTGGGCTAGGATGGCATTGTGTTTTTCCAGTGTCTCCACCTGTTCACACTTCAGGGCTAGGAGCTGCCCAGAACTTCCGGTCCACCTGGTCCCGCACCTTCTCCCAGCCAGTGTCCTCTACCTGTCCTGGCAGGCCACATCCTCCACCTGCCAGGCCCGAGTGTCCCCCAGCTGGTCCTCCAATGCCATGACCAAGCAGTCCAGGAGGAGGGTCCTGTTCAGGGTCCTTCTCTGGTGGAACTGGCACATCCATGGGGCCCTGGCTGTGGGTGCTGGTGACCCTGAGGCCTCAAAGCTGCCAAGGGAGGCCTCTCCCCCATGCATAGCAGCAGCCCCTGAAGAGCCATAAGACAGAAGCTGTTTGTCAGAGTTTGCAACATATCTGAGATAAGATGCTCTGTACCCAGGGCTGTGCGCTGCCCAGCCCTAAACTCGGGGGTCAGATATGCACAGGTGGCCAGGGACCATGGTAAGGTGGCCTGGCAGGCCTGGGGTCAGGCAGCCACTGGCCAAGCCCCCCTTCCCTGCTTGCTCCTCTGGGGCTGTCAGGCCGCTGGGTGCTGGCCACAGGCAGCCTGCCTCCTCCGCCCCGTTCCCACAACGGGACAAGCCAGGCTCCTGGCAGCACCTCCTGCTATGGCTTCAGACCCTGCTCTCCCCCCTTCTTCTGAAGGCCAACTGCTCTGCTGCACTGCCACCCAGCCCACAGTGCCTGGGCTCAGGGGGCATAGGGCTCCTGGACAACTGGGATGAGAAGCTGCCTGCATCCCACCCTGCCCACAAGGGGCCTCTCCAAGGAGGTGCCCCGGTGCCAGCCCCCCCATGCTGCTGCTGCATCCCAAGCATGCCCTTGCTGCACATGCCCTGGGCCATGCACAAGAACCTGTTTGCATGGACCAAGGGATGCCTGACCCACTATGCCTTGCTGCTGCTGCTGGCCATAGTGCCTCAGGTGCACCTGTGTACCTGGTACAGGACCCTGAGGTATGACAGTATGGGGGGCAAGCCCAGGCTGCCCTGCAACCTCTGCTGCCGCCTGGATGGCTACACTACACGTCCCTGCTCCCCGCTGCTGAAAAGGAAATTGCTGCTGGAATTGACATATTCCTCAGCATGAGAGGCTTATGCCCACCTAGGTGCAGGGGCATGGGTTGCTCAATAAAGTTTGGCACTGTCTCCCACTTCCTTGCATGCTGTGTGGGGGGGAAAGCCGAGGCCAGGGAAGTACAGAGGGGGGGGAAGGGGTAGGGGCGAGGAGGGCCCACTTTCATGGCTGGGGCTGGCATGGCTGTCAGCTCCGCCCAGTCACAGCTGTTGGTGACAGCGTGCAGCTCTGGGCAGTGTCCTCGGATGGTGGGGTGTGGCAGTGACATAGCTGTTTGGGACTGCGGAGCTTCTGCGGCAGGCGCTGGCCTGGGCTCCCCAAGTTGCTGTTGCAGGGTGCAGCTGGGGAGCTCAGCAGGATAGGCTGCTAGACACCTTAAGGGCCCTCCTTTGGTGACATGTCACCAGAGCTGTCAGGCCAGGGCAGGTGCTTGGGCAAGGCGCCTGTGCTGCTATAGACAGCATGGCCGCAGCCTGAGTCCTGGAGTGCAAGCATGTCTGTCATTTCCTGCATAAAGGACATGGACTTCTGGGCATTCCCCAACCAATGGAAACCCACTGTGCTCGCAAGTCCTTGATCTTTATGTGGCACTGCCATGACAACCAGTCGTGCCCGCACTCCCACATCCAGGCTGACAGCCCCTCATAGACATGGGTGTTGGAGTGCCAGCCCACTTGAACTGGTGCTGCATCTTTGCCTTGCCCCACAGTGCCAAGTGGTCACCAGTCTCCTTCATTGGACCAGTTGGGGCCCTGGGTGTTGGGCATGGGTGTGTCCATGGCCATGGATGAGGATGCCATCATCGATCCACACTGGCTGTCTGGGCCCCTGAGCAGCAATCCCTGTGCCACTGGGCCTGGACGGCTGCCTGCAATACCTGGCACAGGGGCCCAGTGTGCCCCAAAACACCAGCAAAGCGCCAATGTGGGGCAGAGGTAATGCCCCAAAGCATCTCCATGCTGAGGGTGGGCTGCAGGCAGGTGAAACTGACTCCAGCATCCAGTTGCTGCCTGCCGCTGTGAGCTGGCAGGCCTGGCTGGAGCCTGCAGCAGCCTGCAGGACTGCATGGCGGGGCTCTGGCAGCCGCGCTGGGGTGCAGGCAGCTTAGGACGGCTGCCCTGCAGCCTGCCCAGGGAGTCACAAGGGTCTGGAGTGGCCTCAGGCTCCCCGTTGGTGTGTCCCAGGGCTCTGAGTGCCTGCAGGCTTTTTTAAAGGCCTGAGGGAGGGGCTGGCATAGAGGCAGCCCAGCCCTAGGGCAGGAGAGGCTCCCAGCTTGGAGCCCTGAGGCTAGCCTCAGGCCAGACCCCTAGTATCACAGCTACATGTGGTCGCATCTACACATGCATAACTGCACAGTAATCAGGTGTAAATTTGCTACACATTTATTTATTGATTTTTTTCAATTAGACTGTAAAAATTAAAGTGGCCATAGAAACAAACAGCTGCTGGAAGGTTTTTCCCAGGTGTAGTGGGTCTGTGCAGGTGATATAAAACTGCAGAAAATTCAAAGAAAGTGAACATAAATAACACAGGCAAGAAACACCATTAAATAAAAATAACAACCCACTAGGTTTGGAACTCATTATGGTCATTCCTCTAGTACAGAGGTTGTCAAGCAGGAGTATGCATACACCTAGGGGTACTTGGAAAGGTTTTTGTGGGTACATGCAGGTAGGCAGGGACAGAGCACACCCCAGGGTGCAGAGTCTTCTCTGCCATGTTCCCACACATTGCCTCTTACCCAGGGGAGGGGTGCTTCAGGCACCACCAGCCCCACACGGCACACCGTAGTGCCTCCCCACCTCACACCCCAGTTTGCCTTCCTGATTGGCTGCCACCCTCAGCCAATAACCAATGGCAAGGAGGCTCCGCTCTGTGAACAGACATGGGGAAGGGGGGCTCACACACAGCAGCTGCTGCTGCCACCCACCACCCTGTGCTGCTGCCTCCCAGGAGCAGAGCTGCAGGGGGCAAAGGTAGCCTGAGGGCGGGGGTGGGGTGAGGGCAGTGGTACCCCTCTGCAGGCTGTACAGGTGCCACCCAGCTGGCTGGATGTGGGGGGAGGGGCTTGCATGTAGCAGCCAGTACTGCAGCCACCCACCACCCTGTGCCACCACCATACATTGCTTTCCCACAGCCGGTCATACATGCAGTTCTGCAGGCTGCTGATGGGCAGCGCGCATTTGGCCAGTCGCAAGGCCCATCAGCAGCCTGCAGAGCCTCATGTGTGACCAGCTATGGAAAAAAGTGGCGTGGGGGCAGCTGGCAGGGGCGGCGCTACCCACCGCCCCCCATGTGTCTGGCTGCCGCCACCAGAAAGGATACACTAGTTAAAAAAGGCTGAAAACCCCTGCATTAGTAGTATAGGTTAGTTTCCTGGGAAATCAATGCCAGGGGCTTATTTTTAATGTAATTTGTTTGTTTGTGTATATGCACTAGTCTTTATGCAGAGATTGTCATAAAAAGTATTTGGGTAAACCCAGCAATGCCCAGTTCCTGAGGAGCAGGATAAATTGGCCCTTATTATTTTATATGCTGCCATGGCTAGACTGCTTCTGGTACTAAATCTGTCTCAAGTATCTCTACACCGTATGTAATCTGAAATGTAGTTGTCCCTTACTATAACAGTGCCTTCTGGTGACTCCAGCCATTACATTATTTTAGGAATAGTATTAGAATAATTTTCAAGCTCATCCTGTGCCTGCGAAGCATGCGTTTAAGAACACTGTTGAATCAAGAAATGCAGTTGTGCTGATTTCTGTGTCATGCAGTTTCAATTGTTTCAGTGATTTGGTAGTCACTGGCTGCCAAGGTGGCATATGTGGAAGAGTATATGGAAGCAGGTGATCAACTGAACATTTTTTTAATGAACTTGAGCATATCTGGAGAGTCCAAGACTGCTATTGCATTGGCTCCTTTCTTTCAGCTGGGAAGCATGAAATTTACAGGAGCTGAAATTGAACATAAAAATGTTTCCTGGAAACATTTTTCCCTCTCTTACTCCCATACCACTTTGATGACATATAGCAAAGCCTTATGGTCCGAGCTTTAAGCTACTGTTTATAAGTGCTGATTGTGAATGAAACCTCTCTTTCTATGGAGAAAGCAACCTAATGCATCATATCTTCAGGATTTAGATATGTGTGCAGAATGTATGGAGTTAAGATCATGAACTCAGGAAAGCTAGGTTTATTTCTCTGCCACCAATTTTCTGAGAAACCAGGAACAAATCACTTAATTGCTTCCTGGGTCATTTCTTCATGGCTAAAATGAGGATACTAATTATTATGGAGATAGTAATTATGAGAATTACAACTTCATTGCTAAAATGAGGATTATATACCGCATGCTGAAGTCATTGCCTAAGAATGCCTTCAAATCCTACAACTGTACTAATGCAGTTACCACACATGGGGTGCTGCCTCTCCTTACCATAGCATTGCCTGGAAGTTTCCCAGTTTTTCACCCCAGGCTAACATGGGCTCCATGATTAACTGTATGATTCGACTGCATCAATATGCAACAACTGTACACCTATGTAGCCACTATGCATGGGGTTCTGTATTGTCCCCCAACTCTACTAAGCCATACAATGATTCTAACATTTTTTTCTCCCACCCTTTTATCTGGGTTATCTATTTAGATTGTGAGTTCTTTGGGATATAGACAGTCTCCAACTTTGCATTTATCTAGAGTAGGGTCTACAGGGAAATGGTTTAAGTGAGGACTCTAGAAGTTACTGTTTTTCAAATAATAACAACAGCAACAAAAGCATATTTGCATGACCGGTTGTTATAATTACATGTGCAAATGACAAATAAGATACCACACTATTTGCAAGTATGAAGGCTGTGTATACAGTCACAGTACTTACACAGATTTTATAGTATACATTGCATGTACACTTATAAAAGCCTATCTTTAAATTAGTTACATTTCTTGGGTCTAACTGTGACACCTTTGGACATTTTTACTTAGTTTTTAGTTAGCCTTCATTCAGGACAATTTGTCATTCTTTTTTTTCTTTTTCAGGTTCAAGTCTTGGTTAAGTAACCACCACACAAGTACTTCAAGATAAAATGAGACCAAAATAAATAATCATAACGCCTCCTGTTCTAACAAATTTGCATGTGAATAATAGTCCTCCTTAAATATAATGACCTTAACTCTGTCCTTTCATCTACAGCTCTTTCACAAAAATGATAGAATTCTGAAAACTCTGATTTCCCCAGAGATAATTTACTGATGCTCCCCCAGAAGGAATAAAAAGATGATGAATATGATTAATAATAATATTTTAAATTCTGTGAACATGCAGTGCAGGGTACATGTTAAATGATGGAACAGAGAAAATTCTTCTTTGCATGTTAATACACTGTACTATAAGGATGATCTAATGATCAGAATGCCTTCAAATGTACCAATTAACAAAAATGATTGCAAAATAATTATTTTTAATTTGCTTTAAATACTGTGATCTGTCATCTTGGAACTGAGAGAACTTCCTTTTGTACACATCCTGCTATGGTTATATATGAAGTTCTTCTAAAATGAAGAACTACCTTTATTTCTTAATTAAAAGGTATTAATTAGATGGGATTACATAAAACAAAGGGCTGGAAGGGACTTTAGGAGGTGCTCTAGTCCACTCCTCTGCTTAAGGCACAGTTATCCCTATCTAAACAGTTCTAGACAAATGTTTGTCTAATTTGCTCTTAAAAATGTCAAATGACAGAGATTCCATCATCTCCCTAAGAAATCTGTTCCAGTATTTAACCACATTTTTAGTTACAAAATTCTTCCTAATATCCCATCTAAATTTCCCTTGTTGCAATTTAAGCTCATTGCTTCTTGTCCTCTCTCCTCTGGGCAGAGAGAAGAGTTGATCATCATCCTCTTTGCAACAATCCACTTTATATTTAAAGACTATTATCAAGTTCTCCCCACAGAATCCGAAAGCATTTAGTCGGGCTTAACTCACTTTAGTTTCAGTGAAGGTTTAGCTTATGTTAGGACTCAAAGGAGATAGCAAGATTTGGTCCAAATAGGGCACATCTACACATGGAATAACTCTGGAGCATATTGTTCTGGAGATTATTGCTCCTGGGTGCTCTGTTTGAGTGTGTACCTGTGACTGCAGCACATTGAACCAGAATGCAGCTGCCCCAGCTGGCAGGGGGCCCCAGGGGTCAGCTTGCCAGCCTGGGGCTGCTCCCTCCTGGCTCAATGTGCTGTGAAGGGGCTGGCTGGGTGTGAGGATACTCCAGTGTGGGGCTAGCCAGCAGGTAGCCACTGCACTGAAGTACCGTCATGCCCCAGCCAGCCAGAGCAGCATCTACATGTGCGGTGCTGCAGAGTAAAACAGTCCACAGCAGGATAGTACTTGTATTTGTAAATATTATTCTGCTGCAGAATTAATGTTGACTAGGGGTGTGCGAAATGGGCCGTGTTCGATTTGGATTCGGCCCGAATCCAGGACAGTGATTCGATTAGTTGATTCAGATCATTGTCCCAATTCGATTCGGCTGAATTCAAATCTGAAGATTTGATGCTGATTCAGAGAATCAGCGATTCGGCCATAGACACAGCTTTAAATGTTTTTTCTACATATTTCAAGGTACCAGGTGTGGCTCATGAATGTTGCAATGGTGGGGCAGATGGCGCGTCCCACAGGAGCACGGGGGCCTCCCCCTGCATGCTTGGTGGCGGACCTGGAAGTGGACCGGAAACCTTCTGAGTCCACTTCCAGGTCCACTGCTGAGCATGCAGGGAACCCCTGTTCCCCCAGCTTGGTGATCGGCCACAGGGGGACCCTGGGTGCCTGCCCAGATCCAGGAGGCACCAGTTGCCAAGCCAGGGGGAAGAGGGAAGGTCCTCTGCAGCAGACCAGGAAGTGGACCGGAAGTGCTTCTGGTCCATTTCCAGGTCCACCACCAAGCACACTGGGGACCTCCCCTGTGCTCCTGTGGGACGCTCCATTCACCCCACCATCTCAGCGTTCACGAGCCACCTGGTACCTTGAGGTATGTAGAAAAAACATTTAAAGCTGTGTCTATGTCTGAATCATTGAATCTCTCCAAATCGATTTGGAGGGTTCTGATGCCAACCAAGTCCCATTAGCTGTGGGGCTTGCAGCCTTCGGAGCCAGTGCAGGTGGCACCCAGGATCATGATCCTAGGCTTCCCCAGCACTGGCGATAAAAAGTGCAATGAGATCAAATGCATGATCCCACAGTTGTGCTTCCTGCCATGCATGTGTGGTACAGCAGGAGGCACACTTGTGTGGATAATGCATTAGATCCCATTGTACCTTTATGTGCATGTGTAGAGGGGCCCTTAGTGTTCAAATGTGCTGCACCAGAAGGAGCCTGTATTTCCGAATGCCCGGAGCACCACCCTCTGAAATCAGGCGTAGTCCTCTGTTAGATGTTAAAGGAAAGTCTTGGAGGTCCCTAGAAGCTGTAAGCTAAAATTATGCCTCCAAGTCAAAGAAGAGTTTTGTTAATTTTGCCATCAGTGATAGCATTCACTCCACCCTGGCATGATGGTAGCTTACCCCTGCCAGGGAAAGGATCTCATGCAGCTCAAAAAAAAAATGTCCAATATCAATTCTTACTACCTGACTTAAGTTAAAATTGTGCAACATATTGATATGTCAACAGTATGTTGCCAAGCACTTGAAGCCTAAGCACAATAAGCCTTAGATCCCCAAGTGCTCACATAATAAATATGATACCTAAGGTATACATTTAAAGAGTAATAGTTAAACTGCTGCAAATGATTGTATGACTATATTTACTTCAGTCTTAGGATGGCTGGGTATAGTTTAGATTAAGCTCTCTAATAGTGAAATAAGATTATCCACGGTGTTGTTTGTACCAGTTTAAAAGCCGATTAAAATAGATTTCAATGAAATAACTTTCCCAGGTAAACCAGGTTTCTTTTGAAAATGGTACTTAAATACTTTTGAAAATTTTACTGTGCATGTCTCAAGCTGTTGTGTCTCATTTTCAAGTGACTCAAGGTCAGATTTTTATGTTATTTAGGCACCATTAATTTAGGTGTCAGATGTTAGGGAGTTAGGTACCTGCATGATTTGGAAAATCCAACTATTGTACACTTGAGAGTAAAACTGACCAATTTTCAGTGAGATGTGGGCTTCTGTGCACCCAAGTCATTTCTGAGAAATGAGATTTAGGCTTATAAATCATTTTGCTTCTTCCAAAAGTTACATCATGCCTTTTTTTTAAATACATTTCAACTGTCACAACAGGTGAAACATTATAATATTCCTTCATGACATCAGCAGAATTCTTATACTCCTTTCAGTTTCTGTGCTTATAGTTACCTCAGTATTACGATGGTGAAGAGCTAATTTCAGTGTTTTGCTTTAGGTGTCTGTGCCATGCTCTTTTATATAGCTATATATATAAAATTAAAAATCAATATTGTTATATTATTTACACTGTTCACCCTCAATATGAATCATATTACATGAGTATCATGATGGTTTTTATGCTTCACAGTACTTCCAAGTACTTCTTGCATAATAATATATCATGTCACATTATATAAATGTTAGTATTATACATTTCTGTTCCACACAGGGAATTCTCATACAGATGCTGCTATAGCAGAAATTTCTTTCAATAGTGACAATCAAAATGTTCATGCCAAACAGTAACGGTATCATAGCTGGGAACAAGTAGGGGGTACTTCAAATACACTCCATATTTAAAGTCCATAGGAGGTGGGCATATAACTCCCCTTTATGCCTTTGGAAATTTCTCCCTATCTTATTAAGGAAAGATCAGATTCTTGCCTTCATGCAAGGATGTGCCCAACTCTGTCTTTTCCTTCCTGGTTCTTTGCCACTGGTAGGACAGCATGATACCTATAAGAGTCATGATGTCCAATGGTTTTTAAACCAAATCTTGTTCCTGAACCCCTTTGTGGGAGTGACACAAAGAGGATGGAGAAGCAACATACGTTACTGCAGGTTGCTTTTAGTTGTATTCTATGTGTTTGGGATCATTCCAGTGCTGAATCGGCTTTCCTGGTTCTCCAGATCTCAATACCTGGAATCTTATGGAGTCTTTGCAAGGCAGGACGATTCTTAATATAATAAATGATTTTCCATTATAATTGTTTTTGATTTGGGTTTTGAAAGACATTATAACATTAAATAATTAAGCCTTTCTCTACCCCTGTACAAGAGAGTAAAGATTACTGAACTGTTTTATAAGGAAAACAGATACAAAATATCTGAGCTAGGAGTGCTCTCAGGAGTCCAAGTCCCTTAATACTCATCTCAGCATTATTTGAATGTACTGATTTCAAGGGAGTATTCCTCCCAAAGCATCTTCTGGCTCTGAGATACTTTGATACTTTTAATTTTTCTTAATATTTCCTGATTTATAAACAGCTATTCATTATAATTTCCTTCTTTTCAAGGATCACAGCTAGCCATGGTCCCTAAGTATTCCATGATGGGCCCTTTCAGAGGACACATGTGCATCAAAAGTAGTCGTAAGTATTGAAAAGAAAAATTAAGTGAATGTCAGGGATATTGGTTGTAGCCATGTTGGTCTAAAGCCATAGGCAGACAAAAATCTAGGGATAGAGGTGATATCTTTTGTTAGATAAACTAAATAATTGCCAAAAAAAAAATATTTGCAATCTTTTGGGCCCACACACCCTTCTTCAGGCAAAGGAGAATTCAAAGATTGTAAAATTTATCCCAGGTAGAAAAGAAATTTCATCTTGCACAGGGAAAGTCAGAGATGGTAGGAAAAGTCAGTTTGTAAAAAAGTAAATGAGTGTCACATTCTGCCATTGAGCCAACAACCTAAATATTAGTGAGACCTATATTAAATGCATTTTTATGAGATCTGCTTCGTTGTTAAAAGCATATATTTTCCCTACCCCATACCCTTTCCCCAGTTTAGCAGAGGAACAGTCCTACAGTCTTTATTTACAGGCTGACAAGAAGTCTCCTTAGTTTGATCTTGTCTCCTGTTCACAAGCCAGCTGCAGTCAGAGAGCCACTTTACTGTCCAAACTCTGAGACTACTATGACTTAGGACTCTCAGGTGCTGGCCACCCCAGAGACAGTGTTGAGCAGCAGAGAGCAAATTAGCACTAGGGAAATGTGAGGGAGGATACACAAGCAGAGCTAGTCACACACAGAGGGAGTGTTGGTTTCCTACTCTGAAGGGGACTGCAGCAAGCAAATTCCTTCCCTATCTTTGGACACTCAGGATACAGCATAGCTGGAGCAGTCTGAGGCAAGGGCCCACCAGTACTCTCTCTCCAGGATTGTGGCTAAACATCCTGAAGAATAATCACTAGCTAGCAAAGCAGCTTGAGACAATTATGCCATTAAATCAACCCCGATAAGGTAAAAGGCTGTAACGTGTGTGTGCCAGTCATCATTCTGAATACTCTGCTAGTGGATTGTTATTATTTATTATTTGTATTGTAGTTAGCACTTAGTACTGTAGTCATAGGCTTGGGCTCCATGGTGCCATACACTGAGCAAACATGGAATAGAATGAAATTACCTGCCACAAAGAACTTAAAATCTAAATATAAGATAAGAGACAACAAGATAATACAGCCAAACAAATGGGGGCCCATAAGAGACAATGAGACAGGATTGGCCAACACAATAACTAGTGGCCTCAGTATGCTAGCTGCTTAATGATGGCTCTTCCCATCCTGCATACATTTCATATTTGCTCTTCTGAGCAGGGATCAGCCTCCAAAGTGTATGGATTGCATCTGGCACATAGTGACATCTATCCTACCATAATCAGAAATAGCCTCAGTCTCATGTTAAAGAAACCACGTGAAAATGTTTTCTGGTGGGACTTAGTTCTCCCTTTTTTGGTCACAAAGAGGTTTATGAGACATTCAGTAGTCTTGAGGATTATGCTTATGATGTTATTTATGAGCTGTAACCCTGTTATACCAGAAAACATTTATGTTGGATTAAACTGAACTAGTGAAAACTTAGAACAATTATAGCATTTTGTAAAGCAGCAATGATACCTGTTCAGTGGCTTCCTTTCTTTTAGTCTGTGTCTCAGGAAAGAGGGTAGCTGCAGTATCTGTTTTAAAATGGGAAAATGAAGCTTTCCATATGGTAAGTGTTACAGTAGTTCACATCCTTTGGAGAGCAGCCTTCAGCATTATATTTTTATTTTAAGTAGAAGCAACAGCTTTCACTGTGGCCTAGGAAGGGAGGAAATTATCCCCTCAGGTAATGAGCAGAAATTAAGGATCTGGAATGCAGGTCTCTTCAATACCTTGTCTAACAATCCCATTAAGCTTTTACTGTTTTGCATTTGTATTTAGGTAGCATCTGCAGGATCCAATCAGTATCAGGGCCTATAAGCATTTAAAGAAGCTTTTATAGTACCTCTAGTGCCAGAAGTATTAAATAAACAGGGATTGTGCATTTTTCTACCTTTGCTTGGCCTACAAAAAAAGTTAATTTCTTTTTTGATACTTTTACCTCCTTCAAGATTTCCATTGCAGGTTTAAAGTTAGGCCTCAGGGATAACCTTCTGTTAGCACAGTGTCCAAGGGCTGCTTCAGTTTTCTTTGTTTTACTAATATTGTCATTTTCCTCTGCTTTGTTTTGCAGTTGATGTTTGGCTTGTAATTATTAAAGATCTTCAAAGCGTTTGTTTATTGTTCAGCTAAAAATAGCCCAGGCTGGTAATACTACTATGGTTATACAGAAGAGCTAGAGATGTATGGGACAGGTGACAAAAATCAGCTCAAGTCAGTCGCATTTGTTTCATTCGTTCATTCAAAAAAAACCCCAAAAACAAAGAAAGAAAGAAAGAAAGAAAGAAAGAAAGAAATGCTGCTTACAGTGCAATTACTTCAGTTGCTTAGTTATTGTACTACACCAAAAGACTGAGGCCACGTACATCACATACAGGTATTATGTTTCTATTGGGAGAGTTGCCACTCCTGTGGTAAAAACTGTGGGCATTCACTCAACTATTCCAATGGGAAACATGCTTCTTCTAGGAGAAGAATATTCCAGGTGTCAACCTGGAAGACCTCCCTTGCAAGAGAAACTCTATCACAAGAAGGAATGCTTGTGTGCTCCCTTCCTGGTCTGGTCCAGGATGGTAGTGAAGCAGTGGGTCAGAGCACCCTACTCATTCCCCTGACCAGCACCCCCATTTCAGGAGCAGGTAAGATGCTTGGTTCCATTTCCCTTCTGGACTGATGTTGGATGTGCTCCTTGCCCCCACCCACTGCCCAGACCAGGACCGCAGTGTGGAGATGTGGTAGAGGTTTGCACTGCTGCTCCAGTCCCCTTACAGACAAGTCTGGGGAAGGCGCAAAGAGCAGGGGAGAGGAGATAGGTGTAGGCTGAATGCCTATACTGTTCCCTTTTCTGGTTAGATTTCTGCAAATTTTTCAGGAATTTCCACTGCTAGAAACGAATGCCTTTTTGAGGCCTAAGATTACATTCTGTTCAATCAGTGAGGCTTGGTATACACTTAAAAATGTTGATGGGAAAACTGTTTCAATTAGGTGTATGAATTTTTAAAAAATTGAGCTTGTATCAGTAAAAGCCTTTGCATGGATGCCATTACACTGGTACAAATTTGTCTCAACCCAATATGGCTTATTCCATTTCCAGACCAAACTATGCTATAGTAATGTAATAATTTTTAACCCCATACACATGTAGCTGAAAGAGGGATGTTTTGCTAGTTTCATTACAGCAGTGCAGTTAAAATAGCAGATCTTTCTAATGGAAAGAAGTTCTAAAACTGCCCAAGTTTTAGTTGTCTTTGAATGCTCCTTTTTGGATGGACACTTCTACCCACAGCAGCCAGTCCCAAGGTACTTCCAAAAAAGGAATTAAAATGTTACCAGATTAATCAAGGGAGAAGTAATGGAATATGAAGCCTTTGGCCTCTGATTTCATTAGGGCTGGAAGGGACCTCGGAAGATCATCTAGTCCAGCCCCCTGCCCCAGGAGCAGGAAGTCAGCAGGGTCAAAGGATCCCAGCAAGATAAGTGTCCAAACGTTTCTTAAAAGATTCCAGAGCAGGTGCTTGCACCACCTCTGGGAGGAGTCTATTCCAGGCCTTGGGGATTTGGACAGTAAATAAGTTTTTCCTTATGTCCAGCCTAAAATGGTCTTGGAGGAGTTTATGACCGTTGGACCTTGTCATCCCTTGGGGCGCTCTGGTGAACAGGTATTCTCCCAGATCTGGATGCATGCCCCTTATGCACTTATAGGCAGTGGGTGATGATGTGGGTCATTGCTGGTAATGCATCCTTGTCTGGTAATACCTGAAAGTTGGCACTGTCTGTTAGTCTCAGTCAGAGGTGTAACTATGTGGCTGAGTGCCTAGTATAGCTGTCACACACAGGGGCAACAGTGACTTCTGGTTGCCATGAAACAACCAGTGTGATTGTGTGGCTGCAGCAGCAGCTGTTCCCCTCCCCCTTCTACAAGTTGAAGGCTCCTTGGGCACATATACATGTCAGAAAACACATTGAAGCAGACTCAATTAATTGAATTTGCTGGAGTGTGCTAATTAGCATGCTCCAACTGCCTTGACATCATAAGTATTCAGCATCCCGCACTTCAAAACGGCAGCAGGGGCGCTTTAACTAAAGCTCACTGAACGAGCTTTAGTTAAAAGCACCCCTGTAGCCATTTTGAAGCACAAGACACTGAATACACGAGATACTGATGTCACTTTAATTAGAGCAGCTCCCGAGAGCTGCTCCAATTAAAGTGTCCCCCCACTCCCACCCCGGAGCATGTGTAAAGATGCTCTTAGTTATGCCACTGGTCTCAGTCCAGTTCTCAAAGGACAGACAGTCACAAATGGACACCACTACTACAGTGGTCATTAGTTGCTATTTGATATCAAATCAGCAGTGGTAGTGAAAGCTTTAGGAAAGAGCCACGGTGCATTAGCAACAATATGATAGGCAAAATGAAGGTGGAAATGAATACATGTGCCTTTCCCCTTAACTTCTTATTTCTATGCATTTTAAAGTTTTGAGTGGATAAGGTATATGCTGATACAGTTTACATTGTCACTAGAGATATTTTTTGTTCACTAATTGCAGTCATATTTTGAACTTTCTGGTTTCAGAAAATAGTGGTAGTTGCACCTATTAAAGTATGCTGCTATGTACAGTTAATTGCAGTGTAACTACAGTAAAATTACACTACCCTTATAAGAATGCATGACCAAAAAAGATGACTTACTACTGTCTTATGCAAGCAGATCAGAAGAATTTTAACAGAAAAAGGACAAGAATAAAGTGTTTTGAGTCAACAGCCTAGTGAGGATCCAAATCACCTCAGGTGCTTTTCAAAACACCACATATTGAGTTTTTAGCCATATAAAAAAAGACGTTTTATCACTGTCAGTGTGTATCAGAAACCAGAAGTGCAACTTCCAGATTTATAGTAGTAGATTAATCTTCAGACATGATGTGCAGAACAGTGTACTGCAGCACAATTAATAGAGGCTAGATAGATTAGTCATGACACAACTAGATCAATTAAATGACAGTACTACCTGTGAGCCATTGCAACAAAAAAACAAAAACAAAAAAAAACAAAAACAAAAAAACAAAACAAAACAAAAAAAAAATAGAAACCAGGGATGATATTATTATTTTTGTTCTTTGTACCTCATTCCTATCAGTATTTTCTGGATCTTTTCTGATATAGGAAAAAATAGATCCTTTTTAGTGAAAAAAGCATACTGCTTTAGCACCCAAAGAAAACATGAATCATTCTCCGGATTTCCATTAGATGAATCTGTGTGCATGCGTATGTATATAAATAAAATGTAGAAAAATTCTAAGTCTTGAATTTTTCAAGGGCTTAGACAAACAATTTTCTGAATATTTTATACATCTATAAAAACTCTTCATAGCCTCCCAGTAGTTAACCCAGAATTAGGGTTGACTTTTTTTTTTAATGAGCAAAAGGACTATATAAGGATACACAACTGTTTAAATCTCCTGTTGGAGCCAGGTTATATGCAGACCTCAGCATAATTTTAATAGGGGTTACCACAGCTCCTGTATTTTTTCCCCAGCAACTTAAATATTTGAAGATTTAAAACAAAAAATCCTGATTCAAATTAGACATACAAAAAACTAGAACTCCTGGTTCCAAAATGATACCTTTTATTAGACCAACTGGATACCAAATACACCCCTGATTCTAATGAGCTAATTTGTTGGTATGTCCAAACTAAGCCACTGTCTCTCTTTCACATAGGTGTCTAGTGGGCACACTTGTGGCCCACATTTACTATAGTATCTAACTATGTCACCAACTTGGATTATCCTCACAATCCCACTGTGAGATAAAGAAGCATCCATATGCTTATTTTAGAATGGGGAACTGGGACACAGAAAGGCCAACTGTTTTCCTTTAGATCACTGGGAAATCATCAGTAGAGACTTCCTTGCTCCGTTTTATTATTTATTAATGTGGCAACATCTGCAATTTAGCTTGCTATACATGAAAATTGATTTTGCTGATCCAAGAAAGTGTCAGTTTCTATAAAAGATAAGAAATTAAACGATTATAGTTTTACCACATTGTACATCTTCAGCCTTTCATGTTCCAGCTATAATTCATTTCCAGAAGGATGTTCCTCATGTAAGTGAATTTGAGCCAGTTTTAATCTCCTGATATTATTGATATTATCACACTGTTTTTGTCATGCTCCTTTTTCTCTATATGTATTAAAATCAGCCTCTCACTCCATATCAGGGAGAAATTATGGCATTACTCAGAATGTTATTTTCTTTCTTTAGTGACAACAGTTCAGATCACATACTAATTTCAAATCATAACATATCCACTGATTGAAGTCAATGGAGCTACTACTGTTTATACCAGCTAGGAATGTGGTCTTACATTTACTTATATTTTATCCTGATTATGGTATAACTTTTGCCAGTGTGATGATAGGGCTTAACTGGCAAAAACTCTGTAATATTTTGCTTTTAGAGTTTTTGCAACTATAAAATGCCTGCAAGAACTACTTTTCATTCCATCCAGGAAGAGCACACACCAACTGCTGAAACTTCCTTAGCCTGACAAAGGGTTTTTGAACTCGAAAGCTTGCTTAATAACTATTCTCCAACCATTTGGGTTGGTCTAATAAAAGATATCAAATTCACCCAAGGAACCTTGTCTGCAAGAACTATGAAATTTTATGGCCCTGATATTAAAACTCTTATTCTTACTATTGTATTTACTCATGAGTGCTTTCATTGACTAAAATTAGACCACATATATAGTCATAATTTCTCACCAAACAGAGTAAAAATCTAGATTTACATGTCTTTGCCTCATATCACATTGTGACATTCCTACTACTTATCTGTAAAGTGGTACTTATTCTGAATAAATATAGCATAGCCTGTACTTTTGCACTCAAAATCCTAAGGTATTTTATAGCAGTCTTGTATTAGATATTTATGTCAATGTTATAGGGGTGTAGGTTGTAGCCATGTTGGTCTAAGGACTCCCCAGGTATCTCTCCATTTTCATCCCCTTTTTCTCTCTTCCCCCTCCTTCCCCCCAGCCTGTCTCTCACCCATTGACTCCTCAATCTATATTTTCACTGACTACCTGTCTTGTATGCATACCAGCCCAGCCGCTGGCTTCTTTACTTTTCATTCTATCCAGGAAGAGCACACACCAACTGCTGAAACTTCCTTAGCCTGACGAAGGGTTTTTGAACCCGAAAGCTTGCCTAATAACTATTTTCCAACTATTTGGGTTGGTCTAATAAAAGATAACAGATTCACCCAAGGAACCTTGTCTGCCTATATTTATGTCAACGTCTATGAGCCATATAGTATGTACTGCTTTGCCCCTCAATAATGTAATGGCCTCTTAATAATGTAATGGCCTCTTAATAAACCTTTGGCTTGTGCTTGTATGTTCCAAGTACATCTCTGCATTTTGTCAGGGCGGGGGTTCCAGAGCCCTGTTTCTAAAGCTGGCTGTCTTTGGGTTTGCTGCTGCACACAAATATCCCACTGAAGACAGCAGAACTTTCTTGCTAAATCCTTTGTGTAGCAGGGCAGGCTCCGAGGGCAGCCATATTGCTCTCTAGTGGTTGCCTTGATCCTGCCTTACTTGCCCATTCCAGCCTCTCAGGTTCCAACCCTGCTGTCTCACCTGTCATGCCACAATGTTAAAGTCAAGTGGGGAGGCTGCCCACAGGAACCAATGAGCTCAGGGTGCTCTTCCTATCCTCATCACGCAATCTCTTCATCTCTGGGGCTTGAGCCCTACTGCTCTAATTGCCTTAAGGGCTAGAATTGTGACCTCCATCTTCCCCTCTAGTCATGTAGATGCCTCACAGGTGTCACTTGGCATAGTTTTGGAGTCCCTGGCCCTCAACATGCACTTAGCCCCTCAGGCCTTAAATCTTTGTTTGGACTGCAGCCTTGGCTCTTTTACTTTGATTGGGTCCGTCAGCCCAAGTCCACTGCCGTGGACCTTGGCGCCTGGGCCCCAGCACAGGTCTCACCCTCCCAGGCTCTGGGCCCCTTGGCCCCAGTCTTACCTTATTGGGCTCGGCCTGCTCATACAGTCTGTGGGGCTTTGGGCTCGCTCTTGCCCTCTGCCTTTATGGGGGTCTTTCTAGGCCTACTCATACAGTTCTGGTCACAGGCTCCGATCCCCAGTTTGCAGTCTAGTTTTCCAGCAGCAGTGGCAGCAAGTCTCTAGGCATTCCCTGCAGCCTCCAAGCCTCCCTCGCAGCCACTTTCTCAGTCCTCCAGTGTAAACTTAAGCACAAGTATAAGCTAGATGCTACCAAACTAAAATTCACCCCACTTTTAAAATTCACAAAAAACACTTAACTGCAATGCCTGGGGCTGTTGAGTTTCCTTTACCCCCTGTGGTCTGGAGCTCCTTTGCCATGGCAGATCCAAGCTAATCTGAGTCCTCAGCGATGGTCCTGGCTTTATGAAGCCTGTAGACACACCCCTTTAGGTCACCTGACCTGCCACTTTCCCTGCCAGACTTGTCAATCATAGCCCTAATTGTGCCTTCTCGACCTAGGGTGAGCAGCCATTTTTCTTAAAGGCCTCTCCACTCCTCTAACAGTTTCTCCAGGGCCCTGGAGCTGGCTGGTTGCTCCCTGGCTCACTCATCTTCCATGATGGGGTAGGGGCCAGGACCCCATTACACCTTGTCACTGGCCTTTAAACCATCAGTTGCAGTAACAAGTTCTAAAACACATGTAAGCAACAAAAGGAAAAATGGTGGCACATCCATCTCCTGATTCTTTTTCTTTTATACTGGTTTATATACTCAAAGTGCTATACAAAAATTAATAAAGCCTAGCCATACCCCCATGACAGAGGTAGATATTGTAAGCAGCATTATCCTCATCTGATAGATGCATGATAGATGGCAAACTAGAAATAGAGAAGGTTACAAAGGAAAAAAGAAAGAAACAAAAACAAGGTTAGGACTAAGAAATTCCAGACTTTTAATTCTGTATACATCTCTTTCAGACTTCCATCAAAAGTTTGAAACTAAACCATTAACTAAAACTGCAGCCTGGGGATATAGGGAATAAAATAGCCAATCATTGCCGAGCCACAAAGCCAAATCTGAAAAGGTTGGGCTAATTATCCTGATTTAAGGACTTTTCAGCATCTGTAGATTTATCAGCCAAGGGCAGATTTGATTCCCCACATCCCATAATAAGTTTGATATCACCTGCTGAAGACTGTCCTACAGAATCTGTCATGTCTGGAGGGCGAATCTGGGATGGAAAAAATACATAGTTAAAACAGAATGAAGAGATCATTACTTTTTTAGACAAAATTCATTTAAGCTTCCTCTGCCACTCAAATATATATCATTCAGTCTGTATGGAGTGAGCAGCGAACTGCACTAACATTAAAATACCATAGTAAAAATTATCTGATGTTATTTTTTATTAAGAATACCTCCCCCTGCCCCGCATGGACCTAAAGAGCCACCTGCAGGGTTCTTGGTGCACAATCAAGGCTGAATGCAATTGGGATCCATACCAACCTCAACATTAGTCCTACATAATACATAGAAGCATGCTTTCATTTGTTTCTGCATCTCTTTTGGCAGTTTGCCACAAACCAGCAATAATTCATCAGAAGCAAATTTTGTCAGAGTAAGGAAAAATTCTACCTAACTTTGAAGCAGAAAAATACTCAAAATCCAATTCTGCCAACCAGGTGTAGTGCTTGTTACCAGTCGTGCTCCCATCATGGTCCAATAATAAGTGCATGGTCAGGTCCTTTGTACGCACTTAGCTTTCACTAAACCTTTAAGGCCAAGAGAAACTCACTTTATTGCAAGTTAAAGTAGAGTATTTAAGGAGAACCATAACCAAGCTGAAAAATTCAGATTGGGATATAGATACTGACATCCCCTCATGTTTGGGATTGTATGCATCAGAGATTTTGGTTTGGCCCATTTGAATAAGGGCCAACTGTAACATTTAAGTCTCAATCTGCTTTGGATTTTGAATGTACTTATTAAAAATTAAGAATGAGGTTTAGTCTTGGTTTTTACTTCAGCTCATCTCTAATTACAAGGTAAGTTTTGAGGAGAGGAGTCTCAGAGTCAGAGAGAAATGGGGCTGAAATCATGGAGAATAGTGGAGTAGAACTAAATTCTCTAAGTAGTGGAGCAGGGACAGAAAATATACCAGGTATGGAGAAGAGGTGTTGGCACTTGGCATTTGAGCAAATATGAGGGCCAAGGGATAACATAGAGAGGAAAAAGTTTTGAACATCACAAGGGAAACATCAAAACATTTTGGACATGGCTCAGAAGTCAAAGAAATGATGGTATTGTAGACCATCAGAATAGTTCAGTCTGAATATTTTAGATATCCTGCAGGTTAGAGGGTCCAAGGAATGTCATCATCAAATAGTGGGGAATATATTTCCACTCTCCATTCCAGCCTCAGTCACTGGGTCAATCTGCCTATATTTGCATCTATTCAACCACATTCACAATGCCAGTGTGTTTTATATGTAACCGAGGGTAGAAATTAGCTCAGTATTGTTGTGGGAGTTGTTTAAAGACATGTATACACATTTCTTTCCAATCCTATGTTCCAGTCTCTAGTATTAAATCTTTTAAATTGCAGAGATTCATATTGTAGTGAAGATTAAATAACAAACCCATATTCTCCAGAGAACTATAATGGCAAAGATTAATGCATACATAAGTGGTGATTTAATAGGAATACAAATGCAGTACTCATACATTATGCATTGCAAACCATAATTTTCAAGTATTCAGAAACACACAAAACTGCAATAATTTATAACTCTTTCTTGCCATGTTTCCTATGTGAAAAAATAAGATAAAGTAAATGTTTTTCCATCACAAGCAGAGCGGACCAAATGTTTAAACATTTTAAAGCTATTATTATCTGAGACATTCTTAGCCTGTTGACTGAAATAAAATGTTATTCTCACAGCTTTTTCCCCTGGATCCTCCTGCAATCTGTCAAGTCAGTACATCATTCAAGATCACATGGCTACTCACTACAAGAAATTGCTGTCTGCCAAAGGTATATGAAATCTATAGTGTTGACTATATTCATCAAGCTAATAGATAAAATCATACCTAAGAATCTTTTGGTTACAATAGTTCTTGGCTGGCTTGTTAATTTTTTCCTTCACACTAAAGCAACAGATGTCAGAAGAATTTTAAACCCAAGCGCCATATAGGCAAGACTTAATTAGAACATAGAAATAGTTTTGAGAAGCATGTGATGATGTTTTACATCTCATCCTATTTAACTTCATTTTTAAGTGAAATTTCATGTCCTTGCAAGATGCCCAACTGACACCGTTCGAAACAGGTGCTTACTTGATAGAACAAGTACAGCAAAGCAGCACCAGCACAAACTTTTGTGTACTGCACTCCACTCTCGTTCGGCTAGTTTCCTTCCTGTGAGTTATCAGTATAGTGCCTGTCACGCATACTAAATTCCCAAGAAATAAACTAAATATACTGCATGAGAATCATAAATGTGTAGGGCTAGAAAGGACCACAGGAGATCATCTAATCTACCGCTCTATGCTGAGACAGGATCTCTGACACCTGTTTTTAAAAGCCTCCAATGAAAGAGACTTGATGAATCCCAAGATAGCAGTATTTGACTGCCTTTGTAGTTAGAAAGATTCTAAGTTGGAGAAACGTGAATTTGATAAGACAGATATCAAGTTCTTGGTCTATCTGATGAAGCCTGAAGGGTTGTCTATGGACCTGAAGGAAGTAACTACCATCTTAGACTGGCAATCACCAAAAGTTGCCCATGGAGTGCAGTGCTTCCTTGGTTTTGCCAGTTTCTATAGGTAGTTCATCAAGGGGTTTTCCAGGCATGTAGTCCTTATCACTGCCCTCCTTAAGAAAGGGGCATGCTTTACATGGACCCTGGAGGCCCAGGCTGCCTTCAAGAGGCTCAATAAAGCCTTCAACTCAGCCCCCATTTTGATACACCCTGACGCTGCCCCAGCCTTTCCTGGTGGAAAATGATGCCTCAGCTGTGCCTTTGGGGCGGTACTGGATCAACCATTGGGGATGCAGGGACTTCCTTAGCCATACGCTACTTTTCCAGGAAACTGTCCCCTGCCAAGCACAATTATAATATGGACTGGGAGCTTCTAGCCATCAAGGCAACTTTTAAATAATGGTGGTGCCATTTAGAAGGGGCTCAGTTCTCAGTACAGATACTAAGTAACCATAAAAATCTAGAATATTCACAGACCGCCTGGAATTTCCACTGGATCTGGCTCTTGTTTCTGTTCTTTACCCAGTTTAATTTTACTGCCACTTACCACCCTGGCACCAAGAACAGTAAGGCAGATGCCCTTTCCCAGAAAGATGAATATTCAGAACTTCTTCCTGCTACCCACTCCATGGTCCTGAGTCCAGGGAGCTTTAACAAGGCCACGGTAAACAAGGAACTAGTGACGTGGCTCCATTCCATGATTCCCTAAGATCCATTGGCTTCTTGAGCCCAACAGGTTTCAGAAGGGGCTGGATCATCCCCCAAATCAAACTTCCAGTTTTGTGATGGCCACCTCTGATACAAGGGACACCTGTACGTCCCAGAGGGGGAACTACAGATTAAAGTCCTGCGGTCGTACGGCTTGTCAGTTCCAAATGCTTGTCATTGATTTTGTGTCAATCAAAAATATTTTGCAGAGGAATATGCAATGATAATTCCAAAATTACATTTCTGGTTACAAGTTAGAGTGTACACTACATTGCTTAGACACCAGACTAATCTGCCTGCTCTTCTTCAAAGAGTTCTGAACTTTGGCACAATAAGACAAAGCCCAGTTGGACTATATGCTTAGATGATGCCTAGACTTTTCTGTTTCTTTAAAACTCTACATAGTAACTGACAAATCTGTGCACAGCATGTTCTAAGAGGTGAGATTTATTGAAGACTTGACTCGATCTGTGACCCTTCTCAAGAGCAGCCAGCTGAGAGCATTGATGGATGTCCCCAAACACAGTGACAAATCTATATTAAAAAAGGGAATGCCAAGTAACTTCCCTATCTTATTTCAATAATAGTTTCCTTATATTTGGATGTTTTTGATGGTTACTTAAGGAAGATAAAATTGGAGCTAGCCCAGTGGTTCAATAGGGAGCATCCATTATGAAGGTGATGTTGGGGTGACTCCTTTCAGAGACCTGGAAAATTACAGAGGTGAAACTGAATGGGCTGGGGGAGATTACTTTAGTGTCTAAACTCAAGGCTGTGACTGAGCAGCAGCATTTATAAATACTGCCTTTTTCCATCTATAAATTGTGGGAAGGAGAATTTGGGACATACGATTTGCCATCTCAGCACCTTGTTCCAGGACATCCTATCTATCTGAGTCACTGGAAAATGTCAGATGCTTCAGGAAAAGGTGAAATATACTGTAATGGAAACTGCTACCCCACAATAATGGAGTGAACTGTAACCGTGTTTAGGCTTCTATAAATCATATAGGCCTTTGCTATCATGACCTTGTCTACCCAAGAGCTATGTTGCATGTTAATGCCACAAGCCTGGTGACCACATGCAATTTTCACAAAGTTCAGGTTGTAGCTGCTATTATTTTTCACAGAGTAGCCTGTCAATTCAGCTCTTTCCAGGACTGAAAAAACTTGATTCAAATCTAGGGACATAATTTTTAAGGTGATATCAGCACCTCCATGTTACAAACGAATACCTTTTGACTACGTTATGAAATTTCTTGGCTATTCTTTCCGGTTTTTTTCTATCACCATAAACCACCATTTCTCTCTTGGTCAGGTTGGTAAAGAACAAGTAACTATTATAAAGTCACTACTCATCTGCAACCAGGGAAGGTAACCTGGGGCTGAGAAGTGTCCTTTACTCCACCTTACCACACTGAAAAAATATAACACACAAGCATATTTCACCTTTGTCTGCTTAGCTTTGTATGTAGGTACATTTTTGCCACTGTGGGACTAATACATTTCAGTCACAAAGCAAGTGTGCACCTAAGACTGAAAAATAGCAATTCCTTTCTTTCTGATTGAATAGTTACTCATAAATATACTGGACTCCCTAGGCATATCCACGCACATGCCATTTACAGCACCCAAAACACATTTGAGGTACTGCAAACTGCACATATCCACCCATTAACTAGCGGGGGGGGGGAGTTGACACTGGGAGATCCTGGTGTCAAAAAAACCCCCAAAACCACTGCTAAAAAAAGTAGCGTGCGCAGCACACAGCAGCAGCATGTGCCAACAGAAATGGAGCCTGGCTGTCCACTGGCTAGGCTCCAAGCGGCTGCAGCTGCCGCTGCCCCAGGAGGCCCCCAGAACTCTAAGGCTGCTGGGGCCAGCCTTCCCTATACCACTGGGGTCATTTTGTTGTGCATCGGAGCATGCATGCAGGGGTGTGCCCTGGGACAAACAGCAGCAGCACAAATATGTGCCGCTGGTATTTGTCCCTCAGGAAATGCATGCCCCTATATGTTTGCACTCATTGGAACACACCCCCTGAGGGCAACAATGACTACTATGCACGATTCACACTTGTTATAAGCTCTGCTAGTTAAACTAAAGCTCTCTGTGCAGTCACGTGGGGAGAAGGGCCAGCACAGAGAGAGAACTGCTTCAAGGATATTTAGGTCATTCGTTTTAATCTAATGCACTCTTGTAGCTCAAAAGGTAAATTCACAGACAAAAATTCCTAGTAGAAGAGGAGCTCAGATGTTCTGTTTTAATTATCTAAACAGGTTTCAATTTTCTGTAGTTCAAATGAAGACACTGCTCTTCCATAGCAGCATTCAGCTGATTGATATAAATTTGTAACGCTCACATATTTTACCAAGAAAGTCTGAAGTTATACACTTCTGAGTAAAAACATTAAAACATCATAATTAAATTCTCTATGAAGTCACATTAGAGAGATGACCTTTAATACTAGAACATGTACTTCACTTAGTCCCAGCCAGTCAGTCAGTCCCAAGGCCACACCAACCGTTGGAGCAACTTTGATATAGCAATAACTTTCCTCCATTCTTCCCGGGCTTTTGCAATTCTTGTACAATCTATCGGGTCAGGTTTACCCTGCCACTGGTACGATGTAGCCCAGTTCAACCTGTTTCATGGTCAGGTTGTTGGCAACTAAACCAGCACCTCCCCACACCTGGTCTGCCAGGTGAGGAGGGTGTATAGAGATGAAGCAGGACTAAAACCAAAACCTGTCAAAGGGTGGATGAGCTCACAAGTGCCAATGGCCATCCACACCTGGAGAAGAGATGGGCACTGCCAGGTTATTTTTGACTGAAATCACCAATGATGCAAAGCCAATTAACCACCCTCATAATTGATCAGTCGAGCCCCAGGTTAACAACAACCACGTTTTTCATTGGCACTCAGCAAGATGAAGTAGAAAAATATGCTAGTGTCAAGCTGACCTCTTCTACTGACGATGCTCAGGGTGGAATGGTCAATAATGTTACTGGGTCAAAAATCAAGCTCACTAAACAAGAAATCACCATTGGAACATGGAATGTGAGAACTCTATGCTACAGGAAAACTTGAGGAACTTGTTCCTGAAATGAATCTTGCAAAAATCTTGTAAAATAAATGTTGAGCACAGGTATTCTCCTTAATGATATGAAGCACTTCATAATTCTTTTCATAGTAAAAATGATACTAAATCTCAAGGCATATGTTCAAATTATTTCCTTTAACATCCAGTCCCCTCTACATAATCACACAGATCCTGATTTTCAAAAGTGCTAATAAACATCCACAATTTCCACTGAGGTCAGTAAGAGCATCAAGTGCTTAGCACCTCTGAAAACTGGGTCTTTATTTTTTAGGGCCTGATATTATGTGGATTTGAGTGATGTCAGCTCAGCTGTCTCTTGAAAATATGGCCTTCCTGGCCAAACTCCAGTTGGAGATCTGGGGCATACAGCTCTGTATGTCTAAAACATCGTTTGGGCATGCTTGCACAAGATCAAATTTGATATAGTATATAGTGATAACCACCTGTTTGTCTCTCTCCTCTGTCTCTCCTCTGTCTCATGAAGAGGGATCCAGGTTTTCTATTTCCCACAAATTTTACCACAGATTTTACATTTTACCAGAGGCGAACACAGATTTCTCATTTTACCGGAGAAACCTGCAGATTTTGCAGTTTTGTGACAAGCCCTCTGTAGGGCTTGGGAGTGCGGGCAGGGTGCTCCCGGCCACTGCATGCAAACCCATGCCCCCCAGATCTGTGTGTGGGGTGGGGGCTGTGTGCTGCCTGCTTCAGGCTCATGCTCCCAGCCCTGCTGCTCTCCCCTGGGGCCTGCGCAGCCCAGCGTGTGTGACCTGGTGCTGCAGGGAACAGCAAAACCACGCAGGAAACTGCCTGCTTCTGCAAGCTCCAAAGCTCCACACTGCCTGCTTCCTCTGCGCACAACCCCATGCTGCCACCCCTGCTGCAGCCACACAGGCAGGGGATGCCTCGCCAGGGCAGCACAGATCTCTCAGCGGCAGGCAGCTTCCTGCATGGCTCTGCTGTTCTTTGCAGTGCAGGGTCGCACAGGCCGGACTATAGAGGTGCTGGGGGAGGGCAGCAGGGTGGGAGCCCACATGGGCAGCACCCAGCCCCCACCCTGTGCACAGATGTAGGGGGCATGGGTCCCCCTGTGTGTGCCATGTGTGTGTGCCATGGCAGGGAACAGCCTCCCCTGCCCAAGCCTGCAGTGGGTGGTGGGATACAGGGCTCCACTGCAGCAGCTGCTGCATCCTGCCAGGGGCAGGGAGCTGCAGACCAGGGTCCCTGGCCCCATAGCCCTGGCAGCTGACAGCCCCCTCCAGCAGGGCTGCAGAAGCAAGAGCTGTGGGTGGGGGGCAAGGAACACCAGCAGGGCTGGGGGGGGCTGTGCAGGGCAGGGGGAGTAAGGGGCCCCAGCAGAGCAGGGGGACTGTGGGGGGGAGAGGGGTGATTGAGGGGCACCAGCAGGGTCAGGGGAGCTGTGGAGGGCCTTTCAATTTAATCACAGATTTTGGGGGTTTATCAGAGAATTTGCAGGGGGGTTAATCAGAAAATTTGTGATTTTTATTTATTTATCAGGGAAACCCATGATTCCTGCTCATGAAAATGGAGCTTCTGGCCTTTAAATGAAATTGGAATTTTCCATTACTTATAAGTGGCTATCTCCTGCTTGGGCTGTCAGCAGTCATTTTTCCCTAGATTTCAGCAAATCTTCTATTGCTCTAGGTGGGCTGAATTATGCAGCACTTCTGGTTGC
Source organism: Alligator sinensis (assembly GCF_000455745.1). NCBI lineage: Eukaryota > Metazoa > Chordata > Crocodylia > Alligatoridae > Alligator > Alligator sinensis. The sequence goes on along the minus strand of NW_005842295.1, from coordinate 542,142 downwards.
GTCCTTATGATGCAACATTCATCTCATGAGAATAGAACTCAGAGTGATGTAAAGCAGAAATCTAATAAGATTTAGATTAGGACTTGAAACTCTTCTAATTTAGAGTTTGAAAATAAAAAATTAAAAACCCTGATGATTGCAAAAATGGATGATTCCTAATAAAGTAACACACCTCCGCACACCTTAACTTGTCACATCTCCCCTGGCTACTGACTGGAAGCACTTGCACAAGGATTGCCTCTGAATAGCAATGTGTGCTAATACCAAGCATCTGGACTAGCTCAAGCTTCAGCTTTCCTGATTTGCAACACAGAAGGGAATGTGGTAATAGCCATTATCTATTTTATTTACCTCTTATGTTATTATAGTTTGACTAGAGATAGGTCCAAACCAGGGCTGGATTGGAGGAGGGCGAGATGCAGCAGTGCAATTACACCCCTTTTGATTACTGTTCTACCCAAACTTTAAAACCATCTGCCTGGGAGGGGAAGCAGCATTTCTATTCAGGCAGTGCTGAGAGAATCAGTTCACTTCCTGGCTCATTTATCATCTCCCTGATTCCTATTAATCTCTCTCCACTCCATAGGTGTGAACAATCTGTCCTTTTTAATTGTCTTGATGTTCCGCTATGCAAACTATCCTGTCTTCTGCAATTTTCCTGTCTATTAGCCATTCCATTCTCTTCCATTTCATATCCCTGCAGATTATTTTTAGCTCTAGCCAAAAAAATTTAACTTGGGTATGGTAATACTAACTCAGGTGTAGAAATGACTGCCAGTAAAGTATTGGAGCCACTGTCAAGATGCTCAAGAAGGCTAGATTATGTTTTATGAAGCTAAATAGGAGATGTACAATTAACTATAACAACTACAGAACTAATGATACAATATCTTTTTTTATTATTTTTGCCTAGTTGTGTTTTTCATTGCACATTCCAATAGTTTATATTTGTTTTTGCTTTGATCTTAAAGAATAATACAGTGCTAGCCCCTTAATATATTAGTCAAACTTGTAATTTCTCTTTAATTGGAGAAAAATGTGTTGCGTTATATATGATGATGTGCCACACCATCTGCAACCCTTTCTCAAAATCTTAGATCCACCCGTGGTCCACAAAATTCAGACCCAAGTCTGATAATAAGGTTTCCCTCAGGAAAGGAGGAGGAAGAATTGTGTAGGTCACTTTAAAAAAAACCCAAAACAGTAGACTTTCAAGAATTGTAAAATAAAATGAAAATGTCTTTAATAATATAAGCCTTTGTATTAACCATCCAAAGTTCCTAGTGAATTCAGTTGCTCAGCAGGATCATCCCTATCAAATTTAGTCAGATTATTCAAGGGAAATGTTGAGATCTCAGTTAAACATGCTTATTTTTCTGTTAATCTAGCTGCTGTTGATTCATCTGTACCAAAGAGTTTGCATACTAGCATTCAATGTGAGTATAATTTTTATTCTGCTTTCAAAATATGTTTGGTTTGGAAACATTTGTCTTGGATAATCTTATTTTGTTTTGTGATGCTGATGGTGTTTTGAAAAGCCACTCACACAACTAAAGTTTGCATCATTCCAAGTGTGGTCAAGATGATAACATAACTGTGTCAATTGTATGCTACATGCTTGTGCTGATATGTGCTAAATCTCAGGCCCTGGGATTTTGCCTTGTTTGTAGTCCACATATTTTGTTTGGGATATAATTTTGTTTTGCTTGATTTTCCTGTCTAAACCCAGAAACTTTAGTTCACATACATGGAGTACTAATCACGAACCTTGTGTATTCCTTGGTAATCAGTACTGGTCATAAGGCAGATAAATCATCAAAACCTGCTCTAGCCTTTAACTTGCCTGATGCCCAGATTTTCATTTCTGCCTTTGCTGTTCCATGAATTATTGATTGGGTGGGTTTTTTTGTTTTGTTTTGTTTTCTGAAGCAGAGGATTGTTGGTTTGCATCCTAACGCCATCTGTTGGCAGAATATGGAGTATCAATGGAATAGGGAATACAGGCAGATCTTGTTCCACTCTCTTCCCTCCCCCCCCCCCCCCAAAAAAAAAAAAAGCCTGGTGGCAAGTAGGTAGCACAAGATTCACAAACCACCCCTGGAGACAATCTATTATCTGGCAAATGGAAGCAAGACTTATATTCACGAACCTTGGAAAGCATTCCATTCCTTCTGCATTTGTTGGTTGTATAGATTAGAAATATACATGTCCTTTGTATAGACAGTTGCCGTACTGTAAAATCAAGGTAAAAATTGCCAAAAAAAAGAGAAAAGAATCGCTTTTCCACAATGCTCTTAGGTACCTAAACTTGGGCATGACAGTGAGAAGGATGTAACAAACTTCAAAGAAGAGAAGTACAAATATACAAGCCTGTAGGATAGTGCACATACTGTAGGGATGCACTTCTTACAATCCAAACAAGGTTCAGAGTGTGCTCTTGAATGCAGAAGCACAAGAGAGCCAGTGAAGGGTCAGAGCTGAACATCGAAATTCTCTTCCTTGTTTGGGATGCTTGTTTCTCCCATTAACCACTTTACAAAAATAGTTCTGAACTAATGGAACAAAATAATACAGAAACAGAGTTGCAAGCATAAGCATTAGTGTTTGGGAGAAAATGGTACTCTGGGGGAGAGAAGATTTTCTATAACCTACCTGATTCCTGAATTTCTTTCTACACACAACAAATGTTAATGGCCACCCCACCCCCTCCTTCATAGGTTTTGATCTTTCAGGAATCAGCCTATTTTCTTCTGCTAATTGTTTGTCTGCTGCCCCTGGGATTTTCCTTCCCCCCTTCAACTTCACAGCTCTGTTCTCTTAACATTCACTGTGCCTGCTTCCTTCCTGACCCCTGATGAAGAATGCCTTGCATTTGAAAGCGTGTCTGATTTTATTCCAGCCATGCAATTGGTCCAAAAGAAGATAGCACCCCCCAAAAAATCCTTGCCTTTTTCATTTGTTTAGAAAGGTCAAGAGGACAGAATGTATTTGACTACTTGCAGAGGGTTTATTTTACAGTTTTATATTCTGTATGGCTGGTATTACCAGAGATGCAGCAGCACAGCTCTGAGCCTAGGGCAGCTACATGGTGCCCCAGGCAGTGCCAGCTCCCACTGTACCAATTACAGCCATGCAGTCAGCTGCTACTACAACAACAGTTGCTTTTGCACTCCACCAAAAAAGGCAGTGCCCAGACTGCTGCTCAGCTGGGCTCCCTTTAGTTACACTACTGGGTATTACTATATATTTAAAGTTCTCAACCAAGAACAAAGTGCAACACACTGAACATACATGTAAGTAAGAAACCATCTCTGCTATGAAAATCTTCTAGTCCAGGGCTGGCTTCTAGTCAGGTCTAGTCCAACTTTGTTGTGGTGGTCAGGGCGGGGTGCAGATGGTGCCAACATACAGCCTCTATACCCCTCCCCAAGATCCCCCCTGGGTTCTGCTGACAGCACATAGTCTCCTCTGCCAGTGGCAGCACATGGACCACTGCTCCCTATCGCATGGGCTGCATAGGCAGTGCATAAAACTTCGCCCCCCTTCCCCACCAACCATGCAGCAATAGGAGAGGCAGTCAGTGGGGTCACATGCTGGCTTCTTGGGCTGCTAGCTAGACAGCCCTGTTCTAGTCAATACAGACAAAGCAGAAGGCTAGAAAATAAGGATATTATCTCAGTTTTGCTGGTGGGAAACTGACATCCAGAGGCCCAGATCTTGAAATGTTCTTAAAGTCGCCTGTCTCTATAAACAGGCTAAGACTGTAAGCTGAAGCCCTGAAGGACCTGAAGTGAGATGCTTAGATTAGTTGGGGGAACACCCCTTTCACTAGTGGGGTCTGCTCCTGTAAGCTGTCTGAGCATGCCCAATACCTGGTACCTGCCAGGCGCCAGCATCAGAAACACTTTGGTCAGAGCCTGCACAAAGATGGTGGGAGAGCAGCTAAGTGTAGGGCAAATGAATGGGAGTAAAGGAGAGAGAAAAGGAAAGGGGGAGAGATGTAGTAGCATGCCTTTACAGGGATGTGCACTTGGAACATTGGAATAGGGGATCAGGGGGACTCCTACAGTGCTGCAAGGCAATTAGATCAGAAATCTTAGCTGGGAAAGTCCCATTAGACTCAGAGGAGCAGTTTACTCTCCCAACAGTGCCAGCACAGCTCCAATGATAAACAAGCAAGAAAAAACATCCCCTACCTGGAATACTATTGATCTTAGGGTACTGTGCATCCCCAAGAGTAAGAGAAAGTCAGTCCTTGTGTTCCCCTGAGCCCAGGAACTGCAATTCTATCTGACCATCACATGGACTGTCCAAGGGCATGTAGGAGTGCTCCTTGTGTATTCTCACAGCACAACACAGTTGTATAAGGGATAGCCAGAATCTTGCACTGGCTAATTAATCCGCAGTCCAGCCCTTGCTGTGTGCTTTAGGTCTTCACGGGAAGTAAAAGTCCTAGAGAAAGGAGAACTTGGAAAATGCTACTGGGAGGGCATGGGGAGAAAAAAGGCACCAATATTCCCAGGCTTGTTCTAGGGCTACATCTTCATCTGCATGGCTCAACTATTGATTCAGGGCAGCTGAACTACTCTCCCAAGAGACACTGTTTTTAAGAAAAGAAAATCTTTTAAGTGGCCCTGACTTTCCCTAGTCTGTTATCTTCCCATATAGTGGAGAGGTGACAAAGGGACCAAGGAAGGATTTAGGCAACTACAGGTCAGACTACTACTCCCAAAATGGAATCCAGGACTGGCATCAGGGCTAAGGACAGACATTACACACAAACCAGTTTAAGTGATCAGAAACTGGTTTAAACCTGTAGCAGAACAGATGTTCAGTGCACATTAACGTGTTTGAAAATGACTGAAACCAGTTTGAGATAAACCTGATTGAATGTAGGATCAGACTTAACTGATTTGGCTCCAACCAGTTTATGCAATGTCTGTCCCAGATTCCTTCCTGGTTTAAGATAAACCAGACACCCCCAGCATCCCAGCATGCTCTCTGGGCTGGGCAGGGCTCTCTGCTCCACAGCAGGGCTTGCCCCTCCCATCTGCTCCCTGACTGGAGCTCCAGAGACTGCGGGCTGCCCCCCACTCCTCTTCACCACTCCCTGCTAAGCAGGAATTCCCCCCTTCCCTCTGCCTTGCTGAGAAGGTTTTTCTGTATTAGCTAGCAAACCACATGGTGGGTTGGTGCCCAGGGCCGTCACCGCACTTGCCCCCCAACACCCCCCCCCCCCCCGCAATGGCACTACTAGTAGCACAGGCATTCAAGGAGAGGGAAAGACTTGGGTCCTGGTTCCTACTCCCAAGACTGCTTCTGTAAGGGTGCTGCTAACAGACACCCTTCTCCTCCCCAATTGAGAACTAACACAGTGGAGGCACTAAGGGATTGATTTGCAAATCATTCTTGCTGTAGAAAATGTCATGGATACAAAAGTAGACCTCTACTCAGCATTGGCAACGTGTAGATGCACCCCCTGAGCTTGGCAGTGCATCCCCTGCAAAAAGTGCCATCAACGCTGCTGGCAGCGCCTGTGAGCAGTTGCCGCTTGCCACCCCCCCCCCCACCAACACCATCTGCGGGTGGTCCCTGATTGTCGCTGGGCAACACTGGTGTTGTCTGCAGGTGGTCACCACCACCCCCCCTGCCGACACATCTGTGGCTGCCTGCAGGAGCTTCCCGCTTGGCCTGCCCCTGCTGCCGACATCACCCACAGGCAGTTGCCATGCCCCCCCCAGCCTCCAGGGGCATGCAGTGTTCTTGCTACTAAGCATTAATATTTGGAAAGGTGGAGAATAAATGAGGGATGTTTTGCAAGGCTGTTAGTGTGATAGGAGGACACAAGTAAATCTCTGCCCTGGAGAAGGATTAGTATGTTTTCTTCTTTCCATTAAAAAAAATGAGACGTCTTTTTTTCCTGTTAATGATATTACACTAAATACGCATTATATCCTTTTAAATCATTGAAGACTATCATAATAGAAAAGTGTTTCAATAAATACACAACCTGCTAGAACACTACTCACTCTCCATAATTGTTTGCCTTCTTCTAAATCTATGATCCTGTAAGTACCCTTTTGCTTTGCAAATTCATGATCTGTATTGGATATCACCTGCTTCGTAGATGACCTGCAAGAAGGAAATTCAGGTTATTGGTTATTCAACAATAAATCACATATATACACAAGTCTATTAAAAAGACAAGCTTAAACAGCTGGGGAGATTAATTTAAATCCATAGTCTGAAAAGGTGGAACAAATACTGTATATCAGTCCTTTGTTTCTTATAAAAATGAATACACTATAGATAATTATCTTGTACATGATTATTTGAGAATCTGAAAATGCCCTGTTTTATAAGATAGTTGTACATTCACTTATTAAATTAAAGAATATATAGACAGAGAAAGACAAGTACTAAAACTAGATTATAGGGCTTTATGCTGGAAGCTTTCAGGTGTTAGACATAGTTTGAGTCTGATGCATGAATAACTGTGTAGTAGAGTTTCTAAATAAGGGCTCCATTTTAAGTGAATCTGCCACCAATGAAAATTTGTAGTGTCAAAACAGTGCAATACTGCCTGTGTTTCTGTTTGTCACCATTTTAAAAGATCAACATAGTGGCATCCAAAACAAAATGTTCATAATACATCTTCCAGTATATCAGACCTTTCTGTATTTTCAGCACAGGCTTGTAACAGCTTCTTAGACTATTTATGAGATTATACCGTCTGAGGCAAGTGCCAGCAAAAGCAAAATGGTTATGTACAGCAGGGACTTTGATACATAACTTAACGATGCAGAAGAAAGCCAGCGGCACATGGTAATTTCCAGTACATGATAATAGAAACCCTTTATAAGAGATATGAATGAGCAGATATAGACCCAAAGTTTTCTACTTGGCAAACTTGTAAAGATTGAACAAAATATTGTTCAAGAGACCCTTCACTGTAGTGCTGTTGGGCTCAGGCATGCCCTTGCTGGTGCAGCTGGCATTTTCATCTTGATGTTGGGAAGCAAGAATCTAATTCTCTAGAATCTGGTTTATTGTATTCTTTGGTCAGGGAAATCTGAAAAGGGATTTCATGGTACTTAGTGCCTTAGTTCTTTAAAGCTGTATTCTGAATGAAATGATTTTTATGCTAGATGCATAGATAGACATACCAGGTCATAAGAAATATATCTAAGGATGAATGATAACTTATTAAGGGGCATGGGTAGGTAAGAAGACATGGTACAACTGAGGGTATATTGGGCCAGTTTCTAAGGCAAGAGCAGAGTTAATAATGTATCTTCTTCTTGTATCATCTACTCAGCAGTGATCAGCTCAGGTCAGGCAATAAGGATACCTCATTACTCAGCCTAGTAAGAGCTACCTTTCAAATCTCTTCCTGAGTCAGATGGCAGGCATCACAGAAAAGGAGACGGGTGGCCAACAAAACAGTGTTTGGGTATAAGTCTTTGTCATAAGTTTCTTTCTCTCCTATTAACCTGGGTAAGCCAGTATCATGTTTCTTTCTCTCCTATTAACCTGGGTAAGCCAGTGCCTAGCTCTAAATTCTCCTCAAGCATTGGAAAACACAATGGGAGGGAATGTGGACGCAGGCTCTGCGATTCCGGAGCTCCCTGAAGCTGCAGATCGGTGAGGGACAGGGGCGGAGCCTCTCTCAGCGAGTCTTTGACTCTCAGGGGCGGAGCGTCTCTCAGCGAGACGCGGGCTGCTCAAATAGCAGCTGGGAGAGCAGCTAAGTGGCCAGTGGGGGAAGGGGGAGATGCCAGCCAGGAGACATAAGGAGCTGAAGAGAGGATCACTGGGCTGGAGAGCAGGCAAGAGGAGTGGAGCAGTAACCGGAGGGTTCTGGCAGGGCAGCGTGGAAAAAACCCCAAGCCTGGGGAGACAAGAGACGCCCGGGAGCGACGCCGCAGCCCCACCAGAGAATACAGGTACGGCAGCTGGGGAAGGCGGCAGGGAGCTACTAGCTCTCACAAGCAGCTTGGCGGGGAGAAAAGAGCAGCCCGGCATGGGAACTGCGCGCCCTTCCAGCTCAGGAGGAGCAAGAGAACGACCCCAGGTCAGCAGAGATCCGGAGGTGGTCATGTTGGGAAGAAGGATCAGGGAGGGGCACAGGGAAGCTGCCCAGCCCCATAATCACTAGGAAGGAAGGGACGAGCAAGTCCCCTTCATCCTTTCTCCTTTGTTTCGAGTAACAAGTGGGCACTGGGAGACAGTATCCCAGGGGTCCGTCGGCAGATGCCGGATGCTTTCTGTTAGATTTATGTGAAGTCCTACTCATCCCTAAGGCAGGGCAGGTTCATGTACCCAAGTCGGCCTGAAGCTGAGGAATCAGCTGTGGGAGGAAGATTGTACTGGCTGAGAAGGCCCGACCTATCCCAGGGCAGGTAATCTGGATGAAAGGAGATATCATCCAGAGGAAGACCTGCAGAGTGCAGCGTTTGTCCAGGCCATGGACGTGGTAAGGGTGGGGTAAAGGGGAGGTTTGGAGCCCCACGAAGAAAAGACTGGGGGTCAAGACCTCTTCACTTTTGGGGGCCACCTGAAGGGAACTGCCTCCCCAACAAGGAGCATCAAAGACATGGCAGATGAGTAGGAGCAGCACTCATACCATCTAGGTGGCACCTGAGCCCAACTCTCACCCTGAAGTTGCTCAGGAGCGAGGCACCTATCAAGATGAGGCCGAAGCCCTACAACACCTACCAGCGACACAATGGTGTGTTCTGGTCCAGAGAAAACCATTACTTCTACTCCGAATCAGAAGGCTTTGTGATACCAGCTCTGTTTTCAGCAATCAGACTGACAGGAGCACTGCATGGTCAGTCAGTCTGATAAAGCCTTGCTGTAGTAGGACAGTTCTACACTGAGCAGGTCCCACCAGCTTATTACGCTCATGACAGAATTTCCAGGGGGGAAGCCAAGGTAAAGGAGAACTCTTGGGAAGAGTCCCAGCTCCATCAAATAGAATTACTAGATCAGAACAGTTTCCCTTTTTCTTTTTTGTTGAGCAAGGATTTAGTTGCCAAACTAAAATTCATACTGGCAGAATGACTTACTAATCTTAATGTATATTGCACAGTTCCTATATCCTTCTCCTAGTACAAACAGTATATGTGATTTAAGAGGTATAGCATAAAGAATCTAAACATTAACACACTTCACATAAAGTAAAGTAAGTGGAATTATGGGCAAACAATATATCACATTTAGTCAACTAGAAGATGACCCTGATTATAAGCCCCTCCCCCCCCGATTAATTAGATTATGTATATGGAAAATGTATACATTTTTTATAATTTTCCAGGTATAGAATCTAATTATTGGAGATTTGCCTTGAATTTGTCCCCCTTCACTGCTACAGCAGGGATAATAAATCTGGTGGGGGGCGGGGGGGGAGAGCAGGTAGCCCCTTTGCTCTCTGCTCTCCCTCAAACTTTTTCACCTGGTAACTCCTTCCCCCTCTCCTTACTATCTGACTCTGCTCTCCTTGTGCACGTGGAAGTAAGGAGCACATCTGAAAACAATAACCTTGGAATTAAACAAGGCTGTGGCAATTGGCACACACACACACTTAGTTCATCCAGAATTGATGCATATTACCTTTTTTTGAAACTGCTGCAAGTTTTAACATAGGTGCTCCATAAACAGTTTTAAGCAGCACTTTGGCAACTGTTCCTATGTAGTAGAATTTTTATTTTTAATTTTGTGTTTTGGGCCAAATCATCTCCAAAATCTATTGACTGAGCACAGCTCAATCAAAGCCTATGTAGTTCTACCACCAGCAAGTTTCCTACCTCCCAGACTCTTCAACCTGGGGTTTCAGATACTCACAAATCCATGGCACACATCCTATATACAAGCCCCAAGCCCGGATACCTTGGAGTTCAAATGCCCCCTAGTTTTGCTTGCCTCTAGCCAAAAGGCCAAAGGAGCAAGCTGGAGAGAAAGCTTGAGAACAATTTCCCATCACTATAAATTGTGTAGCCGAGATTTGTTTGGGGTTTTTTTGCATATATATTGTCCTGTGGGTCACCTGACAGTCCAAATCATATCATTGCGATTTCTTCATACACATTCCTATCACAGTATCTGCACCACACTTCCGTGTGTCCATGTGCTTGTGTGTCCATCACCATCACCCTTGCCCAACACAAAAGCATGCAACCTTTCCCCTAAACCCTGAGCGTACCCGCACCCCTTCCTCTCCCCCAGTAACCCCCTCCTCTACCCATCTATTTCTTTCCCAGTCCTTTCAGTCATCACTGTTGTTATTGTTTTCCTCTCTTTCATCATCTCCACTGCCATCATCATCATTGTTGCTCTCTTCAGGGGTCCCACCCCTAAACAGTCTGTGCCAGTCCATCCTCCTCCAAATTATCCCTACCATCTCCTCCCCAATGTCTTCCGCTACTTTCTTATAGTACCCTTGCATCTTTCTCAGTCCCATTCTGACACAGGCCTCTATTGAGAGGCTTGTGCGCCCATATATGAGCAGGTTCCTGGACTTCGAATTCATTTTCTGCTTTAGAAATGCCATATGGTCAAAGCAGGGCATCAGGGTCCCCTTCTGTTTGGACAGGTGCCCAAAGAGCACCGCTTCTCTGGTCAGGGTTTGAACTTCTGTCACCATCTTGAGAAGTATAAACACTTTCTTCTACACCCCTTTGGCAAAAAGACAGTACCATAGGAGAGGGTCAGTTGTCTCTGCTTTCCATGAACAAGTTTCCCTTGGGAAGTATGGTTACTTTCTCTACCCCTCTCTGTGATGCTGTACCCGCACCTGCAGAGCGCAGTGGACTACTTGCCAGTTCATGTCTCTGTGTTCTTTCTGCAGGTCCTTGTGGAAGATCCTTTTCCACATGGCCTGGCAGTTGTCATCAGGGAGTAGGTCCATGGTCAATACCACATTCAGTTTCCTCACTACCACCTGTATTTTGCATGGTTTGTTAGGATCATTGGGCCTTCTTTCTGTAGTTCACACTTGCCGCGGAACTGCTCCAGGGTTCTGCAGAACCATGGCGGTTCCCAGGCAGCTAGGTTCATGAGTGGTGGTATGTGTTCCCTGCAACATTGTAGCATGCGACCTGCAAAATACTTCACAAAGCAGCTGTTTTAGACCCTGCTCCGGTTGCCAGTTTGCAGATCTGGCTCATGTATTTAGTCCAGAAGAAAAGCAGGATGTATGTATTCCTCAGCTCTCTGTCTGTTTCATCTTGTACAAGGTTTTCCTCACCACTGTCTCCCATCTGGAGCCCCAGAAGAAGGTGAACATTGCCCTCTAGATTCTGCAGCAGGGAAGCCACATACATACCAGTACTGGAAAAAGTGATCAATTTCTTGGTGCTGACCATTATTTTTCTTTCTTCTTAATAGAGTAGTTCAGTGCTTAATTAATAGTATACTACAACCTCACTTTTTATGGCCTGCCTTTCTTTTGCTCTGGGTCCTTGTATTAACATTAAAAAGAGTTAATTCATTTGCATTTTTAACCAGTAAAGAAACTCAAGTATGCAACTTCGGGGACATCATAACACACCTGTAAAAAAATATACAGCTCCAAAGACTTAGAAGGAAATATTATTTCAAATAAATATGAAATTGCAGTATCTTCTCTCAGGATAATTACAGCCCAAATGGTTAATCTGTATTAATCAATTGCATAAATTGACTTTTCCCTGTCTCATTTAGGAATGTTAGTCATCATTTATCTAGGATAATGATGTTAGATGGATTGAGGACTTTATGAAAATTAACTTGTTGATGTATATACACATCAGTTCGTATTATTAATGTTCTATAAATTTAGAGTACAGGTACAGTTAATAGTCATTCAGATTTGTAAGTCCTAACAAAGAGTTATACATGCGCACTACTCTACTGAAAGGGATGAGAATACAACCAACTGTGCATACATAATGTTTTGTAGGAGTCAAGTACTAATGACAGATCAGTCAGTTTGATACATTAATAAGATACTCTCCTTCAAATTCACAGTCTGCTTATAAACTCATCTTAGATCAAGACCACCATGTGCTAGGTGCTGTACCTTTACATAATAAGAGAAAATCTCTTAAGTACTTACAACTTTAAAAAACAAGCCAGATAAAGGGCAGCAAAGGGGAAGCATTATTATCCCTTTTAACAGACAGGGAACTGAGGCAGAAGAACATTATCTTACCTAAGGTCATACTAAGGCCCATCGTAGTGTTGGGAAATGATTTTATGTTTTGTAAGGGTATATACAGGTGTCACACCTAGATTGATATAACTAGGGTTTCATCAATGCAAATGCTAAACTGTACACAAATTCAGGAGATTAGAACAGGCAAGAAATGGCTGCCCAATTTAATTTAGTTCACTCATGTGAATTGTACATTTAGATTGACCTAACTAGGGTTAGGTTGATCTAAGTGCCGATCTGTACAGATGTTCAGGAAGATTAGATCAGGCAAAAAATGGCCAGCCTGATCTAACCTTAGTTCCCCTAAGAAATGAACTATATAAATTGATCTAACCCATGCCCAGTCTAACCCAAATGTGTGTATGGTTCAACCCTGAACAGACAACTCTGCCTGTCCCTCCCTGCTACCTCTGACTTACTTAGATTGCATTCCCAGTGCAACTCCTGGTATCAGGGAATGTGTGTACATGTGGAACCTGATCTACAATCATGTGGTTTAAAGTAAGCCGTCTGATTGTAGATTGGGTCCTGGGAACATGTGTATGTTTACAGCACAGCCCTGGGGCTAGGAAAGCCCAGCCACTTGCCTTAGCCTCGGTGCTGTGCATTTCCTTCCCTCCCCCCGCAACTCTGACCGGGCTATCTTTAGCCCTGCCAGACTGACCAACCTCCCAGCCAACCCACCAATCCCCCCCTAGTCCTGCCAACTCCCTCCCCCCCAGAGGACCCACTAATTCCCACCAATTCCACCAATCCCCTGTCCTGCACCCACCAGCCCCCGCCACAGACCCCGCCACACTCCAAATCCCACCAATAACCCCTGAGGACCTGTTAGTGACCCCCCAGGCACACCCCACCAAACCCCCTGATCCCTCATGCCCCTCTCCCACCCCTGACTTACTTATATAGGGCTCTTGGCACTGGTGAACATCTGTATAGCAGGCATCCAATTTACAATCATACCACTTAAAGCAAGCTGTGTGGCTGTAGATCAGATGCTGAGAACATCTCTATGTGGCCTAAGTTCTACTCCATTGCTTTAATCATGGAACGATCCTTCATCTCACACAAAGAAAAAATATAGTAATCTTTTAAAGGAAGATATGTAAATGTATCTATTTAATTAATCTGTATTATGGAATAATATTGTGCTGCTGCCATTTTAGCATATGGAAAGCAAAAATTCTGCTGCAAGCTTTACATATTGAGTCTTGCTTCTTTTGACTTTCTGTAGCACTGTCAAAGCTAAATATTATACTTCAGAAAATCTATGCTCTAACAGGACTGAAAGAAGTTTCATGTGCCGATGGTGCTGCAGCTCATAGATTTGCATCCCTTACAGTATATCAGTTGCATACTAATAGATTGGGGTTGTTTTTATTCCTCTCCTTTTATTTTCAGGTGATCAATTTTTTATAAAATCAAATTAAATGGATACTGAACAACATGCTTGGTAAGACTATCCAGCATCCACTCACTCTTGTCAGATCTTCAGGCAAATTGTACCTTAATTTTACTTCCGTGTATTCTAGAAACATCATGCAAATGGCTCATTAACTTCTTTTAATCAAACAACAGTACATCCAAATTTTATCTGGGGGTCATTTATTCATTTTCAGAAACCAAGAAAACTTAAGAGAAGATCTGTGAGTAATTGTATCTGCTGGGGGCAGGAACAATTGGTACCATTCAACTGGAATAGAAAGTAATTGGTGGTGGAGAGGCACACATATATTTTAGAATGGATAGAGTGGCAGGACTGGATGACTTAGTGAACTAGTAATGGAAACTTTTTGCCTCCAGGTTTCTAGTACTGAGTGAATATATTTAAGATTGGACAAATGTTTAGCGAACAATGTGTGAAGAGCTAGTGGATCTGTGAAATTAATCTCGGGTCACACTGAGGAGCTGCTTCTTCACAAAAGCAGAAGTATCACAAGTGCTGTAAATTACACCCTTCTTGGTAGCTTCACCAGAGGTCAAAGGGTTGTGCTGGCTGCTCTTACTAGCCTCTCTCTAGAGATCACTAGAGTGGGGGAAAGCTTAGACTGCAGCTATCTGTGCTATAGTTGTTATGCAGAAGCACAGAGCCTGGAACTAAAATCTTCTCCCAGCATCTTTCACAACTCCTACCCTTCTGTTTTGTTTTGACAGCTTTGGGATATTTCCTTAGTAGGGTATTGGGTTACTTTAAAGATAGGTTGCTCTGCCTGAAGGCATGGTCAGCAGCTAGTAAGAAGGCACAGTCAGCAGCTGTAGGTACAGACAGAAGAGCAGCTTCCATTGTAACTCGTGGCACTTCACAGGAAGCGCCATGGGTTACAACAATCCTCTGGACCCAACAGATGTTCACTGTTGGGTCCCGAGTATTGGGAGACTGAGCTGCTGTTTAGAGTGGCTTCAAGCCTACAGCTGCTCTCCCCTAGCAACACCCCTCCCCCTTCCCAACTCTTGTGCTGTTTTCAGAAAGGGATAGGGGAAAGAGAGCAGAGGGAGCTCATTCTGGGGGTTGCCCAGCCAGCACTGAAGGCTGGGGTGGGTGGATTGGAGTCCCCTCACCTCAGGGGAGCTCCAATGCACCCACGCCACCCTCCAGTACCAGCAGAAAAAACCCCAGACCAAACTCCCTCCGCTCCCTTCCCCACCCCCTTCCCATTCTGAAGACAGCTGCAGGAGCAGGACTGAGCTTTGTCAGCCTGGCCTTGCTCCCAGCGCACACAGACACAAGTTACTGAAGGGGCTCCCAATTACAGTTTTCCGCCCTTTTTTAAGTGCTCTGCAGCTATGCACTGGTATTTGGTCATGGGTGTAGAGTGCTTTCAGGGGCACAATTGGGTGAAAATTGTCACTGCTGTCTGCGCATTGTGTTTCTCATCAGGTTAAGACTCTTCAGCCACTACCCACTTCAAGGAGCAGGCCTAAGACCTAGGCTGATGCAGAATTTCTTTCCACACCTCAGATCAAGAGTTTGCTGTTGAGTCATGTTACAACAGCCCTTCCACATGCTCTGTAAGCCAGAGTGGAAGGTTCCCATAATTACACTGGTTTCCTCAGTTTGGGCTAATGAAGGAAGAGTTGTCCCTAAATGCATTATGGTGATTCAGTTCTTTTCTTTTCCTTCCATCTATGATGTAAGTCCTGGGATAATAGGAAATGTAGGAGTGTGAGGGTCAAATAAAGGGTAACATGTTTAAAAATATAGATTCACCCTAATACCAAGGCCGTAGGTTTTCTGTACCCTGGGAAAATAGACTGAGAATAAATTATAAAGAGGTTATACTAGCTCCCTACCTACTTGTACACACTGTCTACCTTTAGTTTTCACAAGTGTCAGTGTGGCAGGCCAGTCCTGTGTTGAGCCACGCACCTCACTGTACCTGACCACCTTCCAGGCTCCGAGTACCTCCTTGGGGGCACCTCACATCTGGCCGACCCCCATCCTGGAGTACACCCACTAGCCTGGGGTAAAAACTGCCACCACCCAGGGCTGAGCTTTATTCTGGCTCTGTGCACCCTGGGAAATACAGACCTAGTAGCCCTTGAGGGTACTTGACTCACTTCAAGCACTTGGAGTGCTTCTCTCAGTCGGAAGCACAAGTAGTGGTCTCCCTTAGTCAGCCGAACCAAGGGGATCCCAAGGCATAATCTAGACACACACCCAATAAGTCTCCCACACTAGGTACAAAGGAGAACTTTATTGGTTACAAGGCGTAGAGTTGCAATAGGGTACAGGGTAGAGCAATATCAGAGAAATCCCATAGAGCAAACTGGCATGGCTGGGTAGCCTTTAATCACGCATCAGACTTACTGCAAGCTATATATCTAGTTAGACCTCAGGTAGCTTACTCACAAGTATCATCCAGAGGCAGGTAGTTCCTTGATCATGAGTTTTGAGAGAGAGAGCAAGTTTCAGATGGTTCAGCTCTTCTCTCTCTCTCTCTCTCTCTCTCTCTCTGAGTGTTCCTCATGGCTGCTGCTTCCTCCTCCTGGGCAGTCCTTAACTTACTTGGTCCAATGGAGGCCAGCACCTGTTTGTTGTCAGCCAACCAATTTAAAATGCATCACTAGTTGCTGCAGGGATTTAGGTTGTAGCCGTGTTGGTCTAAGGACATAGGCAGACAAGGTTCCTTGGGTGAATTTGATATCTTTTATTAGACCAACCCAAATAGTTGGCGAATAGCTATTAAGCAAGCTTTCGGGTTCAAAAACCCTTCGTCAGGCTAAGGAAGCTTCAGCAGTTGCTGCGTGCTCTTCCTGGATGGAATGAAAAGTAAAGAAGCCAGGGGCTGGGCTGGGCTGGGCTGGGCTGGGGAGTCAGTTGCCAGGCAGATTATAATGTATCAAAAATCCAATGTCTATGTTTAGTCCCTGATCTCTAGTATCCAGGAGGTTGATGAAATGGAGCTCATAGGCTCGTCTCTGGGAAGTTGTGTAAATTTCCCTTGAGGATCAGGACTGAGAGATAGGAGAGAGAGTGGCCCTCCTGTGAGAAATGTGCCCCCACTGGTAATTGGGAATTTCTGTCTTTGATGGATTTCCGGTGTGTGTTCATTCTGGTGCGCAGTTGTTGTCTGGTCTCTCCTACATATCTTCCATCAGGGCACTTGGTGCATTGGATGAGGTATATTACATTCCTGGAGGTGCAGCTGTAAGATTCTGGGATGCTGATGGCTCTGTTGTGGGGTGTAGTAATTGCGGGGGTGGTGGAGATGTGTTGGCAGGTTTTGCATTTCTTGTCATGGCACGGTCTGGATCCTTTTGGTGTGTTCTGGGGTTGAGGAAGTTTGCTTCTGGTGATGAGGTTGGCGAGGTTCGGTGCTTGT
>NW_005842295.1:510956-525054 GCF_000455745.1 Alligator sinensis | reverse complement strand
GTGCGATCTACCTCTCTGGAGGAGTGTCCTTGCTGGGTGAAAGCCTTTTTAAGATTGGTGAGGTGGCAATCCCGGGTGTTCTCTTCAGTACAGATGTGGTGGTATCTGAGGGCTTGGCTGTATATCACTGCTTTTTTGGTGTGTTTCGGGTGATTGCTGGTTCTGTGCAGATATGTATGTTGGTCTGTGGGTTTCTTGTATACTGTGGTCTGTATTTTACCCTTCTGGATACTGATCATTGTGTCTAAAAAGGGGATGTTGGTGCTGGAGTATTCTAAAGAAAGTCGGATGGAGGGATGGTGACTGTTGAATTTCTGATGGAACTCAATCAGAGATTGCAGGTTCTCAGTCCAAATGATGAAGATGTCATCGATGTAGCTTAAGTATAGCAAGGGTTTGATGGTGCAGTTCTTGAGGAAGTCTTCTTCCAGGTGGCTCATAAAAAGGTTGGCATACTGTGGGGCCATTTTAGTGCCCATAACTGTTCCCATCATCTGGAGGAAGTGTTGATTATTAAAAGTGAAATTGTTGTGTGTGAGGATGAAGTGTATAAGGTCACTAGTTGCTGGGCAGACTGGCAGTTCCTAGCTCCCCAGGGAATCCAAGCCCCTCACCCAGGTCTATAATGCCAGTCACGTAGGCAGAGGGAACAGGTTTCCCCCCTCCCTCAGGAATGTATCCCACTCAGGTTACCTAAAGAGATAGGGTAAGGTGTGTACACTCTGCAGGAGCCATCTTAACCAAACTGTCACAGAGCAGAGTTTTTGAGGAGAAACAGAAGTGGCCTTCTGCCACAGTCAGCAGGTCAAACATTGCCTTCTTTTCACTAGGATTTTACATTGTTAATTATTATGTGTTAGGTCAAACCATATAGGACCATCAACTCAGTGGCAGCCCCAAGTGCACTGCACATGGACCAGCATTAGCCAAAAAATGTACAGTGAGGAACAATGTATAAAATAAATTTAAAGATTTATTCTCAGGCTGCTTTCCATGTATGAGTGGACCAAAAGGATTAGCAGATATTTGTGAGCAAAATCACTCCAAGAGTATTCTTTCAGTTTTGTTTCTGCAGTTAACTTAAAATTTTGCATGCAAATTGTGGCAAGAATTGTTTTTTCAGAAAGCTAGAGAGCAGATCTGTAGCATAACCCCTAATATACAGTATATATCCTTATCCCCCCATAGTTATTAATACATGTGTTATACCTGTCGCGTGTGGTGGAGTTAAACGCTCTGGGCGAGAACGAGGAGGTAATAACACAGAGGCAGAGTCCCTTGGCACTCAAAGTGAAATGCAAAAAAGTTTTATTTTTGTACTCACGTTGGTAGCGAGGCTCAGTTCTCTTAAAGCTGTTACAGATACTGCAGTTATTCGCTCCCCTGGGAGAGATCACTTGTTCGGGATGCGGAGGGGTCGCCCTGGGTTTTGGATATCGGAGGGCGTTCGCGAGACTGAGATAGAATTGGCCAGATTCCACCCTGCTCGTTTAGTCTCGGACTCCGGAGTGTTCTCTTCCGGATTCCTTGGTTGTTTTATAAGACTGACACAATTGCCAGTGTCCCCGTGAGCCAATTGGCTTCTATTATTCTGTTCGTTCCCTTATATGGTGGTCTCCCCCCAGGTTTGAGTCTCCCCCCGAGTTTAAGGAAGTGCCCAACAGTTACGGCAATAGCGTGACAAGATATGCAATGGCTGCGGCTGCTTATCTGTGAGTTAGTACAGTCAGTACTTTCCCAAAATGGCGGCTGCTTATCTGTAAGTTAGTACAGTCAGTACTTTCCCAAAATGACAGCTGGTCACTCGGGAGCAAGCAGCAAGTATTACACAACATCCCCCCTTGACCAGTTGGACATTTGGACGTAGAGGGGTTCAAGGACAATGGGATCGGGATCAATAAAATCGGGGCTCGTTGGCAAGCGGGTATATACAAAAGCAGAAAGCGAGGTTAGTTTTGTTTTGATATACTGTAAAATCCAACAACCAAAACAGAGGAAAACAGCAATAGGTAACAAAAGTGTGATGAGGGGCATCAGCATATTGATGAGCCATGATGACGTGTCCCACCCAAACCAACGGAAAAGGTCGGACAGCCAACCTTGGCCTATGCCCGAGAGGTGGTTGACCTTTGCCGCAATTTCCTTCATTTTGTCGACTTGCAATGACAAGGGGAAGGAAACATTGGGGATAGCAAGACAACAATGGTCTCGGGAAAGATTAAGATATTGACAAAGTCCACCTTGTTGAAGAAGAATGGCGTCTATTGCTAAACGGTTTTGGACAGTCATTTGGGAGGTGGCTTGTAGCTGCAGGTTGAGTAGCTGAATCGCTGTGCGGGTCACATTCGTAAGCTCCTCCACTTGTTCGATAAGTTGCACGAGAGCCAGGTGGATTTTGGTTGTGCTGTATCCGGGGATGAGGGACTCCGTGCCCCATTGGATGGCTTTCCACAAACGTTTTTGCCAAGGCAGCTGGCTCCATGTGGCTTGGTGCTGATAGGGTTCACGAACAGCTCGGTGTTGGCGAATAGAAATACTGTAGGGTAAATGCGTATTAGCATATAGGGGGGGACACAACGCCACGTGGGTGAGAAAACACTGGGTGCTGGTAAGGGTGGCCGGTAAGGCGGTATATAACCGGCCATCAGAGCAGGCCCACAGCAGGCCCAGCAGAGCAGGAGTGGACAACTGTGCGCAGTTGCCCGAAAAGGAATACGCTTCCCAAGCTCGTGGAGGTTTATCAGGGATGAGTTTTGTGCCATGACAAACCGAACTCATCAATGCTGCACGTAAAATAGGGTAGAAAAAAAGAATGCTATGTATGTTGCATTCCCGGGCGAAGTTGTCTAGTGCCTTAGAGGTGAATGGGGGCCCGCTGTCTGAGTGAATGGCATGGGGCACCTGCCAGCGGGCAAATGCATGATTGAGGCATGTCATGATAGCAGGGGCATTTGAGCGACAAGTAGGAAGAACAAGGAGCTGTCGGGAACCAAGGTCCACTATAGCGAGGGCCTTGTTTGGTGGTTTGGCTCCTGGAAGGGGTCCAAGGAGATCCAGTTGCCAAGTTTTTCCGGGGGAAAAGAGGGCGGGATCATAGGTACCCCGCTGGTGCCAATGTGGATGCGGTTTATTTTGGGCACAAGCTATACAGGCCCGTGAAATGTCTTGCCAATCTTGAAGTGAGGGTGCGGGTCCCGTCGGTGCTTGGGCCTGCCAAGTGTGCGTGGCCTTTCAGGGCCCTGGGTGACCCCAATGTTCATGAAGCCAGGACAAGAAAGGGTTATAGTCTGTAGTAGCAGTAAAAACCGCTCGAACATCCTTTGGCCACGCTGCTATAAACTCATTTTGAGAGTTCGCTGCTAATAGCGTGTCCATGGTGGTATGTATTGGGTCGGTGTCGGGTCAATGTGAGCAGGTATGCTTGAGCATGGGGAGGACAACAAAGCGGCTGAGAATATGGAAGACGTCCTCCCAACGCAGTAAATTCTCGGAGGGGTCGACGGCACCCGTGGCGATACAGTAAATATATTCGGAGTCGATGGCTATAACAGGTACTGGGAGGGTGCCGTTGTGATGTTTGAGACAATGTTCTAAAACGCTATGGAAAGCGAGTAATTCATTTTGTTGTGCCGAGTTAGGACCAAGATTTGATGAGATGACTTGGACATCGTAGCATGGCTGGCAGTAATATCCGTAGCGGCCATCGTCTCGAGTGGTACCGTCGGCCGCCATCCAGGCCGGAGTTGTTGTACCATATAAGATAGGCCTGGCGGGTGTGTCTATAGCGGTGGGGTCGGGAAATCCTTCTGCGTCAGAGTGGACCCAACCGGACCAGTAATACTGATGTCGCAGTACGAGGCCAGTCCAAGTTTTAAGAGTCCCCTGGAACTCCTGATGGGGTCAGAAGGGGTCGAGGGAGGTAAGCAGGCTCGCCCCGGGCCCAAGGAGTGTTCCCGGCGATGAGGTTAAGTGTCCATTTGGGAGGCCAACATAATCTTTTCCAGACATCCGTACAGATGTTGATGTGATTGAAGGGTTTTGTGACCCGCGAAAGCTAAAGGCTTTTGATCCGAGGCGGAAGCGGTGAACCAGAGGTGAGCGGTGGTATATCCAATGGAGATCGCAAGTCGCGCGGTCACTGGCGGGGCCTGAATCTTCGTCTCTCGAACTGTGGTTAGTAAAGCAACGAGGTTGCGTTGGTCTTTGGGTGTCCAGGGACAACGACATTGAGTCTTTTTCCGGATTTGTTGTTGTAAGCGTTGTACGGGAGAAAGGTGATCGGGTGTGAGAAAGTTGCGAAACCAGTTTAAGCGGCCCAGCAGGGCCTGAAAATCCCTTAGGGTGCTTGGGTGTACATCCAACGGAGGGACGTCCGTTCCATGTGTGGTTCCCCAACGGAATGATCCGGAGAATCGAGTCCCCAGAAATGTGACGTCCATTGTGGGCTCGAGGTGGGACTTTGTCGCATTCACAGTCCATCCCGCGTCTTGTAGATGCTGATTAAGGCAGGCCGTGGTGGCCCGAACGCTGGCGCGATCAGCACTAAGGACAATGATGTCATCGACATAGGACCATATGTGAGTGTGGGGCAGGCGTTGGGGCTCAAAAGTGCGCAATGTCTCTCCCATGGCTGCAGTGGCCAGCGCAGGGGCGTTACGGTACCCCTGTGGGCAAACCGCCCAGGTGTACATCTTTCCCCCCACACACATGTTAAGTGTCCCTTGTGGGTCCCTTATAGGGATGGAATAAAACATGTCTTTTAAGTCAATGGTGGTCGCGAACCACTCTCCCTCGCGCTGAACGGCGGTTACAGCATCTATTATTTCCGTAATCGTGTGCGAAGCCGGGAGCTGGGGCGGCACACACCGGCGGGTTGCTTGGCGAGAGGCGACGACCAATCGTCTGGGTTATTGGGTTTGGGGATGCCCCAGCCCACAGATAGGTAGGTCGAGGCATCGACCGGCCGAATGCGCCCTTGTTGTTCTAAGCCCTGTAGTAGCGCGTCAACTTTGGGCTGTAGCACCGGCCGTGTGGGGATGGGTTGGTAACGCCATGCTGTAGGAACGCTCAGTTGTGGTTGATGTTTCGTAGTTGGAGTAATGGTTAGCGGGAGGGCCAAAAAAATGGCGTGCTTTAGTTTCAGGGCTTTGATGGCCGGGACGCCTAAGATGTTACGGTCGCCCATGACTGCGTAGAGGGGATAGGGTGCGATGAAAAATTTTACCACGGTAGTGGCTGAGGTCGCGTGAAGGCCCCTGACGAACAGAGTTTTGGAGGTGCAGACGTGGGAAACCTCAGGGCGTAGCACGTTAACTTGTGAGCCCGTGTCGAGGAGAAACTGAACGGGGATAGCGTGAGAAGAAGAACTTGCACTCAAGTTAAAAGTGGCGTACGGGTGGTCATCTGGGGGATCGCGGCCGGCATAGCCCGTCTTGGCAGCCGCTACTCGTTTTTTCCCTCTTGGGCATCCCCTGACCAGAACGTAAAGCCCAGTCTCTCCGCCAGGGCCCGTTGGGCCACGTCTCCCAGATGGCGGATTTGTGCCTTGGTCAGGCCACTTTTGTTGAGGAGGAACCCGAACATGGCCCGTTCTTCTGGAGATCGCTCCGGTGGTCCTGGGTCCCAAGGTTTGCGGGGTTTGTCCGACGTATTCGACCATTGCGTTGTGGCAGCAGCGACCTTTTGTGCGGGTTGTCCTCACTGGACGCTTGTCAGTTTCCCTAGGGAGCTTAAAATATTTTCGATGAGATCTCCAAGTAATGGGCTCAGTAAAAGTCGGAGGGCATGGAGACCTCCATATAGCTCCACACATGACTCTATGGCCGGGGTAGATACCGGGATTTTTGCCGGATCTCTGCAAAAGCGGTGAGGCCACTCACTCTGTGCTTCTGCCTGCGTAAGGTTTGTAGGGTTGCGGGTGGCGTCCCAAGTCAAATAACTAATTCTCGCTATAGCATAGAGGAGTTGAGTAGGTGTGGGTGCAGGGGGCGGGTCCGCATGCCAGGCGTGGGCGCGGACCACGAGCACTGGGATGGTGACCACCGGCAGGGGTATGGGCCAGGCCCGGTTACGGACCAACTTATCCGTGTCCGCACACGCCCCCCCACTCCAAGCCGGCTGCCGCATAAGCGCCATACACTCCGCAGGGTCAACTATCTTGGACCCGTGTTCCAACACTAAATGTCCCGTCCAGATGGTGATGGTCTCGCCTGGCTGAATTTTGGTATCCTTTGCTAGGTCTTGTAGTTCCCCCCCTTGTGCGGGTACGAAATGTAGTAGTAATCTGGGTGTTCCCCGTTTGATCTACTAAGGTCTTGGTGATGGTGACTGGGTTGGCGTGCATGGGGGGAGCAGCCATATCGATGCCCACGTTTTTGTTGAATGGGCATTCATTCGGGGGGAAGGCACCTGGATAGGAGGGTGGGGTTTCCGCCTTGAGGGGAGGGGCTGACGCCACAGGGAACGCCTCCTGTGGTGAGGGGGACGGATCTTTATTACTCACGGTCTCCGCCTCTTCTTCTCCCCACCCCTGTGCTGCCACCTCGGCGCCATCTTTAGGTGCGATCGCGGCATGGTCAGCAGCCATCTTCGTGAGCGTCTGTATCAAATTCGCTTGATTCGCAGCGTGTCTCATTAGCGGGGAAAACGAGCGAAACAAGACATTAAGCATTTTTCCTTTGTCCCACTTTTGTCCGCCCCACTTAGAGGAATTTTTGCCCTCCTCTTCTAGGTTCTCCCTCAAGGTAGTCAATATTTCATTTTCGGCCCCTCCCGGAATGATAGCCGGACAACGAAACTTGTCGGGGGCAGGGTATCACAGCCTCCTCCTGTCTTGAGGTGTTGTATGCACCGGGCAAATTATTTTTCGGGCGCATGATTGATACCCCCACTCATTGGTTTAATTCGACTAAGTTCGACCTCCGCCACTACGTCGGGGGGCCGGTACAGGACAGAGGGGCATGACAGGAGAAACCCAAGCGCAGCGGGACTGAGCCTGGACACCACCCATTCCTTAGCTGCCCCGGGCTGGTGTGTGAGGGTGTCGGTCGGCTGGATGGACAAATAACTCCCTAACTTTCCATTCTGTGCGACCTGGTGGTAGGCAATGTGGGCCCACAGGCCGTCCACATCGGTGGGCGGGGGCCGCTGATGGTTCACCCACGGGCAATACTTTACTAAGGGGTCTGCATGTACTTTCCCTTCTCATCTCAGGGATCCCATCCTCATCGCCATGTCTCGTGCGGTGGAGTTAAACGCTCTGGGCGAGAACGAGGAGGTAATAACACAGAGGTAGAGTCCCTTGGCACTCAAAGCGAAATGCAAAAAAGTTTTATTTTTGTACTCACGTTGGTAGTGAGGCTCAGTTCTCTTAAAGCTGTTACAGATACTGCAGTTATTCGCTCCCCTAGGAGAGATCACTCGTTCGGGATGCGGAGGGGTCGCCCTGGGTTTTGGATATCGGAGGGCATTCGTGAGACTGAGATAGAATTGGCCAGGTTCCACCCTGCTCGTTTAGTCTCGGACTCCGGAGTGTTCTCTTCCGGATTCCTTGGTTGTTTTATAAGACTGACACAATTGCCAGTGTCCCCGTGAGCCAATTGGCTTCTATTATTCTGTTCGTTCCCTTATATGGTGGTCTCCCCCCGGGTTTGAGGAAGTGCCCAACAGTTACGGCAATAGCGTGACAAGATACGCAAAAATGGCGGCTGCTTATCTGTAAGTTAGTACAGTCAGTACTTTCCCAAAATGACAGCTGGTCACTCGGGAACAAGCAGCAAGTATTACACAACAATACCTGTTCTGCGGATGAATATAATGCTTCCATTTCCCATTCTATAAAGCCAGATTTTTTAACTGATTTTGGTGAAATTTCACAATATATGATTATTCTATTTATAATTTTTACCAAAGTAATAAGAATTTTAGGATAGTACTTGATCTGTACTGGGAGGGGCGGGGAGGAAGCTAAAGCTCAGGATGACCTTCACTTTTCTGTTTCAAGTGTTAGGGGAAAATGTCTACCTTAAGTGAAAGAGACCGTACACTTTTCTAATAGTTTGCAAGACTGCACATATGAAAAACCAAAACCTGATGTTCTAGATTCATTGATATTTTAGTTTTGTATTCCTTCAATAATTGCAAAGTGTCACCTTTTCAAAGCTGATGATAGAGAATCTGCCCTGCCTTATCCATAGGGTGAGAAACGTTTGGCAAGTGAAATGCAAGGTGGTCTGTGTTATCTTATACCTCGCTGGGGACATATAAGTTGGTAAGTTATTTACAGCCTAAAAACTGGATCCCATGTGCCATGTGTCTCCTACAAGATGCTGATCCCCCATGCATTTCCATCGACTGCACCAGGAGTTCAGCGTCTTCCAGGGTTAAGCCTTAAGATTTTAAAATGTACATTGTGTAACAGGGCAGCATCTTCAGCAGCATTTTAAAGCCTGTGAAGGGACCCCAACATCCCTGGATATCTCAGTTTTCCTCTGGGAACAGATACTCCTTCACTCACCTGCCATGACTTGATGTTCCTAGGTTCTTGAAAAGGAGGCTGCCCCAGGCAAGATCTATGCTTTCACTCATCAAGGTGAGGGACTTTTGCCTTAAAGGCTAACTGCATGCTCCAACCTCCCCTTTATGTTCCCCATGTCTCACAGGTGTTATCTGTATGTCTCTATTGGGGCTTCAGCCTACTCAGCTTCTGCCCCTCTAGCTAGGCTCACCAGCCTAGACCCACTAGATAGGGCCAGACTTTGAGGCTTTAGCCCTTTAGTATGCTCTGGGCTCATGGCCCTATACAATTCCCCTACACTCTCTGTTGGGGCTTTGGCCTACCCAGCCTCGTCCCCTTTTTATATGGCTAGGCCCTTTAGCCCAGACCTACTGTATCAGGCCCGGCTTTAAGGCCCCAGCCCCTAACTGGACCCCTGGCCCTGGTCTGCTGCACCCCTCTGGTGCTGGGCTCTCCAGCCCCTCTGCAGCTGCACCCCATGGACACTAAATGAGGCCTCCACCTCCCCTACAGCCTCAGCCACAAACCACCAGTATACAAATGAAGCATAAACAGTAAGCCCCTAGGCTATACCAAAATAAAGGTAAAGGCGGCAATCTGCCTGCTTACAGTTCCATGGCTCTGCCTCTGCTCTGTGTCCCGCCATCTGCTGCTCTCTCCTGAAGAGCTTCTGCAGCTTCTCTGGGAGTTCTCAAGAGTCCACCCTCTCAGCCAGCTGCCCCTGGCCAACTCAGACCAGGGTTTATATAGCTCTGTCCTGAGCTCTCTTCCAGTCACCAGCCAGCCAGGCTCAGCTTTTAACCTTGGCTCTGCTGGCCTGCTATGCCCTGAAAGTTCTGTTCTTAAAGGAGCTGTCATGCTTCCTAGTAACCGGGCTCAGATTCCCTGTTACATACCCCACTCTCTTCTCTTTTGTCTGGGGTTTATCCAGCTCCTGTACACCTTCCTCTGTCTCATATTGCCGTGAGAAGAAGTCAGCATTGGCATTCTTGGTCCCTGGGCGATGCTTCACCACAAAACAATATGGTTGAAGACTGAGGGACCACCCCATTAGTCTCGGATTATTAGTTTTCATGTTCTGTAGCCATCGCAGTGTTGCATGATTGGTGATTAGCGTGAATTTTGCTCTAACAAATAATGTCTATGGCCCATGTGATTGTCAGGCACTCTTTCTTGATTGTGGCATAATTCTTCTCAGGGGGGGTGCAACTTCCTGCTTATATAAGCTACTGGGTGTTCTTCGTCTCCAGTCTCCTGCATTAGCACTGTTCCAATGGCAGTGTTCGATGCGTCAGTCTTTGCTGTGAAGGTTTTATCAAAATCCAGCGTATACAGCAGTGGGTGTAGACATAGAGCCTCTTTCACTTCCCGAAATGCTCTTTCTGCCTTCGGTGTCCACAATACCTTGGTTGGCGCCCCAATCTGGGTTAGCTATCTTAAGGGCACCGTAAATTCTGCAAAGTGAGGCACAAATTTTCTATAGTAATTCGCGAGTCCTAAAAATGCTTTCATCTGCTTCTTTGTCTGTGGTGCTTGATACCTCCATAGTGCTTCTATCTTGTCCAGCAACAGTCGCATCTTGCTGCTCCCTACTTGGAACCCTATGTAGCATGTCTCTTCCTTCCCTTCATGAATTTTTTCAGGTTGGCTGTTAGCCCTGCCCTTTTCAGATCCTGCAGTAATACTCAAAGAGCTATTAAATGTCTGTCCCAGTCTGTAGTGTACGCAGTATCATCAATGTAGGCCGCCACGTAGCCCCGACGAGGAGCTAAGACTATCCATCAACTGTTGGATGTTCGCGGCAGCCCTGTGTAACCCAAACAGCATGAGCTGGAACTGAAACAAACCCCAAGGTGTAGCAAATGCTGTCTTCTCCTGGTCTTCTGGTGCTAGCGGGACCTGCCAATAGCCTTTTGTGAGGTCCAAAGTGGAGACATAACCAGCTCGCCCGATGTCCTCTATCATCTCATCCACCCTTGGGATTGGATAAGCGTCAAACTTTGCCACAGCATTCACTTTTTGAAAATCAATACATAGGCAGAGCTTCCCATCAGGCTTTGGGACTACAAGGATCAGGCTCCGCCAGTCACTGTGAGATTCCTGTATTATTCCCCTTTGCAGCAGCATCTCAACTACTTCTTTTATTTGACTCTGGAGTTTTTGGGGGATCCACCTCCAGTTCTCCCAGATCACTTGGCCAGGTGGTGTCTCTATTGGTGTACTATGCCCCGAGCTACCCTGGGCGTGTCTCGGAACACCTTCCCATATTCATCTATCAGCTCGGTTTCTTGTCATCGCTGTTCTGCTGATAGCCAAGGGGCCAGTTCCACATCACCCCCTCCATAATCTTCTCCCAGAAAGGGCCAGCCCAAACTTGGGTTCTTCAGGATACAGTGCTAACCATAGGCCCTCTCGCTCTTGCCACGGTTTCAACATGTAGATGTGATACACTTGCCTCTTCTTCCATCTGTTGGGTTTGTGCATCAAGTAGGACCTGTTGATTATGAGGTATACCATCTCATAGGGCCTGTGCCACTGAGCAAGTAACTTTGCCTCTTGATCAGGAAGCAGTATTAACACTCAATTCCCCTGTCTTGAATTTCCTTTCTCAAGCACACTGGTTGTAGTGGGTTACTTGTCATCTTTGGGCTACTTGCAGGTTCTCCAAGGCTTCTCCCCGTGCCATTTCAAGTCATTCTCTCAACTGTATCACATATTGAATCAGATTTTTATCTTTAGTTTTTTACTCCTCCCAGCCTTCCTTAATCAAATCCAGGATAGCTCGAGGTTGACATTCATATAGAAGTTCGAAGGGAGAGAGCCCTGTTGAGGCCTGCGGAGCCTCTCTCACTGCAAACAATAATGGCAGTAATATCTGGTCCCACTTCTGTGGGTTTTCCCCCACAAATTTCTTTAGCATTTGTTTTAGTGTCCTGTTAAAACGCTTGACTAACCCATCAGCTTGGGGATACACTGAGGTCTTTATGTGTTCCCAATGTCTCAATTACTCCCTCAAGCACCCGGGACATAACATTTGTCCCCTGATCTGTCAGTAGTTCTTTGGGGATTCCCACCCTGGAAAATATTTTCAACAGTTCTTCTGCTACTTTTGGGGCAGCCTCAGTTCACCTGGGCACAGCCTCAGGGTATCTGGCTGCATAATCCATTAAGACTAGAATATATTGATGTCCCACATTGTTTCTGAGTAGCGGTCTCATGATGTCTACGGCCACCCACACGAAGGGAACCTTCACTAGAGGTAGCAATACTAAAGGGGCCCTGGGTGGACAATTGGGGGCCATCTTTTGACACACTGGGCAGGACACACAAGAATTCTTTACTTCCTGGAATAATCCTTGCCAAAAAAACCCTTTCCTGAAGGCAGGCCTCCATTGTGTCCCTCCCCGAATGTCCGTTCATAGGCAGTTCATAAGCCACCTTCAGCAGAGCCCATTGATATCCTACTGCATCAGGCCCGGCTTTAAGGCCCTAGCCCCCAGCCAGGCCCCTGGCCCTTGTCTGCTGCGCCCCTCTGGTGCTGGACTCTCCAGCCACTCTGCAGCTGCACCCCATGGACACTACAGCCTCAGCCACAAGCCACCGGTTTACAAATGAAACCTAAACAGCAAGCCCCTGGGCTATAACAAAATAAAGGTAAAGAAGGCAATCTGCCTGCCTACAGTTGCATGGCTCTGTTTCTGTGCTCCACCGTCTGCTGCTCTCCCTTGAAGAGCTCCTGCAGCTTCTTTGGGAGTTCTCAAGAGTCCACCCTCAGCCAGCCACCTCCTGTCCAGCTCAGACCAGCTCTCCCCTGAGCTCTCTTCTTGTCACCTGATGCCCCAATCATCTGACCAGCTGACCAGGCTCAGCTTTTAACCCTGGCTCTGCTGGCCAGCTGTGCCCTGAAAGTTCTGTTCTTACAGGAGCTGCTGTGCTTCCTAGTAATAGGTCTCAGGTTCCCTGTTACAGTAGCTTATATTGAGTAAAGCATCAAGAAAAAACAAACAATTGCTGAGTAAAGTTACCTCCAAATATAACCCATTAATACTAAGGAAACTGTATAAAAGACTGTGTTCCTCATTTGTCTGATAACATCTGCGAGGGAATCCTGCTTCCAGCTGCCAGCATCATGGTTGCCTATTTTTTCATTAGTGAGGCAGAGTCAATCACAGCAGATGCATGGCTTGTAGGCAAGGATTTCTGAGAGATCAGTATTCCAGAATTGAATGGTTTATTGCAGAGAGCTAAAGCCTTCTTGCCTTACCCATGGGGGCTTCTTGTCAATGCTGATGGGAGTACCCACATTACTAAAATGAGCAGAACTTGGCACGGGCATAAAAGCAATATGGTAAAATGCACTGTGCTCTGTTGCTTAGCAAAAATTCTAGGCGTGATTTTGATTAGGCTGGCCCTTTGTAGTGCTTTGTTTCTTCTTTAAAGTGGTAGTTATAGTAGTATGACATTTAAATATTGACAAATGCAAATAATGTAACCTATCATAAATGAATGCTCAACTGCAGCACAGAACTTAAAATGCCATCCACACCCTGATGATTAAAGTGCCCAGATCAGGCTTTCCATAGCAGCCAGAATAACAAAAAGCATAATTTTCTCCACCAACAGAACCTAACTCCCCTCTGCAAAATGCAGCGTTGATCAATCTAGTTCATGCTTAACAAACACATTTTATAATCCTTATTCAAGCAAAATTACCACAAATTCAGAGCCCCCCAAATTTGGCTCTTTGTTGTGAATATCGAAAGCCACAGATCATGGCTTTTCTCTGTGTTGCTCAGTCAGTCCCAAACACAAAGATGGTATTTAATATATAAAGCCCAAATCAGATCAATGAATAGCAACTGATAAGATTCTGAGTGTTTTCGTCTGGGAGATAAAAAATGGAATTTAAGATGAATCAAATGTTAGTGCATGCCATGCCCCCTGAATTACACTTAATGAATGTATGTATTATGAAGCAGTAATGGACCATTGTATTCATCTTGTCTGACCTGTATACAGTTACCATACGTCTGGGTTTTCACGGACACGGCCTCTTTTTGGGTCCTCCCATCTCCATTTGGGTGTTTTTTTTTAAATATCAACAAGTGTCCCAGATTTTGCTCTGCTCAGCATTGAAGTTTTTCCCAGCACTTCCCAGCTTACCCTACCAAGGGGCTGCTTGGGACTGGGGGGGAGTGGGGGGAGGGCGATTGGAGGCACGGGGCACCACATGTGTCCATGAGTGCACACGCATGTGGCTGACATGCAGCAAGACAGGGTGCTGGAAGTAGCCCTGGCAGCTTGATGTAGGTAAGTCTTTGGGGGGTGGGGGTTGGAGGGCCAGGGCTTGGGGACTGTCTGAGGGTTGGTGCGTTTGTGTGGGGGGAGGGGGAATGGGTGTGGGCGGGGGTGCCTGCTGATGCTGGGGGAAGCTGTCCAGAAGTTGGGGCTTCAGCAAGGTGAAGAAGAAGCCTGCCTCTCCAACGGGGAAGGGGCAGGGGGGCCCTTCTGGGACAGCAGGGAGCTGTGTAGCCCAACTGCTGACACCAGGGCCAGTGCACTTGTTCACAGGGGCCGGGCAGC
>NW_005842295.1:484283-510946 GCF_000455745.1 Alligator sinensis | reverse complement strand
GGGGGGGGGTTGGGGGGGGCGCTGTGGTTTGGGAGTGAGGGGCACCAGGGTGGGTGGGGTCTGTGGGTTAAGATCATGGAGCACAGGCAGTGGGTCAGGAGTGAGGGGCATCAGCAGGGACATGGGGGACTGCAGATTGGGAGTGAGGGGCACCAGCATGATCTGAGGTACTATGGGTCAGGAGAGAGGTGGGGCAGCAGCAGCAGTGCTGGGGGGATTGTGGCTTAGGAGCGAGGGCCAGAGGTAGGGCATAGGCACATGCCCCTGCCACAGTCATATTCTCCCCACCCCCCTGGCAAGTGTCCTTTTTTTTAAAACTGGAAATAGAGTAACCCTACTTCTGTATAACACAGACCATAGGGCTTCCATAAATTAATTTCTGGTTGAACTAGACACATATTTTAGAAAAAAAATCCAATTTTTATTTTACAATATATACCACAGTTCTTAGTAAATTGTTTCTGTGACTAATTAGCTGCTGTGTTAGAACTTCAGTCTTTATTCCTAGTTTAAATCTGTCTGTTATCAACTTCCATTCGTTGGATCTTTGCCTAGTGGAATGAAAGGTTTCCGATTACCACATTTCTGTTGCCTATATCAAAACAGGTAGTAAAGTAAACAACTAAACCTTCTCTTTGCTAATCTTAGCTAGCTGAGCCCAATCAGAAATATACAAAATCTCTATTTCCTAGTCCATTAATAAGTATGATAGTTCTTTTCTGAAACTTCTGTCAGATTATCAGCATCCTTCTCTAACTGTGCATACTAGAACTGGACATACTATTTAAGTAGTGATAACACTAGTACCAAATAAAAAGGTTAAATAACTTCACTTCTACTCAGAATACCTTTGGTGACACTTCAGAGGATCACAGTCCATTTGGCCAATCACACTTTGGAAGTTCATCTTCAGCTGATTGTCTACCCTGAACCCCGAGTCCTTTTTAGTCACTGCTTCCCAAGATAGCCCTCAGTTTGTTAATATGGTATGCATTCTTTGTTCCTAGATGTATGGCTTTCCATTTGGCTGTATTATACCTGGTTTACCAAATGCTACAACTTACTGCATTATCAATGAACTGTCATTTTCATTCTTGTAGCACCACCATGATCCCCACTGGTGGCCTCGCAGCTCATGTCCTGGCCTGGTTCTCTGGGTATCATCCCCCTTTTGCCCTCTTGTTTGCCATGCCTTGTTGGTATTATTTTACTAGGAGAAAGAGAAGTTGCCAAAGGTCCCAGAGGGAGCCCTTGTCTATTAGTAGTCAGGGGCTCCTCCTGAACCTTGCTGATCCCCACCCTGCCCTCAAACACTAGGTGGGCCCTCCTGGCCCATCCAGGCCCCCAGGGAACCTGTTGCTTTAAGGGCTATTTGTGGCGCTCAACCTCCCCTATAGCTACGCCCATGACTTGCAGATGTTACCGTTCAATCTGGCTCATAGGCGCTTTTCCCTAAGACAACACCAGGCCTCTTCAGCCCTCCACACCCTTCCTGAGGCCTCAGCTTCCCCGGCTTGTACCCCTTTCATTTAGCTGAGCCCTTTAGCTCAGGCCCACAGTGCCAGACCTGGCTTCTGGGCTCCAGCCCCTGTCTTGCCCTATCAGGCTCTGGACTCTTGGCCCTGGTTTCTACCCTCAAGCTCTGGTCTCAGGCCATTACTACTGTCTGTCACACCCAGGCATTATCTCCCTTTGCTGCTGCCAGTTATGGTTACAAGGAGAGCCTAAGACAAATGAAACAAAGAGATCTGGTTTAAAAGCCCTTTGCTCAGTTTGTTTTGCACTTGCTGGTACTTTGTCTCATCAACCTCACTATTTCCACAGTGTAGAGAAAGTTAGTTTCTACTTGTTTTGTGTATGAGCCTTTCACATGACAACACGAGAAAAAGCATTTTTAAAGGACAGGAAAAGGCGAAGTGTAAAGAAACAAAAATTAGTTGAGGGACTGAATGGTAGCAGTAGTACCAAAACTTATTTTGTTATGAAAAGTCCTTGATTCCTAATTAATCATGTTCCCTTTAATTTTACTCACTTCATCTCTAGCTAAATATCAAGATGAACTCAAATAGCACTTTGCCGTAAATCTGTACAATTAATGGCAACCACTGCAGGAGGAGGCATAAATTAGTGAATGACTGAGCTTTGTCTGAGTGTTCTTGAAAAACAGTTTATGGAAACATCCTTACAGAGGACTCCAGGATACAGCTGTTATCCTGGAGACTTTTATATAATTTATACAGAAACATTTTATACGAGTGTTTTGACTGAATGAAAAAAGTAGTAATCGTCGACAATAGCTAAAACTAGCAAAATATATTTTTCCCAAGGGTGAGTGATCTGGTTCCAGATTTGCACGGACAAAGTCATAGCTTCATCCTATTAACAATAACATACTGATAATGTTAACTCCTATTTAGATTAATGGGAAGCAGGATAATAAATCTCACTGGGGATAGTAACAAAGCACTTGTTCAGTAGCTATCATTCAGACATTCATTTTTTGACCTTTTATCTCTATCTGTTCAGCACCAGTGCAATTAATCCCCAATTCCAAATTAGGACTGCAGGAGCTGCCATAATATAGTCAGAATGGAGAGGCAACTTAGCCTTGTGATAAATAACTACTGATCATAGGGAAACCTGGGTCCTTTCCAGACTCTGCTGTTGATCTGCCACGAGATTTTAGAATAATCACCTTCTTTCTGTGTCTGCATTTTTGTATGTTATCTGTTATATGCTTTCATGTGTTTGTATAGTGCCTTGAGAAGCTAGGCCACACTGTTGTGTGAAGCCTGTAGGAGTTGTTGCTGCTCGTATTACAACAGCATGATAAAAAACTGGTCTTGTTAAATATTATCAGTAATGTATTTGGAAAGCTACAAACAATGCTAAAATACATGTTGGGGTGAAATCTTGGCTTCAGGGAAGTCAATGGAAATTTTGCTATTAACTTGAATATGATCAGGACTTCATCCTCAACCAGGATTTTGGTAGGAAAGTTACTAGATAAAAGATAGAAAGTTGCATTTGAAGGAATAGCAGAAAAGCAGATAGTTGCTGTAGATAAATTCAAGGAAAAAGGAGAAAAGCATTCAACAGATTATGGCATTTTTAACTAGCAATATAAGGTACTGAGTAGTTTGTTGTAGCATTTTAACTTTCGTTTTAATAAACTGATAGCAGACCTTGCACAGTGTACTTCCAAAACACCATTATTCTGGTAACAGGGAAACAGCCTGCCTACTTTTATTAAGTCTCACACTAACAGTAAAAACGGGGCTATGGACAAATCACATAAATCCATTAAGCTTCTTTAAAAGCCATAATGCTGGCAGTCACAACTTCCCACTGATGTGCATAGATACCAGATGTTAATACACAGTGCTCATGAACGTACAGTACCAAATGCTGACAAACAAGTGAAAATGCTAGGGTTCTTTGACTGGGAAAATGAATATTTTTCTCTAGTGATTTAAGTATTTATAACCAGATCAAAACCTCTGAAAAACAACATCCTGCTCCCACTACATATATTTTCATCTTAACCTTATACTACACGCAAGGACAGAGGTCTGCAGTACAGGGAGATCCTTTATGTTTAAGAAATTCCTATTGGGGTATGAAAGAGATGAGTGTGTGTGTCTGTGTGTTTATGCATACATTTATGCATATGCATGCACGCACATGGGGGAGGCAGAGCACTGGCCAGCCTCACAGTAAGGGAAATAGTGTCTCAAATATTTATAAATAATAAAAGACATACAAATATTTAATGGAGGAGAAAATATATTTTCTGATGCCAGAAGTTATGCTTGGAGTTAAGAAATTGAGATTTAACCTAAAAGGGGCGGGGGGGAGGGGATTTTCTTCATGTTCCCCTTTCAACTGAAATAACCAAAGAACAGTAGAGCAGGCAGCTATTATGTGGTACTAAACTTGATATGGCATGGATGTATATTTGATTGCATCAAAAAGTAACTAGATGTACAAAACCTTTATCACTGCTGGTCCTTTAAGGACTATTAAACTCAGGTTGAAGGTGGTGAGCACATTCTCATGGCTCTTTCAGTTACTACTACAACTCTTTGCTTTAAGCTTCTGAAGAGCCCTCTTGATATATCTGGATAAGACTGAATCCCAATCACTCCCCATTTCAGTCAGTGGAAAGCCTTCCATTCAGGCAGAGGTGGATCAGACCCTTTGTGATTAATTACTAAATCTATACATAATTTTCAAAACCTGACTGACAAGAAACATATTTACCATATTCAAGATGAGGTTCCCACCCCCGCATCCCCATTTAACATAAGGGGGGGAAAAAACCCTGTCTTGGATTTGTGTACCAAGATTGAGGCCAGAGCTGCTGCCACTGCTGCCTACCCAGGGTGGCTTGAGGTATCTTTTGTGGCAAGGAAGTGTTGAGGAGACCATGCAGTGCAGCGGCAAAGGGTGCACAGTGTAGGTGGAGTGGGTGGGGGAGACCACACAGTGAAGAGGCATGGGAGAGACCATGCAATGGTAGGATTGCTGCTGCAGCTCTAGCTCAGGCCCAGTCTGACCAGGGGCCAGAGCCAGAGCCATCAAAGGGTAAGTGGTGGCAGGGGGGACAAGTGGCAGAGGGAGGACAAGGGGTGGAGATCAAGCTACCAGTCCCTGCACCTCTGCTTTCCCTTCAGTGGTTGCGGGAAGGAGGGGGGAAAGGGAAGACAAATCTAAGAACTTCCAGCAATTAGATTCTATGCATGAAAAATTGAAACAAACGTATAATTTTCCTTAGAATCTAAGGTATAATCTAATTATTGGCAGACTGTCTTTCATTCAAAGTAATATTGGATTCAGGTAAATACGATAAGAGTGGATCAGAATCGCTTGTGGTTCACCTAACTCTGTTCTTGTTATCTTCAGTAGGATCTTTGGCTCCTACTGAAGTGAACAGCAATGCAGAGCACATGTAAATAATTTTCTGTATAGGTTCATATAACTCCTTCCTCACTGTAGGATCCTACTGTCTCCCAGTTCTGTATAAATAATGTGCTTTTTTCTCTTCCCCATTCTTCAGGGGATAGTTCTGTGTGTAGTGTATGGGGTTTGATTTCATAAACTATAGGTACACACTGCTGTCTGGTATTTTGGAATAGAAAAGGTAAAAAAAAAAAAAAATGTACCTTGCACTTGGAGCAAAGGATGCAAATCTAGCAGTGGTTCCCTAGTCATGTGGGGGTTTGTTCAACACTACCAAAAAAAGTCTCTCACAGACACAGACATGCTTTAATTTTGCAACAGAAGTTTCTCTGTATGTCACCACCTAAAGCTGATAGAGGGAGCTCCCCTATCTGCATCTTCTCATGCCACAGGGTGCATGTGTAAAGGGTGCCAGCAGCTGGGGGTGGGGGATGTGGCGGGCCAGCAGGGGGTGCTCCTATGCTGAGGCACTCATGTCACTGTGCCCGACCACCTTCCAAGCTCCAAGTGCCTCCCTGGGAGCGCCTCATGTCTGGCCGACCTCCTTCCTACCCTGGGGGTAACATCGCCACCACCCAGGGTCTGGACTGATCCTAGCTCTGTGCCCCCTGAGAAACACAGGCCTAGTAGCCCTTGAGGGTACTTGATCCACTTCAAGAACTTAGGATGCTTTCCTCAATCTGAAGCACAAATAGTGGTCTCCCTTAGTCAGCCGAACCAAGGGGACCCCAAGGCATAATCTAGACCCTTTCCCAATAAGTCTCCCATGCTAGGTACAAAGGAGAATTTTATTGGCTACAAGGAGTAGGTTTGGAATAGGGTACAGTGTAGAGCAATATCAGAGAAATCCCATAGAGCAAACAGGGTGGATAGGTAGCCTTTGATCACGCATCTGAGTTACTGAAAGCTATATATCTAGTTAGATCTCAGGTAGCTTGCTCATGAGTATCATCCAGAGGCAGGTGGAGATTCCCTCTGGAGGCAGGCAGGTCACTGATCATGAGTTTCAAGAGAGAGAGCAAGTTTCAGATGATCCCGCTTCTCTCTCTCAGTTTTCATCATGGCAACTGTCCCTCCTCCTGGGCAGTCCTTAACTTATATAGACCTTATGACCTCATTCATCAGGTCTAATGGAGGCCAGCACCTGTTGGTGCCAGCCAACCAATTTGAAATGCATCACTGATTGCCGGGTAGACTGGCAGGGTCTCTTGCCCCCTCCCAGTCAGGTTAGTATTGCTTAGAACAATAGGAAGTTTAAGCCCCCCACCCAGGTATGTGATGCCAGTCACGTAGGCAAAGGAAGCAGGTTTCCCCCCTCCCTCAGGAATGTATCCAACTCAGGTTACAACTCAGGGTCACCTAAAGAGATGGGATGTCTTCCTTCTGCAGTGACCATGTTAACCAAATTGTCACATAGCAGTTTTTGGGGAGAGACAGAGGTGACATTCTGCCACAGGGGAGATCCCCCATCCCCAACTTTTAGCACCTCCCAGCTGGGGTATGGACTTCTGAGGATTGGGGATGTTTCTGTGCTGGCTGGTAAGTTTAAAGCCCCAGCAGGCAGCCAATGTCAGGCTGCATGGTGAGGCTTTTCCCTGCCACACATTCAGTTTAAGTCATGATGGAAACATGCCATAAAGATGTTCCACATATCAGGCAACTAATTGCCTGAATATGTGGCATAGTTAATATTTATCATATGAGTAACAGGTTAATAGTATCATAAACGTAATATCTACCAGGACCAGGGCCATCCCTGGGGGGGATGCAAATTGGGGCAACCACCCTGGGCCCCACATTTTGGGGGGGCCTCGTGGAGCTGGATGGAGTGGTGGTGGCGACTCCAAGCCACCACCACCAGTTTTGTGTCCAGCTGCTCACTACCTCCTTCCCCCACCCCACTGCCAATGGTGGCAGCAGCTTCTTCGCATCCAGGATGCATAGAATCAGGGAAGGAGTGGGGCCCCACATGGGATGATTTTGCCCCGGGCCCCACACCCTGCTCAGGTTGGCTCTGACCAGGACACTAAAAATGTATTTACTGCTTACTCTGCTTTCTCTTTTACTCTGCTTTCCAACCTCTTCAAACTCATATGTAGTATCAACCCAGGAACTTTGTATGGAGAAGCAGTGGTGTAAATTAACCTTTAAACACACTTGACACTATTTTTTCCATGTATTTTTACCTCCCTAAGGTAAAGTGTAGTATTAGCCTTTCTTATATCCACACAAGTGTATTAAACAATAGTAGAGCTAGAGTTTAAACATAGCAGCTTTATATCATTGTGGTGTCCTAGGAGTTGGCCTTATTATTAGTTGGTAATCTAATCATTAATCACTGGATTTCCATGAAGGGGATTAAAAAATAAAACCATGTTTTACTCATCCTCTGGTGGTGAAATCTCTCCAGCATAAATGTCTTATTCTCTGAATGCCTTTAGCTGTATCTCACCTAAATCCAGAAGTGTGTTTCAGGGGGATGATGGAGCACATGTGCAGGTGTCACCCACCAAAAGTGGGGGAGATAGCATCCATGGATGTACCTGTGCATCAAGAATAATATGATCTGTAGAAATAAGATTTGTCTAAATAAGTAATATTCTGTAACATGACCATTGGCTAACCATGTAATCACGCATTGGCTAACCATGCATTTGCATTCCCACATTTACAGACAGGGATCAGCAGAGAAAAGACAGACTAGTAAAAGCAGTTGAAAAATATAAGAGGGAAATCATGCAAATCCTTTCCACTCCACCATTTAATGCCAGGAGCATTTCTGCACATCAGCAGAAGGTAAGCAATATTCTTAGCCCGTTATTATCCTGGGATCTGACTATACTTGCATTAAGAAAGCAGCAAATCACACAAAATGCTAAAAAACTTCCAATTAACTGGTTTTAGTCTCACACGATGGTATATGCCTCTAATGCAGCAGTAAAGGCAATTTTATTAATTAAAACTACAACTTTTTCAAGTTTCAACCAAACAACTGTATTTTGTTTACCACTGTTTTATTAAATTAGAAATAATATTTGACTTAAATTTTGCTTTTGTGGGTTTTTTCCCCTCTGAACAAAACCTGTTTGTTGCTCTCACTCTACAATTAACCTACATGCATGCCCTGAGTGATCTACTAGGCTTGTAGGCTTGCCATAAACTGTGATATGAAAACAATCGTGCTTTATGCTAGCTAGAACTCCCACCTACACTGTTGTTATCCTTACATAGCCTCCCTGCTAGCAGTATACATGTGTGCACACACACACGCTTTGCTCCTTTGAGCTAAGGTGTCTCATCAGTTTTAACTTGGATGAGAATTTTTAACCAAGAACTGCATCGGTCCTTGGAGCTGATCAAGTCTAATATTAATATATGAAAACAAAAAGCAGTATCTTGCATTTAACACTTTATAGAAAATCACCCACTTGAAATAATTTAACCATGTACTTACTGGTATTTCTATTAGGAACAACCTGTTTTGTAAGAAGAAGCTTTCAAT
Organism: Alligator sinensis; assembly: GCF_000455745.1. Classification (NCBI taxonomy): domain Eukaryota; kingdom Metazoa; phylum Chordata; order Crocodylia; family Alligatoridae; genus Alligator; species Alligator sinensis. The sequence continues at coordinate 502,482 of NW_005842295.1, read as the reverse complement.
GGATCCAAGTGTCAAGGGTTTCTTTACTGTATTGATTGAGATGCAATCCTGTGGCCTTTATTGCCTCATATTTCCCTTGTCGTTATTTCAGGAAGATTTTTTTTGTTAAAAATAAGAGACTCAAAAAACTGGCTTCATTTATCTGTATGTTTATCAAGTTTCAATTAACAGATGGCTCCTAGAGTTACATTGTAGAATCTAGTTCACTTGTGCAAATACAGTGGACCAAATCCTGATGTCACTAAAATAAATGGCAAAACCCCCATTGAGTCTGTGGATTTCACCCACCATGTCTTGAGTTATTAGAGAACATTTGGCTTCTGATTTTAATTTGGGACCCAGGAGTGCTAGTATTTACATACATATATATGCAAAAAAAAAAAATTTTTTAAGAAAAAAAAAAAAAGAGGGAATGATACTCACCTTGTTGGTGCAGCTTTAGTTGAAGGTCTGTGAGCTGTGTCCACCCGAAAGCACCATAAATGGGAACACACAGGAACCAAAGAAAGGAGGTCTTTTCCCTCCTGCTGCCAGACCATCATAATCAAGATCTTGGCTTCTTTAAAAGGCAAAGAGAACAAGCAAGGTACACTGCAAGCTCTGGAAGTGTCTCACAGAGGTTTTGCTCAAATTGCAAACTGCTGAGCTCTAGGAATCATTGATATCACTTTCAGAGCTACTGATGGGACATCAAGCTTTGTGTTAGAAATCTTAAGCCTCACACTGAGCTGAAACGGCTTTGATCCACTGTTTGACAACTATTTTGTTCTCTACTTTGCAGTTGCCACTGTCAGATAAGAGCCACCTGCACTTGGCATTTGTTGAAAAAGGATGCTCCATTACAGAAAGAGAACATCTCTCTTACATACCTTTCCAGAAATCATATTCAAGGATTCCATCACCAGTTTTGGCTGCAAGAGAGACCATACATGAAATTGTTCAGCAAGCATCATCTCAGACTCCTGCTTTTAGACCAACTCGGTGCAAGTTATCTTCACCACATAGACAGTCTCACTTGCATGTGATGGGTAGCAACAGGAAGATGACGTTTCAAGATTCTCATAAGAAAACATACAGTGGTGATCTCCTTGACAAACATTCAGACTGGTTCACAGAAAAAAAGCAACCTTTCACCCCCCAAATTTTAAAGACATCAAGTCAGTCTTCTCTTTCAAAGTACAGGTACTATAATCCTCCCCACAAAAAGATGAACCATTGCCAGGGAAGACAACCCCTTAGATCAGCTGCAGCATACAGTCAAAAGTCAAGCGAATTTTACAGGTAAAACACTGGCAGTAAAGAAGTGCTTATCAATTGTTTGCAGATTAGTAAGAAAAGCTTATGCAACTTTAGCAGTTCGCTTGCAAATACATACATCTCTAGCCAATTCTATTAATTTTCCTTTTCATCTTTCAGTTCCTTAGAAGAGGCACATCTGAGATCACATCCAAATTACTCTACATGGCAACTGCTTAAGGTTGTTGTATCCAATATGGAATGAAGTAAAAAAATATGGTACCAATATTTATATACAAAAGCTGTCTTCTTTCCATGTCCAGTGCCATTTTAGAGATTGATAGAAATCCTGGTTTTCTGTGTTTAAAAATGAAAATTTCTCTGATTAAGACAACCCAATATCCACACTTTTTTATTGATATATTTACAACTTTAAAGCAATTTGGAAACCTACCAGTGCCTCAATCATTATAATAAAATTAATTTGAACTATGTATACATTTTGGCTTTTGATTTTGGGTTATTTATCATGGAAAATTAGAGCTCTCCCTGTCCACTTCACTCACCAGGACATGGGGCCAGCTGCAGCTATCCCCCCTCACTTTGTGGCACTGAGCAGCCCTGATAGGCCAGTGTCCCTCACATGCAACCCACAGTCCCACATCCCTGCTGGTACCCCTCACTCCCAACCCGCAACCTCCTGGGCCTTCCCTTATTCCTGACCCACAGCCCCCCCACAGCCCTGCTGGTGCCCCTCGCTCCCTACCTGCTGCCCTCTGCCTCTAGCCCCTCAGGGTCAGAGGAATGGAGTGGGTGTGTGGGGAAGGTGGGGGAGTACAAGTGACATGGTGGGGGGCCTGGAAGGGGCACAGGTCATGCAGGAGGGAGCTTTGGGGGGCACAAACCACATGGCAAGGGGGGGCACGTGCTCCCCCCCAAGATTTCTGGGCCCACAGTAGGGCCAGACCAGCTCCAGAAAGGAGCTACCTCTGTGGCCCATCAGGTGGGACCCAGTGCTAGAAGGAGTGCCACATTGCCATTGTGAGCCACAGCAGCAGTAGTGCAAAGTTATACCCCCCCTGCTGCTGCCAGGTGGGCGGGGAATGCCTCAGCTTGGTGGCCACAGTGGTGCAGTGCTCCCTTTAGTGCTGGATCCTGCACACTGGGCCACAGAGGCAGCTCCTCCAGAGCTGGTCTGGGTCCACTGTAGCCCTATGCCCTGCACCCCACTGTGGGCACAAAAATCTCAGGAAGCACATGGCCTCCCTCACCCTCCCCAGCACATCAGGTGTGGGGCCCCCCACACCCAACATGTGGCCTGTGCTCCTTCCCCCCACCTCCATAGACTGCGGGGAGCTGCAGGAACTACTCTCCACCACTGCCTGGCTGCCACGTGTATGTGTGTGCACACATGCACATGGCGTCTCCTGTCTGATCACCCTCCTCCCTCTCCTCACAGTCCCTTGCAAGCTGGAACTGTGCCAGCCTGAAAGGGGAAGATGCTGTTTCCCCATGTTTTCTCCTGTAAAGGAGAAATTTGTGTTTTTCCTCAGTGAATGGAAAACCCAGATGCCTGTTAATAACTATGGAATTTAAAAGTTGTAATGGAAGAAAACCAACATAAAATTAAAGAATGTTGCAAGATGTCATACACATGGTTCATACATGATTGGAAAAGAATTTGAGAAGTCTAGCATGTTAGGTTAGGTAAGTGGCTCAGCTACTGTGCTGCATCCCCCTGGGAGGCCACCAGTCCTTTGAAGGGTGCCACGAAATGTAAGCAGATAAGTGGATAAGTTTTTGCCTGTCCTCAACCCTCACTGCCTGACCCCTCTGCAAGGAGGGTAAGCACTGCAATATATGAATTAGTTTTTGATACAATGTGTCAATCAATCCACAAGGTTTTGGAGGGGTGGCTTGAGTCTAATGAAGTTGAGAACCACTGAGCTAGGTAATGTCAATAGGCATCTGTTATTACAATAGAAATAGCTCAAAGAACTACTCTCTTTGGAAGACGCATATCAGGCTGTAATGTGTCTTATTGTGAGACATATAAAAGTCTCTTGCAAACTCTTTCCTACACTTATTTCAGCACCCAGAGGACAAAAGAAAACACTTTGTAGACAACTACACTTATGTTGTTTCCTTTGAAATGTTTTGAGGTCATCACTTTAGCAAAATCCTTGACCATCCTCACTTCTCTATGGTATTAGTCTTCTACCTTAGTGTTTGCATAATTTTTATTGTGTATGTTTATTTCTCTTTCTATGCACACAAAAACTTAGCTTAAATAATACATTTTCTCTGTACAATGCTGCTTATACAGATCATTTGTACTCATGGACTACATACTCACTTAGACGTCTATTGTCCATGAACTGGGCTGTTGCTTCCAGTAGGCTGCTTTATAAGAGCATTAGAATTACTGTAATCTTGACATGTTACAAAATCAGATAATTTTCCTTATGGGGTTTTTCATTGGCATTATAAAATGTTAATAAAGAAGCATTAGAAGATCTTTTTCCTTTTTATTTGAACATGGTAGGACCATGAATTGCGGTTTATCAAACCCCAAACACCACATTCTCCAAGCTCACAGCTTCAGGAAAAGTAAGTGAATAATGTGTTCTTCCTTTAAAATTATTTCTTATTACTTGTCCAATCACATGTGTGATGCTACATTGCCATAGCAACACACAACAGCAATGTAGCCTCTACACGTGACCCTGGTATAGCACCCCACTACGGCAAACTAGCTGCTAAAAATGTGCACCGTGCATATAGGGCAGTATGTGCTGTTACTACACCATGAGGTAGTGCTTCCAAAAGGAAGTACTAAATCAAAGCGCAGTAACAACATTGCCATGGTGGCATGTGTAGACACACCCAGTAAGAAGCTGACACAAAATTGAATCAGGGTTGATTAAGCACAAAGAAACTGGAATATTGATGATACAGGCATTTTGCTACCCATATGAGGGATTACAGGAACAGAGGACTAGAAAAGATCTCTTGGGCCATCAAGCTCAGTCCCCTGCAATTGCAAGAAAACACATCATAATAACCATCTCATAAATTTCTCAAGCTAATAAGAAATATATCATAATAATTATAGCTTCTTCCTATTGCTAGCAGTATTTTTAAATGATACATCAAAGGCCAAGAACTTCAACAGTGATTGGTAATATTTGGCTTTCCAGCAGTAGCTGTTTTAAGCGAGGTGGATTCTCAGATGCTCCTTTGGAAAATCAGGCCTCTTTAAAAGTGTACCTAAACTAGGCAAGACCCAAAATTATAGTTGTTACTGAAATTGATCTTTATTTGAATTAGCCTGATCCCTGTGAATTACTAGCCAAATAAAAACTTGCTGGGAAATTTCTTTGATATTTGAATCCTCAGGATTTCCAGAAAAATCAGACCTTAAGCAAGAGCGGCAAACATAATAGAGTCTCTCTTTTGAACATCAAAATCAGTGGTGTTGGACTCAAATAAGAGAACACTGGTAGTGGCCCAGGAAGAGCATCAAGATAAACTAAATCAAGAGACTAAGCAATAAAACTGCTGGCAGGAGCTGCTCTTCTGAAAGAGTTCTGGTTGAGTAACTTGAAAGAAAGACCCACATTTCAGAGCAGTCGGCCCACATGCTACACAGCTGCTGCAAACAGGACTATCTGGAGACTGGCAGCCAGAAAGCTATCTAACAGCAAGGACATAATCAAAAAGCTCTGTTTACCTTTCCATATCCCCTGGAAAGGAGGATATAGTATCCATGCTTTAAACTAGCAGACAACTTGATTTGGTGGAACACCTTTCAGTTTTCATTAACAAAGACTTTAGGGCATGTCTGCCTCAGTTACAGCATTAGGCAGCACCATACTAAGGGTATGAACAGGTGCTCATTTCTAGCACTAGAAAATTCTGGGAAATTTCTGCCACTAGAAATCTTTCCAAAAGAGAGAGCAGTACAGGCAGTACCAGCTTGTAGCTTCCTCCTCTCCCCTGCTCCCTGCACCTGCCCCAGACCAAGGTGATCCAGGTCTGGGGAAGACTCAGGGAGCAGCAGCTGCTTCACTCTTCCCAAGCCCTAGGAAGAAAGGAGCAGAGGGGAAAGGCTTCCTGTGCCTTCCCTAGACCAGGGTTCCTCTGAACTGGGGAAGCACTGGAATAGCTGCTGCTTCTCCCCTCCCGGTCTTTGGGAGAAGGAGAGCAGTGAGGCAATGCTCCCTACCCATTCCTTTGACCAGGGTTCCCCAGTCTCAGGAAGACTCCAGGGGCAGCAGCATCTTAACTCCTCCATGATTAGAAGTCAATCTGTGAGGAAATGCCCCACCTACCAGAGTCTGGGGAAGGAACCAGTGAAGCGTCTGCTTGATAACAGAGGAGTCAAGCCTACAGGTGAGGTGTTGATTCTAGTTGTTAACCTGGAAGATCTTTCTCCTGGATGGGGCCTGTTTCCTATGGGAGAAACTGAATGAACACCTGTAAACTGGCAATTTATACTGGGAGAAAGGCAATTCTCCTGGTAGAAACATAACACCTGTATGTGGCCTAAGACATGCCATTCTCACACCGCACATACCACCTCCTGAAACAGAAGTAGCATAGCCACCTCACTGTGGCAGTGCATATAGGCCAGTAGGCTCTGCTCCTCTGGTGTTGGGTGCCACACCTCACTAAGGCAGTTCACTGCTTATAGTTTGGTAGGTTGCAAGGTCAGTATGACACTGTCTTACCCTATAATGGAGCAGTGTTACCACATCCTTAGGGCTTATCCCTACAGGGGACTCTTCGCCTGGTTAAACATTTCTAGGAAGTGTTGGGTTAATTGCCAGAATTCTGATCACAACTAACCAGCAGGGTGGAGAAAGAAACATGTTCTGCATCTTGTTAGCAAACCTTGATTAAACCCTTCTGGGACCTTTCCCACAGAAACTCCATGACTGACCAATACAATTTTTCTTTGCCTACATCAATTCATTGCTCTAAACAAGCCCAATTTTCTCATCAACATTGTGTCAGCTAACTAACTCGATTCCTTAAAGCAATGTTGAAAACTAGTATTTCCTAATGAAAACAAGCTCTTAAAATGTAATCAGCAGCACAAAGTGACAGCCATCTTTAATTTTAAAAAAGTTATACCAGTTTGCACTCTAAGTTTGTTCATGTTCTATATGGGATAATCAGAAGGTCTTGTAGTGCCTGAATATTGTGATGATAGTTTATGCCATGTTTTTGTATAGAGAAGAAGAGTTGAAATACCTTCAGTTTCTTCAAGAAGTTACAAATGATATTTTGATTAGAAGTTGTTATCACAAGGAGTAAGTACTTCAAAGTTCCTATTTATTGATCTGAAAAACCAAATTGTGGCTAAATATATAGTGGTGAGCCTAAAGGCCTTAATGCTAATGTTGAGACAGACTCAACTTGTCCTTTCGAAGTGTTCTGTGGCTTTTACATTTTGCAAGAATGCCCAATAAAACACAAAGCTTAGAAATAAAATAAGAGGTTCACTGAAAATATTTTCTATTTCCTGATAATGTTGGGTAGAACTAAATAGATATTCTTTGGATCAAGTATCTCTATGAAATGACAATATACATTATTGCTATAAGTGGCCTGGATAAGTCTGGTTTTGATTAGATTCTTGGGGTTAAAAATTACACAGAACTACCTTGAGTCTTCCTCATCAAAATACATCTTAAGAAGGGAGCTTTTACTCTCAAAAAAATGAAAGGTAGAATAAGATTGTAACTCTGTAATGATGCTCTTTTCTTTAAAATTACAGTAGAGCAACTGCATTCTTCTGCTTGCTAAATAATTAATGAAGATCCAAAACTAATACACCGAGCCCAGTCAGGTACCTACCTGCATCTGCGTGGAGTTTTCAAGTTGGCTATTGAAATCGTGCCTTGCCTCCCACATGCACACATTCTTTGTAATGATATTTCTAATAATGAATGTTTTGGGAGTCCCAATAAACAATAATGCTCTGTTTGCCCGCAGCCAACACAGACGAGATAAAAAGAAATCAACATTGGTGTAGGTCTCCTCTCGATTATGAAATTATATTGCCTTCATCTTCACAGTCTCTTTTCTCTAAGGAAAAGAGAGCACAACACCAAACCGATAAAGTCTTTGAACTTCTTCAGATGCCATCTAGAGATAGAAGAGTTGCCAACCCCTGCAATCACCTACACTGATAGACAATTGGGACCACTCATTTTCATTCTAGTGGATTCCAGCCAAAATCCTTATGATACTTTTTAAAAACAGCAACCATAGACATCTGCAGATTTATTTCAGCATGATTTTATTCCTTCCTCATCAAGGATAAGTATAAGCAGTATAATTTCAATTCTTGTTTAAACATACTGTTGCCCACAGCCCATTTTTCATTTCCTAGAGAATTCATAGGATCATAGGCCTAGAAGGGGTCTTCTGGGCCATTGTGTCCAGTTCTCTGCTGTCACAGAGGGATCACTTCCTATAATCCCTACTCTTTATTTGTTCTTAAAAGTAATAAAACTCTTGTTAGTTTAGGAAGCTGTAATAAAATCATTATGCCAAGAAATATATTGATAAATCTAAGTAAGAACTGAGAGACCAAAAGAAATCTCTCCAGCTGCCACTAAATGAACAGAAAGGTTTAGTGCCTGAAAAACTCATTTGTGATTATCTTGGTTTGAATATTGGTCACAGAGTCAAAACTAAATTAATCTGCTCTGCTGTGGTTTTACAATACGGTTGGCACCAACTCTCTTTGCTAACCTAAGGAGTGCTTCCTCCCACCATACATAGTTATCTAGGTTTATGCCTACATTTGCCTGACAACCCTAAGGATTCAGGAATACAGAAGTTAATGGGACTGCCCTGGTGTTAGGCTCTGGGATTCCCAGTCTCAGCATTCCTGGCATTGAAGGACTGGGAGTTCTTGATGTCAAGAAGAGACCTCATAATAGAGCAGAATGTCATGGAAAAGGCCACAGGTCCTCTAATTTGCACAGGTCCTCTAGTGTAGCAAATGAAGCTACACTAACCCTTGAAAGGAATGAGAGGAGTACACATCGCACCCTGTAAAATGGAATCGCAGCAAGAATTGGTAGCTATTCCTGTATAAGCTTTGTGACTCACTCACCTAATGCCTGTAAAAGCAGACATCACTGCACAGCCTTTCTTCCCCTCTCTCTACCTTGCAACTCAAAACCACATTTGCCTGATTATGCTCTTAACGCACTATAGTTTGATGCAGGATGTCCATGCTGCACTCTGGCAGGGTGGATGGTTTTATGTGGACAGTGTTCAACCCCACAGTGATAGACAGTGCCAATGAAATAAAGATGATAAAAAGCCTTGAGCAGAGTCCAAATATTGTGCTGGAGAATCTCTAACAGCAAAATTTAAATTTCTTTTGAGATCCAAACTTCAGATCAATAACAGTTTCTGTTTTAAATCCCAGAGTTGAATTGCTAAATGGGTTTTAGCGACAGTCTATAAAAAGAACAAGTGGTAGCCTCAGTTTATCTGTTGCAGGATTAATATAATGAATACATATTTTAGAGCCTCTATTCATCTAGTCCAATATCTGTAAAGATAAAAACCTTAAGTGCCCTATCCAGCTCAGACATGCAGTATAATGCTTGAAGGATTCTGCTGAAACTGCCAGATCATTGCAGGTACATATTTTTCATGACTGTCTGGTTTCCAATCACTGGGCTAGAGCAAGATCTGAAATATGATTGCAGAACTTGAAGGTCTAATTTCCTTATCTAGTTAAGTTTGTATTTCTTATATGTCGGTTTCCATTAGTCTGTCTTCTACTTACCAATGGTCACAGCCGAAAGGGAAAATATGGAGGCAGACCATTCTGAAAGAATGTCTGTAGTAGGGAACATATTATACATAAGCATATCCTCAAATTAAGAAAGTTTTGACTGTAAACGTTCACCCATCAGTAGTTAACTAATCATGACTTTCAATAGATTTTAAGGGAAAGACCCTCCCTTTGCAGATTCCTCAGGATTCTTCTGTCTAATATAAGGTATTCATCTTTAACTAAGCAAGAGGACCTGGCTGGAGTTCAGCTGTCCCCTGACTAAATTTAGACTGTTAAAATTTGTGGGTAGGACTTAATAGGATAGTTCCAAATAACTTAGAGAGATACAGATTCAACTGCCACAGAAAAGCACAGAAAACCACTACCATCATATGATAATGGGGAGCACAGACATTTATATTTGCCATAAAGAGAGTGTAAAAGATAAAAGTCAACACAATTAAAAATCATAAAGGCAGAAACTGCTATTTTGGGATTTTCATTTATTGCAGACAGCCTCACACCAATTAATGTGTACACTTTGGAGTGAAGGATGTTAGACAGTGTTCAAAATATTTCAGACTTTTTTTTTAATGTAATGATAGCTTTGGTAGGAGTAGGGGACCTACAGCAGAAATGAAGAGTTAGGATGTATCTTCACTATATCTCAAAATTAGTAGTTGTCATTTGAAAGTGTATTGCTTTTTAGGGGATTGTGTTGGTTTGGAGGGTTTTTTTGTCTTGATGTTCCTTTTTGCTTTATTTTAAGGGCATTGGATGTTTTATTACGAATGCACATTAGAAGTAGAAGACATGACCTTGATGAGGTGAGCAAAAAATATCTATTATTAAATACTCTGTCACTTGCAAGAGCAATGTTGTACATTAATGCAGAGTAACAATTTATGCCACTGTTTTCTATACAATTTAAAAATAAGCTAACCTTGTTTCCATAAACAGCAGCACCCTTAGGGTGTTTTGCATTCAGAGCTAGCAAAGGAAGATGTTTATGTATGTTTATATGCACATTTCCAGATTCCAAAAAGTACTTGATGAAATACAGATTGGTTTAGACTGCATAAGGCATTTGTGCAAGAAACATTTGTTGCAACACATTTCTGCTGTTTCTGCCATTTTCTGTAGCAGAAAAGCAAGAGTAGATCTCGGCTCTGAAAGCCCTGCTGCTCTGAAAGTGGGTCAGTAGAGAAACCTCAAAGCTCAGCAACAAACTTTGAAGTTCCATAAGCTTCACAAGCCATTCCTTGAAGCATGTTGCGTACCTGCATGCACACTGAGCAAATCCAGGTGGCCACTGCTAAGCACCAGGAACGTCAACTCAGACAAGAGCTGGAAATTTACTTCTGTGCTGCTGGTGACCCCCTCAGTTCGCAGTCACCCAGCACAAGTGAATTTTCATTAGCAGAAAAATTGACTGGTAATGAACGTGGATTCATGTTGAAATTGTTTGGTAGACGTCTTGAGTGAACTCTCCAGTTAGGGAGCAATCAGCAAACATCGTCCTTTGTTCACGCAGCATCAGACTAACAGGGGTCCACATTTGGGATACTTCATCACTAGTGAAAGCTATAATCACAGCACCAGCTCTTATTTACTGCTTTTCATCAATAGTTCTCAAGGTTCTGTAGCCCCAATTTATAGGATGGGAAACAAAGGCATGAAAAGATTTAGGAAAGGTCACCTAGCAATAGGGCTGTGTGAAATGGGCCCTATTCAATTTGGATTCGGATTTGGTCCAAATTGGGGACAGTGATTCAATCTGTTGATTTGGATCACTGTCCCCAATTCAATTTAGCCGAACCCAAATCTGAAGCTTGATGCCAATTTGGCAAATTAGTGATTTGGACACAGGCACAGCTTTAAAAGTTTTTTTCTACATCCCTTGAGGTAGCAGCGCGGCTCATGATTGCTGCAGTGCTGAAGTGCCTGGAGCGTCCCACAGGAACACGGGGGGCTCTCCAGTCTGCTCAGCAGCAAACCCAGAAGTGGACCAGAAGTACTTCTGGGTCTGCCAGGGAGCATGCGGGGGGCCACCCCGCACCCTGTCCCTGGCTCGGCCATCGGCCGCAGGGGGACCCTGAGTGCCCTCCCCCCAGACCCAGGAGACACCAGTCGCGGGGGGAGGGGGGGGTGCTGCATGCTCCCCAGTGGACCAGAAAGTGGACTGGAAGTGCTTCTGGTCCTGTTCCAGGTTTGCTGCCAAGTGCACTGGGGAGCTCCCTGTGCTTCTGTAGGACACTTCATCTGCCCCAGCACTGCAGCAATCACGAGCCGCCTGCTACCTAGAGGTATGTAGAAAAAACATTTAAAGCTGTGTCTATGTCCAAATTGCCAAATCTCTCCAAAAATCAATTCAGAGAGATTAAACGGTCCTTTGATTCAATTCGGATTCAGAGATTCAGCCACCGAATTGGGCTGAATCTCCACCGAATTGAATCAGGGACCAAAGCTTTGCCTAGTAGGCTAGTGGACAAATGTGGACTAGAGCACTCAGTCACATTATGCAATGCAGATTAATAATAACGTGACCTATCACATGATGCATATAACAAATAGTTTAAGCAATAACTATGGCAACTAGTTTGTGAACAATGAGTTTCCTGTACTATGGACACACAAATAAATTTCAAATAATGATTGAATTAGTCAAGATGACAAATTGAAGCCTTCTTGGGGATGTCATAAACTCAAAACAGGCTTCCAATAATAAATCCCTTGTGTCTGTAAATGCCTCTATTACTGAACCATGCATTATTCCAGTTCCCTAATTCTGTTTGGCAATGGAAAAATGAAAAGTTGGTCCTGTGATTAGGACATGAGACTAGGACCCCTGATACATGGGTCAGATCCTGCTTCATAGACTTTCAATTTGGCTTTGGACAAGTCAGTCTTAGTGAGAGAGAGACACCACAGGATGGGATCAGCGACTGTGCCTATGTAAAACTCCTGGATTCTTAGCGAAGGCACTTAAAAACTAAATTGAAAAGACAGGAGTCATTAGGTTTTCTTGTACAAGGCTGCCAACACTGACCTGTTCAAGGTCCTTCTTCGTAGCAGTGCCATCGAGTGTTGTCCTTCAGGATCCAATGGCTGGTGGAGTTCCTGGTAGTCTTCTGCTGAAACATGTTGGAAACAATATTGGAAAGAATTCCCCAAAGTCCATCTATCTGCTCATTTGTCTCCCCTTCATTTTTGTTAGTGGATGGGATGTTCAGGTCTCAAGTGATTAGCAGAGTTTGAGTGGCTACATGTTGCCTTTTTCTCTCTCACTTTGATCTATGTTAACAGCACCAGAAGGCTGCCAATGGATGATTAGGTTCCCCTTGTACTAAACACAGTACAAACTAGAGCAGAGTATTTATCATAAGGTTTACTGGGAAGGATTACTTTGGGTGAGAAGTGCAAAACTTGAGCGTTTGTGGAGACACTCGCTCTGTGGATGCAGGGAGAGCAATGGATGCAGTATACCTTGACTTTAGCAAGGCTTTTGGTACAGTCTCCCACAGCATTCTTGCAAGCAAGCTAAGGAAGTATGGGTTGGATGAATGGACCCAGAAAACTAGCTGGATCGTGGGGCTCAAGGAGTAGTAATTAATGGCTTGATGTCTAGTTAGCAGCTGTTATCAAGTAGAGTGCCCCAGGGGTCAGTCCTGAAGCTAGTTTTGTTCAATATCTTCATCAATGACCTGGAAGATGGGATGGCATGCACCCTCAGCAAATTTGCAGAGGGCACCAAGCTAGGGGGAGTAGTAGATATGCTGGAGGGTAGGGCTAGGATTCAGAGAGACCTTGACAAATTGAAACATTGGACCAAAAGAAATCTCATGAGTTTCAATAAGGACTAGTGAAAAGTCCTTCACTTAGGATGGAACAATCCCAAGCATCGGTACAGGCTGGGGACCGACTGGCTAAGCAACAGCTCTGCAAAAAAGGACCTGGGGGTTACAGTGGACAATAAACTGAATATGAGCCAACAGTGTACCCTTGGTGCCAAGAAGGCTAAAGGCATACTGGGCTGCATTGGTAGGAGTGCTACCAGCAAATCAAGGGAAGTGATTCTTCTTCTCTATTTGGCACTGATGAGGCCACTTCTAGAGTACTGTGTCCAGTTTTGGGCCCCCCACTACAGAAAGGATGTGGACAAATTGAAGAGAATCCAGCAGAAGGTGACAAAAATAGTTAGGGGGCTGAGGCACATGACTTCTGAGGCGAGGCCGAGGGAACCAAGCTTATTTAGTCCGGAGAAGAGAAGACTGAGAAGAGATTCAATAGCAGCTTTCAGCTGAAGGGTGTTTCCAAAGAGGATGGAGCTAGACTGTTCTCAGTGGTGGCAGATGCCAGAACAAGGAACAATGGTCTCAAGTTGCAGCAAGGAAAGTTTGGGTTAGATTTTTCTCACTAGTAGGAGGGTAGTAAAGCACTGGAACAGGTTACCTAGAGAGTTGGTGGTACTGCATCCTTGGAGGTGTTTTAGACCCAGCTAGACAAAGCCTGGCTAGGGTGATGTCATTGGGGACGGTCCTGCTTTGAGCAGGCAGGTGGTCTATATCTGTGGTTCTCAACCTTATTTATACCAGGACCCATTTGTAAACATTGATGGGCAGTCCTGACCCAATAAATAGATTAAGTAGAAAAAACACAATTAATTTTGGTCCCAACATACTTATTCCACACTACAAGTCAACGCAGCTCAACAGCCTTCATTTTCAAGACAGAAATCAGCATCAACAGGAAAACATTAAAAGCAATATCAACACGTGGCCCTCCATTTCTCCCAAGTGATATTCATCATGTTGCAATTTGCCCTTGCTGGTGCCCCTCACTCCCAACTCAGAGTCTCCTGACCCTGCCAGTGCCCCTCAGTCCATCCCATACCCCTCAGCTCTGCTGATGCCCCTCAACCCCCAGTGTGGGGGCAGGGCATGGATGGGTGTGTGGGGCAGGGGGGTTGTGGGCCACAGGGGGACATGTGCCCCCCAGATTTGTGTGCCCACAGTGAGCTGCAGCCTAGGTGGACTGGCACAGGCAGGAACCATCTCCTCCACTCAGCAGGAGGGAGCTGACACAGGAGGGCAGAGCAGGGCAGTGAGACTTGTTGCTGCTGCCACCAGGACCCCTATGCCAACTGCACCATCAGCAGTGTGGGGCAGAGGCATACTGCCCTCACCTCCTCCTGCCACCAACCACTCCCCTCAGGCAACAGGTCTACCCTGCCACCATATCCCAGTTGCCACTGCCACTCCCCTCAGGCCACCCACACTGCCTGCAACTCCACATCCCCTCTGGGGTATAGCCATGGCCTGAGGAGAGCTGCAGTGGTGGCTGGGCCAGGGCAGCAGGGTAGAGCCAAGGTGCGAAGGGAGCAGCTGGCAGTGGGAGGAGGTTCAGGCAGCATGGCACCCCCCCAATTCATTACTCCTTGCGCTACTGGTGGTGTGGCCGGTGCAGGGGTCCCAGTGGCAGCAACGAGTCTTGCTACTCCACTCTGCCCTCCTGCACTGGCTCCAGCCTGCTGGGCTGTGGAGCCAGCTGCTGCCTGTGCTGATCTGGCCAGGTTGCAGCTCCGTGCTCACTGTGGGTGCACAAATCTGGGGGTGCCCCCCATGCCTTACCAATGGGTTGCCTGTGTTCCCCCACACCCAACATGTCATCTATGCCCTCACCCCCACCCCATAGACTTACCTGTCAGGAACTGATCTCCATGCTGCCTCACTGCCACATGCAGGTCCACACATGCATGTGGTGCCCCCTGCCTGATTGCCCTCCTCCCGCTCTCCCCAGCAGCCACTTGCAGGCTGGAACTCTGCCTGCCTGAAAGGGAAAACCCACAGTTTCCCACATTTTTCTTCTTTAAAGGAGAAAATCCATGATTGTTCATGATTCTTTCATATACTCTTGGGCCGTGACCAGTGGGTTGAGAAATGCTGGACTAGATGACCTGAGGTCCCTTCCAACCCTAATTTTCTATGATTCTGTGACAGTCCATGGTCCAGGTCTCTGTTCATAAAAAACAGTATTGTTGTTGTGTGTCCCTTTTTTGTGGGGACCACAACTGTGCAGTTATGCATTGTTGTTCAGCATCCTCATCGATGAGAAGGGAGTAGATATGTAAAGATAGACATTGATATTGGCACCACTTACCTAGGGAACTTTAAGGGCAAAAACTGTGACACTTAAGAAGTTTACACAGTAGCTGAGCAGGATTGCAACTTTGGACATACACACCTAAACACCACCTCAACCCCAGCTTAAATCCTTCTTCTTTTTTTTTTTTTTTTTTTTTTTAAAGTCTGCTTCCAGACATTTTGAAGAAGGTTCAGGGTTGTGAATCAGAAGCAAAAAGTTCTGCTAGGTAAGGCACCATGGCTGGGGTGGATTTCAGATGTACCCCTATTCTCAGCATTCACCATTGCCTAGTTCAAGTGCAGTGCTCAGCATGGTGGCTTTTGAGAGTCCCATTGTGAGGTTCCTAACTTTCCCCAGGTATTGAACAGTGAAATCATCTCTCTAACCCAGGTTTGTGAACTGTCCTGTGCAAACCAGATCCTTTCTGTGAATCTGCGCAATACAGGGCATTTTGCAGGGTTTAATGACCAATGGGAATAAATAGCTTGAGGCTTAAGATTTCATAGTTTAACTCACAAAGTACAATGGATTCAGATGGAGTCTTCATTTTTACTAGCACTAGCCATTTCAAAAACAGAGTCATCTTTGCTTGCTTGTTTCCACAGTATAGTGTTGATGCTTGGTGTTGTACTCTCAAACAGAAGACTAAGTGGGAGTTAGTAATGTGCCCTGCATGATGATTAAATATCAGTTTAAGTGATTATAAATTGGGATGTGGAAAGCTATTTTGTATCTTTTGAAGAGCTTCAGTTAGAACAGAAGAGGTGTTTTTGGTAACTATAGTAGATATTAGCCTGACTGACAATCAGTAGGCAGGGAAGAGTGTACTAAAGAACAATCTGAGCTAAAGTAACTGAACTCTAGGTGAATATCACAGACAAAGGAACTTTCTGAAATGATGCCTTAAATTGAAGAGATCTGTAATGTACTTATGACTGGATCATACCGAAAGTATTTCGTTAAAGTCCAATCCTGCGAATTTCTGGTGCCATACCTTTGATATTAGGATGCCAGAAATTTGATGGTGCCTGGTTCATCATAGAAGATGCCTAGCAGTTCTAAAATCCAGCAGATTATTACTGTATCCCATCATAGCATATTTATTATCTACTAATTTACTGACCTGTACCTTGGACCAACGTTTAGATATGGGCATCTTCCTAGCTAAATGATATTACTTTGTGGCAGCTCAAAAAAGAGCAACAACCCACAATAGAATGGAGGAGGGACTTGTATGGACCTTTTAAAAAAATCTTATAAAGTAGAGGTTGGCTGAATAATGACTAAAGGAGAATAGTCATCTACAGGAGTCTAAAGGCTGTGAACACCAAGGGTGAGGACTCGTTTTAAAAAGTGCAGAAAGAGTTCTAACTAAGGAATGAATGGGCTGTCTGACTACCAGGAAAAGCTTGATGATGCAAGGTATGTGCAGGTGTTACACTTAGATCAATCTAACTAGGATTAGGTTGATCTAAGTGCCAAACTGTATGTACAGTCAGGGAGTTCAGATCATGAGAAGAATCTAACTTTCTAACAATCTAACTTTGTTCACCTAAGGAGGTGCACTGCATAAATCAAGCTAATCCATGCCTGATCTAACCAAATGCATATACAGTTTCAGAGCACAGCCCCAGAGCTGGGAAAGCCCAGCTGCTTACCTCAGCCCCAGGCCCAGAGACAGCCTCCTACCGTGCCGTCCACCCTGGCAGAGCTATTTTTAGCCCTCCAACTTCCCTACCCACAAAGAGACAACCCCCTCCACCAGCCCCTCTGATCCTACCCAAAACCCTCCTGTGAACCCACAAGTGCCCTCTCCCCCCAGACTGACTTGTATTACATTTCCAGCACTGTCCCAGCACCAGTGAGTGTGTGCAGAAGCAGGGACCCGATCTACAACCATGTGGCTTAAAGTAAGCCCTGTGATTATAGGTCAGGTCCTGCAAACTTACGCCTATGGCCATGGTGAGATTTATTAGATAGTGTAATAGCTGATTGGCAGAAGGGCCCTGTCACTCACCATTTGCTCCTGATGGTCGGGAGGCAAAAACTGCAGTTTTAAGCCATGGCTTTTGCCTCCCATCTGGTCAGCAGCAAGCATATTTAAAACTGCAGTTTCCACCTCCCAGCCATCAGGAGCAAATGGTGAGCAGTGGGGCCAACAAGGCCCTTCTGTCAATCAGCGGCAGAGGAGGGCATGGCAGGGACTTCAAAATTAAAGGAGCCACCGCACCATGAACTGGGCCTGCAATTTAAACCAGGCTGTACCTACGAGGTCCTTTCCACTTCCAGTTTCCGGTTGTCTTAAAACAAAGCATTTGTGTTCACGTACCATTTTCTTTCTGGCGTGGGCAGAAAAACAGTAGGATAAAAGCAAAACAACTTCCCAGAGGACATTTCCAAACTCAAACTGGAATGCTGAGCAACAAGCATTTATAGTAGCAGCAGTTGGTCAAAGCTGCTTGTCTTCTTACCATGCACAGCTTTTCCAGTTATTTTTTTCCTCCCTGTTCCTGCTGGTAGCAGTATATACACAACACGGTGGGTGTGTCTACACATGCATTCATGCATTTACGAGATACTAAATAAATGTGCATTAGGTTGCGCTAATGTGCAGTGGTGCAAGCGCATGCTTTTTAGGTAATGCTTAATGTGCAGTAGCCTATTCCACTGTGCATTACTGTATTAACACATTTTTATGTGCTGCTTTAGTAAAACAGGCTATTGCACATTAAAGTGTACATGTAGACATGCCCAGTATCCCAGAGCTAAGCAGTAAAGCAGTACACGCACAGTGAGCTACAGGTACTGAATGCATCACTGGGGAAGTTAGATGTTTTGCTGGCTTGGCATTTTATTCCTTCACATTTGTATCACTAGCCTCAGATATTGCCTAGCTATTCAGTCTATAGACTATTCAGTCCCAAAACGGTCTCTGCAGAGAGCAAAACTATAGCCAATTTAAAGGAGGCCACATACCTGAGTGGATTTTAAGGTTTATTCAAAGGG
>NW_005842295.1:455337-484273 GCF_000455745.1 Alligator sinensis | reverse complement strand
GGGAAAGAGAGAGTAGGTAGTTTAGAGAGAAAAAGATGATGATGCAAAAGATAGGATGAAAAGCCTAACAAACACAAAGGAGAAGATGCCCTGTGAGGTGCAGTGGCAAAAAATAAGTGGAAAAGGCAACACTGGAGATGTAGGAAACTATATTTTAAAATAAAAAAGTATTTTTTTAATGTGAATTGCTCCTGATATGTGTATATTAGGGTTTCATTGATGAAAAGCTGGGATGCATTTTCTGATGGAATTTTTTCCTGTAACCAGACTCCAGTCTGAGGAAACTTTCATCCCGGGCTCCTCAGAATACTTCAGAAGAGCAATTTTGTTTGCCTTGAAATCTCCAACTCTACACCAGCTCTTATTTATACCCCTCTGTGCCCAAGAGAAAGCCTACTCATTTCCTCCCAAGAAGGATTTATTTCTCCCTCCCACATCTTTTTACTACCTCTGCAAATTGCTTCACATTTTGTGGGCTGCTCAGGAATCTTCATCCAGAGCTGCTTTTACCTATATAGCTTTAAATATTTGGACTTATATTTTGTTGGGCTTTAGAATTGCATTCTTTCATCATTTATTAAGAAACTTGGGAGTTCTTTCTGATAGTCTTTTACAGAGAGAAAGAAAGATGAGCCCCAGTTTCTGTAGTACAGATAGTGAAAAAGCTATTAATAAATAGGTTTTTATCTCCTTTATTAAACACGTTGGGAAGAATTGTACCTCTAGGAGTACATTTACAGGTGTTATCTGCAGAAAATTGGTCACAACATTTTTTTTTTCAGATTCAAGCTATAAATTCCTTGGGAAATGTCCCTACATTATATTCCAATCTTATTTTAGCAGCCGATAAAAACAATTCTAGGAATCCATCAGGATAGAAAATGTCTCACATGCCTGAGCCAACCACTCAAATGTGTTTGCAATGATATCATTTCATGAAATGGATGAGAAACTAAAAAAACAGTTGGAGAGGGCCTGCAATCCTGGCTTACTTTCTTGTAGGTAACTTCACTCCTGAAATTATGTCAGAAAAGAAAGCTTTAGAAGACTTGATGATAATATCTGACATTTATGTAATGCTTTATTTTTAGAGAACTGTCAACTTCTCTCAAGAAACCCTACAGATACCATTACTGTTACATCTGCAGGTGAAGCAACAGTATAAATGTTGCTAAGCTTTTTAAGACAGCAAAGGACAGAAAGCCTGCCAAAGAGTCAGTTGGGCCATTGAACATTAAGGAAATTAAATCAGCTTTTTGCATCAGTCTTTTCTACGGAAGATGTTAGAGCAATTCCCTCGGCAGATCCATTCCTTCCAAGAGACAGATCAGTAGAAGTGACCCAAATTGAGGTGTCAGTAGGTGAAATTTTAGAGGAAACAAAACAGTAACAAATCGTCAGGACCAGATGGCATTCATCATAGAGCCCTGAAGGTGCTCAGATCTGAAATTGAAAAATTACTTGCTGTAGTATGCAATCTATCACTAAAAAGTCCTCAGTCCCAAACAAATGGAGGATTTCTATTGTAACACTAGCTTTTAAAAGGGCTCCAAATGGGGCTCAGGGAACTACAGGCCAGTAGGTCTAACTTCTTTTTCTGGCATATTAGAAGTAGTAATTACAAAAAAGTTCAGCACATGGATGAATAGGACTTCCTAGAGAGAAATCAGTGCGACTTTTCTAAAGGGAGTTAATGGTTTACCCACTTAGAGTTCTCTGAAGATATTAACAAGCCCATGATCTGTTGATACATCATATCTGAACTTCCAAAAACCTTTTCCCAAGTCCTGTATCAAAGGCTCATAATGAAAGTAGCTATCATGGAAATTAGAGGGAAGATCCACTCGTGGAACAGAAATATGCTTAACGATAAAAAACAAATCGGTTTTCAAAACAGAAAGAAATAAACAGTCTCTATGGGTCTCCCAAGGATACAACTGGAACCAGTGCTGTTTGATATATTCATAAATGATCTAAGAAGAAGGTGAATAATGAGATGGCCACATTTGCAGACGGCATAAAATTGTCCAGGGTGTAAAAGACCAAAGGGTGAAGAACTACAGAAAGATCTGGCAAAATTGAGTGAATCTGCAACAAAATAGCAGACAAAATCTAACGTTGATATGTACAAAGTGATAAATGGTTCATTCATACCTTGAATATTGTGTGCAGTTCAGTCATGCCCTCACCCACCACCCTTCTCCCCCCCCACAAAAATGATCTAGAAGAACTGTAAAACAAACAAACAGAGGAAGGCAACAAGGATAAGGAGGTGTAGAGGGCCTTCTATATAAGAAAATACTGAATAAGTTAGGAATTTTCAACTTAGAAAAGAGGGGGGATATGACAGAGGTTTATAGAATATTAAATGGCTCAGAGAAATGAAGTAAGGATTTTTTATTATTTCTAAAAATACTAGAACTGGGAGACATACAATGAAACTATTAGATAGTAGCTTTAAACTAATAAAAGGTAGTTTTTCGCATACAGCATGTGATTAATTGTGTGTTTGGTCCCTGGGCACACAACTGTTACCACTAGTATGATGTCCTTTGTTGACATCTTTAAGAGCACCTGGCTTCATAGCTTTACCTGGAAACTGAAATTCTTAACTCCTACAAAAAACCCCCCATCAGCTCATTTAATTACAGACAGTAAAATTTCCCTTAATAGTTCTGTAAAAGTAAGGTTTTGATTAGGGAAACAACAAGCATAGATGTAGGGCCTTTCATGCAATGTTTGCCAAGTGCTCCGTCCATTTTAGAGATAGCGTACTGAGACAGCAGTCAGGGATAGTGCTGAAGTGAGATTTCCAATGGTCTAAACATCACTCCCCTGCCCTGCCCACTTATTGCTCCAGTGGACATTAAGACTTCTGAAAAATGCATTGAGCTAGTTGTTCGTTCTTGCTTTGAACTTTTGAGTGCTTAGAATGCTTTCCCCCCCTACAGATGCAGCAGTTAAAATCAACAGAGCATACACCTATACCCTTTGTCTGAGAGTTTCTCCCTTTTATTCTGAAACTCATGAACAAAAGTAAAACTGTCAAGTGGTGCTTCTACACGTGCCCATATGGTGATGCTGCTCCTGCACTGTGCTTTAGCACTTCTTTATGGGTTCCAAAAAAAGTACTAAAGCATGGCACAGTAGCAGTCTGTATTGTACCATATGCTGGGCACTTGGTTGTTTTTAGCTAGTACTTCACTATAACGAGTGAGCACACCACTACAGTGAAGTAGCTGCTGGTCACGTGTAGACACATGTGGTCGGTACAGCATTGTAGTGCGTCACCATGGCGATGTACCATCCCGTGTAGACATGCCCAAAGTGTTGTACATCATATCCCTCAGATTGCAAGCAAACAGCATTCTGCCTCGTCCAAGCAAACAAAACATGTTTGTATCGCAACTGCTGTACATCTCAATGGATAATACAGAAACATTTAAATAAAAGTTTTAACATTAACTTCAGCTGGTTAATCAGGGTTTAGCTGACCTAAAGTTCCCTGTGAAGAGAATAAAATGGGAGCATCAGAATTAATGTGAAAGGTAGTATGAAGACTGCAGGAAAAGTCTTGCAGCAAAAGTTGAGGAAATTTCCGTTTCACACTTGCATTTGAGTTTTATGAGGTCCAGGAAAAACCTGGAACCTATTTTCATAGAGGTGCAAAGACATTTGCACACCTATGAAAGGACACTGTACAATAACTTTGGGGCTGAGGGGAAGAATTTGTGCAATCTTATAGAATTCCATAGCTAGAACTTTGAGATCCCCCAACTGATTACTCAGTATCTAGACAAACCATCTAGGATCTGATTCACCACAGTGCAGACCTTTAGGCAGATTATAAAACATCACACTTTTAGACAGCAAAAGGAAACCAGTATTTAGGACAACTTTTGTTCCAAGGATCACTTTACCAACCTTCAAAAATACATCCCCAAGCTAATCTGGTATTGCTTTAAGGGACAGTTGACATGTCTACACGTGCATTAATGACCTGTGGTTTCTGCGCATTAATTTTAGCACCTGTAATAATAGGTGCTAACTAAATTCACAGTAACTGGTGCTCCTGCTTAGGAGTACTAGTGCACACCTTTTAAATTACACTAATGCGCAGTAGACTAATTCTATTGTGCATTAGTGCAATAGCACGGCTTTCACCATGACATACTAGTGTGCAGTCAAATTAGTCTACTGTGCATTTAGAGTCTTGTGTAGATGAACCCAGCATAATGGAAATTTAAGCCTGATAGCACTATGTAAAGATGACAACATGCACACACTGGCTTCATTTTTATATTGAAACTTTCATGGAATCCCATGGGCATTCACTAGTGCAGCAACCTGGGTGATCAGGAATTCTCTCACTATAATTGTATACCAAAACTGTTCCAATTTGGCTTCTGTCTTTGCAGCACTTCACCCAAGTCTCTAGTATTCCAATTCACACAGTTTCCCATTCCTAGAACCCACCTTTCTATTCAGAAACTTCTTATAAAAAATGCATGTATTCAATTTCTCTCCACAAACATAAGTTGTGACCAGTAAGAAATCATTTTTTTCCTAAAAATACAAGGAAAATCTTTTCCTGGAGACATATTTTAACTATTTCCATAACAGGAACTCACTGCAAAAAGGCTTTTCTTTGCATGCTTATAATTAGGCTACAGTGATTACATGGTGAAGTACTTCAACCACACCTTACATTTGCGTCACCTCCACCTGCGTAAAAGTACCATTGCTTCACTGAAACCGGAAGAAATCTGCTCATTTACACCACTGAAGGGTTTGGTCTTCGAACACTTGTAACAGTTCCCTGAAGTAGTATTCATCTTTGCTTATGTATTTGTACATTAAATTCATAACTGTAACCTATCCATCTTTTGTCTCAGATTATACTTTGGATTTAGAATTTTATCAACTATCACATTTTTAAATAGCTTGCTCACAACACCATTGTGATAGAGAATACAGTAGTACCTTAACTTATCTTAACAGCAGATATGCAAAGAGCTCTATGACTTGGAAACAAATATTTCAACAGTTAAGCGGTTCTTAGTGGCAATGAATCTCCTTTTCAGAGCCACAGGAATATAGGTCAGAATACTATAATCTTGATGGGGATCAGTCATTTTTAAATTTAATACAAAAATTAACACAGTTAAAAAGCCTATGGGTAGATTTTAAAGTGACTTTTTCATTGCTCCTGAGTATTTCTTAATGTCTATCAAGACCATAAACCCTTCAAAAGGAAAATAAATGTCATGGTGAAGCCTGTAAATCTCATCTATCAATCTGAAAAGTGACTGTCCAAAGAATTGCTTCTGATAAAATTCAGAAACTCCACATTTTCTTAAACCAATATGTTAAACTAGAAGTCAGGGGTGTTGGTTGTAGTTGTATTGGTCTAAGGACATAGGAAGACAAGGTTCTTTGAGTAAATCTGATATCAGCTTTGAGTAAATAAAAGATACCAGATTTACCCAAAGAACCTTGCTAGGCTAGAAGTGTCAGTCATTTTTCCAAACATTGGGAAGTATCTCTCTCATTAATGGCTCAATCTTCTCTACATTTAAAACTTAGAAAACTATTTTTTTCTGTTAAAGTAACAAAGGGTCAATATGTCAACCAACATGAGCTTTCCAACTTGAATTTTGGACTGCTCTTATTAAAATCCCAAGCAATTTCCTTATAGGCTGTTTAACAGTAATTTACCCCAGTTACATCCATCCTTTTCATGGTACTTCTGCTCTAACAAGTTTTTCCAATGATCAGGATAAAGAGGAAGAGTTCATAAGGCATTTTTAGCTCTTAATCCTCATTGAAGGATAATCCCTTGGAGGGATTTCCCTTGATCCATTATTACTATAATTTACTATTAAAGTGACAATTTCTTTGATTAATTCAAACATGGGAAGTCCAGTCTCACAGGATATGCACCTTATGCTATTCTAAGCTGCTTAGTAGTTACAGTTCACCTGCTGAATGGAATCAAGGCTCCACTAGCAAAGTTTGAAATGTCAAGGTTCCTTACAAGCAGAGTAGGTGCCATGCATGTGACAGGGCCTCGCCTGAGCCCCCGATTTACCAGAAGACTGCTGGTTGGTGTGAGCCTGGGGAAAAGGAAAGGCACATAGCCCCACTTGAGGGAACATGTGCCCAGCTGTTCCAAGTAAGCCAGGACCCAGGTGGTCAAGCTTCAATCCAACCAGCCGGCATAACGCTGGCTGGAGGAAATGTGCTAGTTGGCCTGGAATCAAGGTTAAAAGACAGACCAAAGAGAAGAGGGAAGATGCACTGGGACTCAAGGGGAGAGCCCATGCATTTCCCCCACCGCTGGAAAGGACCTCAGCACTGCAGACACTGCCAAACCACAACCCATGCCAGAACCCTCAGGTAGAGCAGCGCAGGTCAGGTGGGGAAAGGAGCAGGTAGCGCTGCAAAACTGGGTGGGAGAACAGCCAGAAGAGCTGTACAAAGACAAGTGGCCAATGCTGCCTGACTGTCAGGGAGAATTATGGGCCAGGAGCCTGGAGAACAGAGAGCCAGAGCATGGGACCCGTGCCGAGCCACCTCAGGTCAGCCCAAACAATGCAGCACCCTGCAAGGGATGCAGGCAAGGGGAACCTGCAAACACGGTGCAGCCTGCCAGCAGGTATAGAGAGCTTAGACAAGGACAGTTGGAAGTGGTAACCCAAGGCAACCTGGACTAAGTTCACTACTGTAGTAGCGGGGCTCAGCTAATGCTGAGGCATCAATGCTCTACCCAGCCAACTAGCCTGAACAACTTAAGTTCAGTTACCTTTTTTCTATTGGAATCCTTTGAAGCAAAGACACAGGCACCATCCTGAGCAAGCTTGAACCACACAACACCTACAAGAAGGACCACCAAGCAGAGACCAGACTTACCATCAAGGTCCAACAGCAACATTTGAGTAGAAAGTGGTAGGGTGTAGGGTGTCACAACCCAAAGGGTGTGATTTTTGTTTTTGTGTGCTTCGGCACTGCTAAATTGTTCCCGCTAAATTACAGCTTCTTTGCACGGTGGAGTTTTCTGCTGCAAAGGAAAACCCCGGTGCAAGGGAGAATTTCCCACCAATTTGAAGCTTTCTTTGCAGGGTGCATTTCTTTGTTGCAGCACAGAAATGCTCGTTGCAAAGAGTTCCCGCCATTTGTATGCTAATTCGAGTCCCATTATTGGCCAGTTCTAAATTATTCACACGTGGCGGCTGGTGATTGGCTTGCTAGCCGTATAAAAGGCTTGAGTGGTTTCCCTCTAGCCTCTCCCCGTCACCGATTGCAGCCTAGACGTATCCCTTCCTGCGCGCAAAAGAACCGGACCCACGGAGCCTAGCAAACTTCATGTGAGTCCTTGCCAGACGACCGACCTCAGAGCTCTTCTACCCGGGTTCAAGTCCTGCAGGTTTATCTTCCCGTCGCCGAAAACCCATTGCGATGTACCCTCGTGTTTTGCATCTTCCCGTCGCCGAAAACCCCTTGCAACGTACCCTCGTGCCCTGGAGGTTCGAGTTTTGTTTTGTTGTCTGTCTGTAACCGCAACTCAAGCAAGTTTTCCAGCCTACACCACTGCCATCTCGGTGTAAGTAAACAATCTTTTAAACTACCGCTAAGCGTTTGTGCCTAATTCCAGCTCGACGGCCTTCCCTCTCTGACCCGGCGTGCCCGGGCTGCTGGCCACAGCCCACGTGCAGCATGGAAAAGGGCTCGGGTCGCTCCCGGCCCGCACATAGGGGAGGAGGAGCCCCACAGAAAACCAACGCAGACTCAACTGCACTAAGACCAACAAGCAACCACAGGTACCATCTCCCCATAATTAACCATTTACTCCATAGAAACAACAAGTTGTAGCAGTTGAGAGGAGGGAGTTGCATCGCAACCAGGTGAACAGGGCATGCATCCTGCCCATCAGCAGCTTTTCTGGACATGTACCTGTCAGCTGGGCATGTACCTGCCACAATCCACAAGCGTTTGGCTTGCTAGCACTGCTGCTGCTGCAGGCATGTAACAATGCTCACTGCTAGCATTGTTGTAGTTGACAGTATATTATCACAGATGCAATGGTTAGGCTGTGCCCTCCAGAGCACTCACAGAATGCTCTTGTAGTTGACTGTGTGTGTTCTAATGTTGTTTGTACTACCAGTTCTAAATTTTTTGCCTATGAACTTCTCTTACATTGTGTACTGAAGAAAGCCTATTAGAAGTAGTCGCATATTTTAATCGTTTACACTCACTCTCTGGTTTCAGTGTGTTATGGCATTATTTTTCACTTCCTATCCTACTGTATTTCAGTGTGTTGCCATAACTTGCCAGACAGCTGCTGTCTTTCAGTTCAGCACTGGCTGGCTGCATTTTATTGGTGTTGAAAGAGAGCCCTGATCTGGTAGTCTGAAAAACAGCATGCAAACTCTTTAGAAGGCTTGTCAAAGAACTGTGCTGATAACATGAAAGATTAAGTCACTAACACTTCTTCAGTGAGTTAAAAGATATAAATGAAGAAGGATAGCAACGACCAAAATCAGTATAGCTACTTGTTTGAAACCTTGTTTGCTTTTATAGTCAGTTTATATTGAGCAAAAATCTGTGTAAAAAGATTACTTTGATGTACCTCAAATAGCATCATTTAGAAAGCAAACAGCAAAGCAAGAAGTTGAAGTGGGAACAATATGTACAAGTGCATTGGAGGAAAAACAATGAAAGCTGTGCTCCTGGATTTGTACAAGTCTCTCCAGCATCCTGTAGACCAAATAAGAATTTGTATAATCTTTCCCCTTGCTGAAGTAAGCCAGCCATAGGCACAACAGAGATAGGGAACAGGAGAACAACATTCGCATCCAAATTCTTGGAATATACTGAGGGCAAGAAAAGTAACTGTAGTGGCTGCAACTGAGTACGATACTTTTTGTATAGTCCCTCAGCAGACAAATTGTTTCAACTCACAAGAAAGGGACACCAGATAGGAAACAAAAGGGAAGGAAATACCCAATAACATTTTGTAAATCTAAACAGCTTTCCTTTTTGCATCTTGAAGCCCCTTACACACACAGCCTAGTACCTCCTTGTGAGATAGACTATTAGTATTAATTCCAGGTGTACAACAGATTAAAACACATGTAGGGGGTTTCCAAATGTTATATAGAATATTAGATGACAGCAGCTGTGTCTCCCCCATTTCACCTCTAATCAAACACAGACAGATCTGTCCAAGGCTGTCTTTATATTTTAGCTGCTTTGGCAACAGTTCTCTGGATATAACCTACTCACTCGAGCCAATTCACTGACCTCTGAGTTTTTACACAATTTTAGTATGAGAATCACACTTAAATACAGGTTGCTGCAGTAGTGTACCTAGGCGCGGGTAAGGCACCTATCCTGGGTGCCAGGTTAGGAGAGTCACCAGAATTGGCCCCCACGTTCATGGAGTTGGTGCCCTGGCAGTATTGCCACAACAGGAACTCCAAAACTTCCTGGCTGATGCTGCTTCAAAAGCAAGTCAGGGCAAGCACAACACATGCAGTGACTGTGCCAGCAGCAGCTCAGCTGAAACCGTGTAGGACTTCCTCCATGACTAAGGTTGGTGACCCCAAACCCTTGGTTTCGGAACCTGCATGCCCTCTGCTTCCCTCTCGTGACACGTTTGGGACTCGACTAAACCAGATCTCTTGTGGACTGGGAAGGCATCAATTAGTTGGTATTTATGTCCTTGGGAAAGCAGAAGGGAAGGAGGGCTCTTATCTCCTTCCTTCACCATCATAGAATGCTGCTTGCCACTGTCCTATTTTCTCTTCACTGACAAAGCTGCTTTGTTTTTACAACTTATCCAAGTATCTTAACCAAAAACATATTTATTATAGTGAAATGGCATCTAATCTGAGTATATTTGCTTATCTCAATCACTACCAACATTATAAGATAAAGCTATGTTTTTCAGATATTTGGATCATCTATTTGAAGGACTTATTTTTAGAATGTCTTCTTTCAGGCCTTGTGCTCTGTTTAATTTGATCTCATTACTGGTTTGGCTGTACATGCTTCCTTTACTTTGTTGACCAAGTTAGTTGGAACATCTGCAAAGGTTCACTTTGCGGTCACTCAGAAACAGACTTTGCAGCCTTTGGATTTAGCCACACTTCTGCAGCTTAGCCTGAACCCTTGAAAATGGGCCAAAGCTGGCAACATTTATTCTTCTGAAGGTTTGTCGCTGAAGAAAGTTCCAATAGCCAAACACCAAGGAAGAGAAGTACTTAATAATAATTAACAGTCCAGGGGGAAAAAAAGATGGAAGGGCAGTTGGTAGGAGTCATAACAGGTTGGAAATAACAAAATCCAGATATTTTTTGCTGTTATTACAAGAAATCAGGAAAGAACCCAAATAAAAAATGGAATGCAAATATCAAGCTGCTTAGCATTCAACAGTGTTTTCATCACTGCCCTTACCTCAAATTCCAGTGATGCAGACTAGTCAGAGAGAGACTGAGAATTATTTTTCTTGTTTATGTCCTCAGAAGTGTTGAGGAACTTAATTTATCATTAAGGGTCAGACACACTGAACCACCCAAAGATTATTAATCGTACTACAAGTGAACCAAATCCCCAGCACTTTTTGAAGTCAACAACAGCAATATACACTGAGAATTACCACTGTTGAAAGAAAAAACAGATAACCTCTAAAGTGAAAATTATTTTCTTCTTTGGTGGGAAAATAAATAAGTAAATCAAAGAATTAATACAGATTTTCCTTATTTGCCTCCAGCAACAGAACAAGTAAACCCAATGCTCAGAAATTGTTAGTTTGATCTGGACAGGGGAGCCTTTGCTTCCTGTCAATCATATATTTCTCTTGCCAGCAACAATATTAGGAGCATTTACATCATGTTTCACATGGATCCTCTTCATGCCTTCTTTCAAAGAATTTACAGCTCTCAGAAGACACCACTTCATTACAGAATATTGAGTGCAAGTTCTCACTAGGCTTTAATCTTTCTACTTAATTTAAGAAAAGTGGTACAAGTAGATGAGAGTATTGAAGGCTGCTGATTTTGCAGGGCACACATCAGTTGCCAGTGCATTCATTTAACTAGTTGAACACCCAAATGTACAGAAAGATCACGGTTTGCTTGTAAGTTAAAAAAAAGAAATGCTTATGGAAGACAAGCAAAACAGTACCGAGTAGCTTTAAAGCTACTGCCCCAGTTTTTCAGAACTTTGCATTTGGACTCGTTGCATTTCACTTGATTGATTCCAGACCTTTACTTCAGTTTATCTAAATCATTCTGGATCCTAGCCCTACCCTCCCAAGCGTCTGTAGCTCCACCCAATTTGGTGTCATCCACAGTTTGCTAAGCATGCACATAATCCCATTATCCAAATCATTACTGAAGATGTTAAACAATATCAGGCCCAGGACAGAATCCTGATGAACCCCATTTGATACCTTCTCCCAACTAGACATTGAGTCATTGATGACAACTTATTAAGCATGATAAACCAACTAGTTATGTATCCACCTTAGTGCTTTCATCTAGTCTATTTCCTTAGGTTACAAATGAGAATATTGAGGAGACAGTGTCAAAAACCTTGCTAAAATCGGGTACATAACATCCACTGCTCTCCTCTGCCATCCACAGAGCCTCCCACCTTATCAAAGAGGGAATTCAAGTTAGGAACAAGATTTGCTCTTGGTGAATTCATATCAACTGTTCCTCATCACTTTGTTCTCTTCCACATGTTTTGAAATAAGGTCTTTGATGGCCTGCACAATAATCTTTCCAGATATGGAGATCAGACTGATAGGTCTGGAATTCCCCAGATCCTCCTTCAATTTCTTAACGATGGACACTATATTTGTTCTTTTCCAGTCATCCAGGGGTTCAGGTGACCTCCAGATCTCCTTTGGTAGATTAGCACAGGCCAACAGGTAAAATCTGGCCCATAAAGAAGATTTAGCCCAGCAAGAGCCAACCCAGCCTGGTGCAGTACAGAAAATCAGTCTGTATGCAGACACGCCATGCCACTCATCCCCTCCACAACACCCTCCTCTGCAGTCTTCCATGCTGCTGTCGTGCCTGTGCTCACCTTTGCTGCAGAGGGGCTGAGCATCTGCAGTTGTAGCAAAACCTCCAGTTTTTCTTTTAAATTCATTCCCTCCCCTTCCACAACCATTTCTGACTTGTTCTCTCCCTCTCTATTTCCTATAGATAAGTGTAAGTGAGCTAAGACATAGCATAAGCTTCAGCATTTTATTTTGGTAGCAAGTTGTATTTGTTTTGTTTTTTCTCTCCTTCTTTATATTGTATAATTATTATGTTTATATTGATTTTTACTGTTCAATATTACTGTTTTACTGATACTATATGATTTAGGCCTACATATATATGTAAATTAGCATGTCAGGTCAAGTTTCCATTTTGTTTGTCAAGTCTCCATCCT
Source organism: Alligator sinensis (assembly GCF_000455745.1). Lineage (NCBI taxonomy): Eukaryota > Metazoa > Chordata > Crocodylia > Alligatoridae > Alligator > Alligator sinensis. The sequence continues at coordinate 471,823 of NW_005842295.1, read as the reverse complement.
GTCCCCAGGCCCGGTTGTGTAACCCATCACTCACACCTACCCCTCCTATGTAACTTGGTTCCTGAATGAATGGGGGATGGATGAGGGTGCTTGAGAGACAATGGCAATAGATCTAAAAATAACTCCCTCTGAATGACCAAACCATCAACCCAAATACGGGGCCCAAGGCCCCAGCCGTTGGAACCACCCTCAGCATTCAAGAAACAAAAGATGGGGCAACCCACCATTGTGCCAGGCTGCACATGCTCAGTATGAACATCTGGAGCCCTCTGGAACAGGACTGACATTGCATGGACAGGCCCTCCCCATAGATCAGAGATAGTCTGCCCCATAAAAAGGGGTAGTGAAGACTGGTTGTTTGAGACGCCTTCTTCATCTGGACCAGCACCATGCCACACCACCTATCCACCCAGACGCCCTGCCGGCGACGCCCCTCTAGACAACACCTACTGGACAAGGACCCCTTTCCAGCCTGGATAGGTAGCTATCACCCCCACCCCCTCTTCAACCAAGGACTTGAACTCTGCTTCTCTTCCCCACCTGGACTCCAGCCCTTCCACTGAGTCTCTTTCTCCTGCTACCATTGTGAGTGAGTGAGTGAGTACCAATAACTTCATGGGGCTGTGTAATATGTTGTCTGTTTAATAAACTTGTTATTTTGAAACCCTGAGTTGGGTTTTTCTCCGTTTCCTGACTGTTTCCTCCTTGCCACCACTTATCTGCCCCCCACAGTCTCTAAGCTATCAGCCTGTTTCCAGCCCCAAGCTCCCAGGTTTCTGCCTCTCTCTCTTTCCTGGCTGTCTACTCCTTGCCACCACTTATTTGCCCCTCCCCCGCCCCCAATATCTCAGCTGTCTGCCTCAGTTTCCACCCCCAATCTATCTTAAGTATTATCCCCACTGACTTTCCCTTTTCCCCTGAGCAGCCAGGTTTCTGCCTCACTTTCTTTCCTGGCTGTCTCCTCCTTGCTACCACTTATCTGCCCCCCCTTCCCAATATCTCAGCTGTTTGCCTCAGTTTCCAACCCCAGTCTACCTTAAGTAAACCCAAGCCTCAGTTCCTCAGCCAACTTCTCTGTAGTCCACCGGTGCTAATCCCGGTTCTGGCAACTTTCACTCCCTACACTTCAACTCTCTCTCTCTCTCTCACCTGAACCTTCTCCCAAGTATCCCAGGTACCCCAAGCACATACATATATACCGTGCCATCCAAATTAGGAACTTACCTATGTGTAGGTGGGGTGTGTGTGTGTGTGTGTGTGTGTACACACACATCATTGTGTGTACGATATATGAATTAGTGATCTGTGTATGTGTACTGAGTGTGCGGGTATGGACAATTGATTTTTGTCTAACTTTTGGGATGTATAGTGTACATGCTTGAATTGGTGATAGGTATGCATGTGCCTAGGCTGGTTTAGATGTGTATGTGCCTGAGCTGGTGGTTCGTGTGTGTATGCACCCAATTGATTTGTGTGTTTGTATATGTGCAATTGTGTCACACCCTCCTGTCTAACAGTGCAATATTGAGATCCTGAGAGTTGGCCTGACCCCACAGGGCAACATAGTGAGGCTAAGTGCAGGTGGTTACAGCTGCCTGGGTTGTAGAGATTTGCAGCCCATGGCAGGGGGCTGGGTTGCAAGCTCCAGCCTGTAGTGGTAAAAGGTTATCAACACCTCCTTTAGATGCATCCCATCCATCCCCGCTGACTTGAGAAGTTTCATGCTTTCAAAGTAATCACTAACATGTTCTTTCACTACTCTAGCCTGTTTGCCTCCTTTCTCATCTTTGCTGCCAAATATACTCTGCATCCATCAGCTGACTTTATGCATGAAGACTGAAGTAAAAAAAGGCATTAGATACCTCAGCCTTCCTACACCATCCATAAGTTGACTGTTTTATTATGACGGGGCCCTGCCTGAGCCACTAACTTACAGGATGGCTGGTGGTCAGCGTGAGCTGGGGGAAAAGAAAAAGCATGCGACTACTTCAGAGGATGTGTGCCCAGCTGTTCTGGTTCAGTCCAGGCCCACATGGCCAGGCTGCAGTCTGATGGGCCAGCATCATGCTGGATGGAAGAAGCACACCGATTGGCCTGGAGCCCAGGGGAGCAGGGCTAAAGGACGGGTTGAAGAAAGAAGAGGGAACACGTCCGGACTCAAGGGGACAGCCCACAAGTTTCCCCCACTGTTGAAGGAAGACCTTGCTGCTACAAACATCGCCAAACCACAGCCCACACCAGAACACGCGTGAAGCAGCGAAGGTCAGGCAGGGAAGGGAGCAGGTGGTGCAGCAAAGCTGAGCAGGTGAACAGCCAGAAGAGCTGTACAAAGACAGCTAGCCAACACTGTGTGACCAGCAGGGAAAACTGCAGTCCAGGAGTGCCCCGGAGAGCAGGGAACCAGAGCGTGGGGCCCATGCTGGGCCACCTCAGGTCAGTCCAAGGAGTGTAGCACCCTGCAAGGGACGCAGACAAGGGGAGTCTGCAAACAAGGAGCAGCCTGCCAACAGGTGCAGAGCCCGGACAAGGGCAACTGGAAAATGGTACTCTGAAGCACCCGGAACTAAGTCCCTTACCTCAGTAGGGGGGCTTAGCTAACACCAAGGCATTAGTGCCCTGCCCAGCCAACTAGCCCGAGCAATTTAAGTTCAGTTACCTTTTCTGTAATAATCCTTTGAACCAAAGGCTCAGGTGCCATCCTGAGCAGGCTCGAACCACACGTAGCACCTACAAGTAGAACCAAGTGGAGACAAGACTTACTACCAAGGTCCAACAGCAACACCCGAATGGAAAGGGTTGGGGTATAGTGGAGGAGCCCCACAGAAGACCGACACAGACCCAACCTCACTAAGACCATTGAGTGACCACAGGTACCACCCCCCTTAACTAACCATCCATCTTATAGAAACAACAAGTCATGGCAGGAGAGAAGAGGGAGTTGCATTACAACCAGGTTAAGAGGGCACGCATGCCACCCATTGGCAGCTTTTCCAGGCACATACCTGTCACAACTGGTGCATTGGCTAGGAAACCCATAACCAAGGGATAAGCAGACCACAAGCCAAGTCACAATGAATGACGCAGCAGGGGCAGCAGGATACAGTGAAGGATGGCAAGACAATATATGATCTTGCAACTACTACAAGAACTTATCGAGGCCAAATCCTGGGCGATGGAGGCTCATGCTGCCCTGTTCGAGACAAAAGGATCTCATAGACTCACTAGCAAAGGCCCAAGCAGCCAAGTACAAAGGCCATGAGGAGGTTCACATGCCAAGATGGTTAAGGATGATGACCCAGAGGCATATCTAAAGTAATTCGAGCACATGGCCACAGTGGAGGGCTGGGATGTGAGCCACTGGGTACCCTGTTAGGGTCCTTGCTAACTAGCTAGGCCCAAACAGTTTATCAGGCATTGTCTCATAGGGACACCTTCAACTACCAGAGGGTCAAAACCACCACACTTTTACCACTTGGAGGTCCCATGGACATTACTTGTAGCACTTCCAGGCTAAGAAAAGCAAAGAGTGCCAATGGCCCCGCCTATTGGCCCAGCTCCTGAAAGATAATGAAACCAAGGGACTTAAAATAGAAGAGAGGCAGTCTCTGGAACTATTTGAAATACTAGTCCTTGAACAATTTATCTGGGACTTTGAAGACCCAGAGGTGGGTGTGGCAGTACCAGCCCTGCTCCCTAGACAAGGCCATCTAGGTTGCTGAGACCTACACAGAAGCAGAGGAGAAACTCACTCATGAATGGGGGCTACGTAATGAGGTTCAGATGAAAACAACCCCTGCAGGTAAAAATAGGGAAAGGCAGTAAGCAGGGCGCAGGGTCCAGGCCCAAGGGGTGACAGGTGGCTCTGGTGTGGGGTAGCTGGGTATCAAGCATGGCGTTGCCCCATGGGGTTCCCTACCCCCTGTGGGACACGAGTTCTCCCGCAAAGAGCTGGAACCAAGTCCTGGCAAGAGTGAGGTAAAATAAAAATGGACTGTCATTTCAGGCATGCCTGTACTAAATCACCACACCCCAGGTCCATTGTAGACACCTAGGTGGTGGTGGTGGGCGCCAAGGGATGCACAGTCACCACCATATGAGATGGTGTACAGAGACTGTGGTGCACACAACTGCCCTACCAGCTCAGGCAGGAACTCCAACCACAAAGATTACTTTAGTCTGCAAGCACAGACCAAACACTTATTGAACAGCACCAACTGCCTGTGACAGTCCTAGGAAAGGCACACAAGTTGTCGGTTAGAAAATCCAAGGACATCCCTTGTCCAGCGATTCTTGGCCAAGACCAGCCATACTTCCCTGAAGTTTTGGCGAATGTCCTAGAAGAATTGGCAGAAAGGAAGGGAGTTAGATGAACAGATGGATTTGCCAGGGAGACCATGGCAACTACCTCCACCAGGAATCTGATAGACCCCTGGTCCTAGAGGATGCGATCGACTTGGGGCAGTTCTGGGTGGAGCAAGTGAACGATCCAGCATTTTAGCATGCCTTCAGGGAGGGCCTGGTGCATTGTAAAGAGGAGCTGCTATGCCCAGAGCTGGCAAGTCAAATGCCACATTTTGATGCGAGGGAAAATCTCTTACATAGGATTGATATAGGGAAAGGTCAGAAGGTAGAGGTGGCACAACTTCTGGTCCCTTAATGATATAGGATGCCCCTGATTAAGCTAACACACAAAAGGCCAATCAATGGCTAGACATCTTGGGTGAAGCGAGACCTAGGTCCATCTCAAAGCGGTTCTTCTGGTCCAGAATGTATAAAGTTAGCCACTACTGCAAGATGTGCCTGGTTTGCCAGGTATCAGAGGCTGAAAGACCACCAGTGGCCTCCATGGTGGCAATGCCCATTATAGAGAAACCCTTCAAGAGACTCACCCTCAACATAGCATATCCATTCCTGAAAAGTAGTGCGGGGCATCAATACGCATTAGTGATTATGGACTATGTGACCAATTCCCTGAGGCCATACCACTCTGATTGGTCACATCAAAAATCACAGCAGAACTGGCTCAAGTGGGTAATCAGGGTGGGGATACCCAAGGAAATCCTCACCAACCAAGGTATTTTTTTCATGGCTTGGGTGGTGAAAAGACTTAAATATCTGAGGACCTCAGTGTACCACTCACAAACAGATGGTACGGTCAAGCATTTTAACCACATACTGAAATCTATGTTGACAAGGTATATACAAGGGGATCCAAGAAGGCGGGGCCAGCTGCTGACACCATTGATGTTTGCCATCAGGAAGGCACCCTAGGCCTCCACAGGCTGCTCACCACTCGAGTTAGTGTATGGTTACCAGCCACAAGGATTGCTTAACATCATAAGAGAAAGGTGAGAGCAGCAGCAGCTGGGAGGGGCTGGACCAGAACAACCCATTACTAGCCAAGTGGCAGGGGCCGTGTGAAGTAGTGTGCCATATAGGCCCAGTGGACTATGAAATGTTAAGCCCTGGTCACTGACACGAAAAGCAAATTTACCACATCAATCTGCTTTAGAAATGGTAAGAGTGTGATGGATACTTAGTGGTACCCTACCCTGAGAAGTTGGAATTAGAGCCCCCTCCGGAAGAGGTTGAGTCACAGGAGGAGCCAGCCTTTTGGGGTCAACTGACCAGGGAGCTGACACACCAGCTCTGAGAACTGGTTACTGAGTACTGAGACGTATTCTGCACCAAACCTGGGAGAGCCAAAGATGTGACACATCGAATAATTACACCTGAGGGGTGCTTGATCTGTGAAATGTGGAGATGGATCCTGTAACACCTATGTGGGGCCATGAAACAAGAAATAGAGGAGATGCTAGAAAAGGGGATCAAACACGAATCGAGGCACAGTGGCAAAGTCTGCTTATGATAGTACTGAAGAAAGACAGGGCCTTACACCTCTGTGTCGATTTCCAGAAACTTAATGCAGTGGCAAATTTTGATGCATTCCTAATGCTAAGTATCAAAGAAATGCTTAAAAAAGATTGGCCAAGCTAAGTGGAGACACCCTGAATATAATGAAAGGGTACTGGCAGATGCCCATGGCTGTTGAGGACCAAGAAAAGAGTCTTCAGCATGCCATGGGTGGGGGGGGTTCAGTTCTACCACACACCATTTGGCCTACATGATGTGGCAGGCACCTTTCAGTGCCTGATGGATCGCAATGGCACTGCACCAGGAGTGCATGTTGGCATACAATGACAACATCATCATCTCAGAAACAGCATGTAGAGGTGCTACGAAGAGTCCTCGCAGGAGTTGTGTAAAATGGAGCTTACAGTAAACCCAGGGAAATGCATGCTGGCACAACGAATGAAAGGGACCTGGGAGTAATAACTGACCACAGTACGAACATGAGCTGGCAGTGCGACGCTGTAGCCAGTAGGGCCAACAGCATCAGTCGATGCATCTCCAGCAAGACCAAAGAAGTGATTCTCCCGGTCTACTCAGCATTGGTGAGACCATAGCTGGAGTACTGTGTCCAGTTCTGGACACTGCACTTTAACAAGGACATGGTAAAGCTTGAGAGTCCAAAAAAGAGCCACCTGTAAAATCAGAGACTTGCACAGCAAGCCATACGAGGAAAGGCTGTGGGATCTGGAACTCTTCAGCCTGAAAAAAGGAAGGCCGAGAGGGGACTTTGTAGCAGTCTACCGCTATGTCAGAGGCATACATCAAGGGCTTGGTGAACAATTGTTCACCAGGGCACTCTTGGGGAAAACTAGGAGTAATGGGCACAAATCCCTGGAAGACTGTTTCAGGCTCAACATTAGGAAAAATTTCACAGTCAGGGCGTCCAGACTGTGGAATAAGCTCCCTCCAGAGGTGGTGCAGGCACCTTGCTGGGGTCATTTGATCCCAGTTGTCTTTCCTGCTTGGTGCTAGATATGATGATCTTCTGAGGTCCCTTCCAGCCTTACAATCTATAAATTTATGAAGAGACAGTATCTGAGTTTCCAGGTAGGCCAGGGGCAGATATGCCCTCTAGCAGATGAAGTAAGAGCATTAAGTTCATATGAGAAACCAAACACAAAGAAACAGACCCAAAAACTACTACCTCAAGTTCATCCCTCACTTCTCGGTGTTAGCGGCACCTCTCAGGGACTTAACCAAAGCCAGTCAGCCAAACAAAGTCCAATGGTTGCCCGCAGCACGAAGAGCCTTGGAACAAGTCAAGCAGGCTTTGTGCCTCAGCTCGGTATTGTATACACCTGATTTTAACAAACCTTTTATCTTACAGACAATCATGTTGGGAACAGCAATAGGGGCAGTACTAAACCAGGAAAAGGAGCACAAGGAACAGCCCATAGCCTACGGTAGTCTTAAGTTACTTGACCACAAACACAAGTATTCCACCACTGAGTGAAAGTTCTTAGCCATACAATAGGTGGTGGAGTTACTCCACTATTGCCTATTAGAGTACTCATTCACATTGGTGACTGACCACACCCTGCTGATGTGGCTGCAGTCAGCCAAGACTGACAGTGCACATATTATGCAGTGGGCTCTTGCATTACAGCAGCCATTCCATTTTACAGTGCACCACTGTCCTGGGAAGAATGTGGTGGCTGACTTCCTGTCACACCGGCATGAAGAAGAGGAGGTGCCAAGAGACTGTGTGTATCCGATACCCCAAAGTGATGGCATAGGGCGCAGGGCAAGTCTGCAAGACAAGGGCAACCCAAACAAGAGATGTAGAGATGTATGTGATAGGGTCCCATCTGAGCCACTGACTTACCAGATGGCTGATGGTCAGCCCAAGCCCAGGAAAGAGAAAAAGCATATAGCCCTACTTCAGGGGATGCATGCCCAGCTGTTTCAGGTCAGCCTGGGCTCAGGTGCCCGTGATGCATTCTGACCAGCTGGTGTCATGACAGTCAGAAAAAGCATGCTGATTGGCCCAAAGCCCAGAGAAGCAGGGCTCAAGGACAAGCTGAAGAAAAGAGAGGGAACACCGAAACTCAAGAGGAGAGCCCATGTGTTTCCCAGCCATTGGAGAGGACCTCGACATCACTGGACCACAGCCCACACCAGAACACGCATGCAAAGCAGCGCAGGGCAGGCAGGGAAGGGAGCAGGCAGTGTGGTGAAGCTGGGCAAGTGAACAGCCAGAAGAGCTGTACAAAGCCAGCTGGCCAACACTGAGTGACCAGCAGAGAAAACTGCGGGCCAGGAGCACTCCAGAGAGAGTGCAAGGAGCCGGAGGGTAGGGCCCACACCAGGTCACCTCAGGCCAATCCAAGCAGTGTAGCACCCTGCAAGGGATGCAGGCAAGGGGAACCTGCAAACAAGGAGCAGCCTGCCAGCAGGTGCAGAGCCTGCACAAGGGCAACTGGAAGATGGTGCCCTGAAGCACCCGGAACTAAGTCCCTTACCCCAATAGGGGGGCTCAACTAATGCCAAGGCATCAGTGTCCTGCCTAGCCAAGTAGCCCAAATAATTTAAGTTCAGTTACCTTTTCTGTTATAATCCTTTGAACCAAAGGCTCAGGCACTGTCCTGAGCACTCAAGCCTACAAAAAGAACCTAGCAGGAGACCAGACTTATCATCAAGGTCCAACAGCAACACCTGAGTGGGAAGAGGTTGGGTATAGGGAAGGAGGAGCCCCACAGAAGACCAGTGCAGAGCTGACCACAGTAAGACCACCAATGGCCACAGGTACCACCTCCATAACTAACCATCCATCTTACAAAAACAGGCATTCATAGCAGGTGAGAAGAGGGAGGTACATTGAAACCAGGTGAACAAGGCGCACACACCGCCCATCAGCAGCTTCTCTGGGCATGTATCCATCACACTTATGCATTCCACAAGGGATCTATCTACATTTTAGTCTTCCTCTTTGCACATGCCTGTGGAATCCCTTTTAATTGCCTTTTTCAAAATAATAATGTTTTCAAGGGGCCTTGCTAGTCACATTTTAAATTGTACCTTGACCTTTGTGCCTAAGGTGATGCTTTATTATTACGACGAATGTAAACTACCAGTCAAGTTCTTTTGTCAGCATCACCAGAAGGCCTTACAACATAGCTCAAGTGAACCCTCCACAGAGGAGTTGAAAGCCTTATTGTACATTTCAAATTGTTGCAAGGTAGGATAAGTTGGCACTTATGAATAGAGCTGGAATAGTTTCAGGGTAAAGGGAGTCATAGTAGCCTCAACAAAGAAGAGAGAGAATCTTTGTGACGCCAATAATAGGGCCAAAATCAATACAGATGTCACAAAGAAGAAATGGAACCTATGTTACAAGGTAATTATACTTTTTCCAAGTGGCACAGGCAGCTTGTGTGTATGGCACGCAGCAGATCAGAAAGTGGACAAGCAGCAGTGGCAGATAGAACAGGAAGCAGAGCAGCAGATGGGGCAGAGGAAGGGGATTCAAGAGGCCGTTGGGGAGGATGCAGGACTAAGTTGTGGCAGACCTGCCTACAGCTGGAGGCCCACTGGTATATAGCATGTTTATTGTGTTCGAGACCAAGTCTTAATTTCTAAAATGAACTAATTTGCCATTTATAATGCAAAGAAAATCCAGGTCTGCACATGTGTTCTCTACTTACAGTGGTAGTAGAAAAAGACTAAGGAAAGAGAATGTAGAATTATATTTCAATAATATGTAGGACTGCCCAGAGAGGAGTGCCACACACTTAATTTGGTATTCAATTTTTCTTCTTAAGGTCTTACACAGTTGTATGCAAGCAACCCCAAGAGCAGACAGAGTGCAACACAAAAACATCTGCAAACTGGACAGTGTGAGATGTTTCTCCCACTCTCTCTTCCCCATACCCACAAAAAAAAGAAAATCATACTGGATCATATATTCTTCTAAATAACATGACATAATCAGCAAGGCAGCGCTGTACCTGTGTAGCTACAACACAGTGGCACTTTGTGTCCTCTGAACATTCACACTTGAAGTAGCATAGGATGATGTTTAATAAAATAATAATATGCCCAACTAATATCTTATTTACTTGAATGTAAAATAATCCCGATTATAAAATGATTAGATTCTATATATGGAAAAAAAATATACGTTTGTTATAATTATTCAGGTATACAATCTAATTATTTGAGCTTTACCTTGATTTTGTCCCCCTCCTACATCCTACAGCAGGGAAAATAAATCTGGGGAAGTCAGGTGGTCCCCTTGTCCTCTGCCACCTCAACTTCTGTCCCACCACCTATTGTCGCATCCTGCTCTCCCTGAGCATGTGGTAGCGGGGTGCAAATTTGAAAACACTGATGGATGAATTGACAATTTTTTTTAAACGGATACAAATTTTGGCACAGGTACTCCACAAGCATACTTTTAAGAAGCACTTCTGTACCTATTTACGTACAGCAAAAATTATGCTTGTTACTAGTCCAGAGCCAAAAGGCTCATGATTTACCATATAACTCATTGGGCTTGGCTCCTGCAGAGTCAGCAGCATTTAAGCAATGGTGACCCCATAGTTCAGTATGCATATGTACTTCAGATGCCACCCACAAAGGATTAATGTGCTAATTAGCCCCCCTCCATTCGCATTTGGAAATGGGTGTTCTTGTCATGATCCTCCAAAAATTTATATGTGCAAGTAAGGTGCAGGACAACCCGGTCCTTTTCCATTTCATGGAGGGTAAAGCCACACTAATCATATGCAATAGGCTAAGGACAGGGGTGACAGAGGGATTTGGGGTGAACCATTTGGTGATGTTTGCCAGACATTTACAGCCGGTGAAGAAAGGAGAATCATTGGAAATGAGAAAGAAAGGCACAGGTCAGCTGTGGGAGTGAAGAGGAAGTTAGACACTAAGGGGGACTGAGCACAATGGACACTACCATATATCTTATTCAGATGATTTGTACTAACCTCTCCTTGCGGTAGGTTCCTATCAGCATGTTTCCCTGTGTATTTTATAGTCACGCTCAGTGTCAGCTACACTTTAATCAACTTTGTGGTTGGTTTCTATTAAAGAGCACATGCTGCTTTTGGCAGCAGTTTAACAAGAAATAATGTAGTTAATATAATTTCCTTGTATGTGACTGTAAGATGAGGAGCTTCCCCCCATGTTGATTGGGGGAAAAACCCTTGTCTTATGTTCAAGTAAATATGTTAGTTACACTGAAGCTGAGGCATGATAAATGCTGCATAAATCATAAGGTATTTCACCAACTGTGGCAAAAAAATAACAAAAGTACCAAATTACAACTCAGTCTTCATAGCAAAAATGTATTTCAGAAGAAGCAGGTTGGGATCTTTAGTCCTCATTGAGAAAACACTGAGGTTTCTTAGTACCTTACCCAATAATTTCATCTCTCTCTCTTTAGGGCTGTACAAATGGTGACCAATAGTGCCTGTAGATGTGTGGGAAGTCTGCTTCAATGTGCTGTAATTACCGCACATTGGAGCAGACTTGATTAATTGAGTCTGCTGCAGCATGCTAATTAGCAAGCTCCAGCAGCCTTGGTGCCTCACGTATTCAGAGTACCCATGCTGCAAAATGGTGGCACGGGTGCTTTAACTAAAGCTCATTCAATAAGCTGTAATTAAAGCACCCCTGCTGCTATTTTGAAGTGTGGGATGCAGAATATATGAGACGCTGTGAATATACACGCTCCCAGGAGCTGCTCTAATTAAAGTGCCCATCCCCCACCCCACTCCCTGAGCATGCCAAAGACTCGGAATAGGTCCAAAGACACCCCAAGACTCACAATAGGTTTACTGAACTATTGGTAAAAACCACTATAGTTTAATCATAGCAATATTGCTAAGAGAGGGTCCCTAATCTTTTTCTTTTGCAGAATTGGACAGAAACCAGTGGAATTAAATGAACTGCAGATGCCAGGATGAGAGTTGCTCCATGAACATTTAAACCAACAAAGCAGTAGAGTCTAACATAAAAACAGTCATGCTTAGTAATAATCCTATAGAGAACCAGCAATCAAACAAACCGTAAGCATGTGCTTTTTCTTTCACTACTAGGTAAAAATGAGAAAACTATTTCAAGACCTGAAGGAAGAGCTGAACAGCAGCACTAACCAACCGGACCCTTCCATCAGCTACAATGGAATAATCGCCCAATGATGCCAACACCTTTCCAGTATGCTTTTAAATTTACTGTTTTCAAGCACACTGCTGTTGCTCATTCAGAGGTGAAAGTTTAGAGAGCAAATTGGACCACATAAACCTGAACCATAAGATAAACATTGGGCAAAAAGGGAACTGAGAGTAAGGGCAGTTAATGCATTTTCTGTTACAGAATATGAAAGAGTTTAGTATTACCAAACTTACCTGAATCCAAGATGACCCTGAATTTCAGACAACCTCCCCCTTTCCCTCAACAATTAGATGCTACCATGTTTCTCTAAAAGACACACATCCATTCAGAGATCACCAGTCCGTTTTACAATGCTACCAAGTTGATACTTATGAAGATTTTAAGTTAGTTGTACGATTCTTTTAAAATACACAATTTAAGGGAACATCCAATGTGACCCTAAGAGCTCACAAAGCAGGCAGGATACACTGACCATGTAAATGTGATATACAGACAAGAAGTATAAATCAGAGAAACAAAGAGTGTACCAATTAATCTATCCCTTAATTTATAATTGACTTATTGCTTTGGAGTGCAACGTTAAGCTGGTCCTATGTAAGGAGAATAAAGACCCAGTCCTAATGTCATAAATTTAAAGGACTCTTTTTGTTCCTTAGTTTCCCTGAACATTCTACATCAGTTCACAAAATTAAAGCAGCATTTCCATAAGGTACATTTAAAGTACTAATGCTCAAGCCACCTTGAGGGCATGGAAGCTTTGAAAACATAAAACAGTGAAACTGGGGCAATCTAGCAATAAGAACGTAATATGTCCATTCTCCCTCATTCTACTCAGCTATTGCAGCCACTAGAATGATTGGAGTTGCATTTGATATTGCAACACCCCAGTTTAGAACTGTGTAAAGTTCTGACCTGACTCCATCAGAAGGTTATAAAATAACGCTTAAATAATAACTAATACTTTAATTACAGCATAATTTCATAAGGTACAACCTAGTCACAAAAAATTGATCTGTTACTGAAGCATTTGAAGAGTTTGCATCACTCTGCTCAGATCATTCGAGACAAAAAGGAATGATATACAGGTTTCCCTAGCTTTATGCTGTACATACATTCCTGGAAAATGGCGTATAACTCACATTTGCATAAAGGGAACCTTCTTTACAAGGTAACAAATAGGGATACGTTCCAAGACCTTGATTGTACTGACCCCCAGACTCATTTCTACCACTTTTACAAGACAATGTTGGTACTCGCCAACAGCAGACAGTGCATGCAAGCACAGGGCACTATCATAATGGGGATGGCAACTACAGAAACACGTGTCACAGACAGCAAGCGAGGAGCACAGATCCACACAGGAGACTGTATTTTGGTGTGCATCGCTCCCACAATGCACCACACAAAGCAGCTGACTGCGGGCTTCCACCACACCAATCACATAAGAATGAATTTACCTCACGTATAACAAATATTTGGTATAAAAAGGGTCATCACATAAGAGCGAATTCGCACACACAGAACCCGCATGAAATGAGGGAAACTTGTAGTTGCTATATTTCTTTTAAAAAAATCCACATTTGAATTACATGGGTTAATGTATTCCCCTGAAATTATCAGAAAAATTCTTCAAAAGGAAAATCCTGATATTTTAGATTAGAATAATGCTCCATTTTAAATATATAAACACAGAGACAAACCTTGTACATTCCACCAGGCCCCCACTCAATAATAAAACAAAGATGCAACAGATAACACAAGTTTGACTTGGAGTAAAAATGTATTGTTCACTTAGGTTAACACAATTACACAGAAATGCAGGGGGGGAGGGGGATTCATCCTCTTTCAACTTGCAGGTGGTTAACAAATAAAGACAAGTTATGGAAAAAACTAGAGAAAGTCTGATCCAATACGAGAACAGAAAAAAAAAAGTACCTTGTATCTATATTGTACAGTTTCTTGTGTTAGGGCTCCTACTGTTAGTGTTTTAGTAGGTTTGATTATTTTAATACTCGGCCTGGAAAGGTAAACATGAACAGCATTTTTCTGGGGTAAAAAACAGAAATCATTTCCACTCAGTTGAGCAATTAATCATTTAGATAATCAATCTGATGTAATACTTTTCTTTTGCCTAGCATTGTGTTCAGCTAGTAGGCTGGCCTCAATGAGATACTTTCAAGTGATAAATCTGTTTTTATTTTATCTTGGGCTTTTTTGTAATGATTTTTCACAAATTCAAATGCATTTTATCATGACCTAGATTAAATTTCCATTTTTACTAGAGGTGCAGTCTTGCCAAATGCAAACTGGTTTTTGCAGCCATTTCACTTAATTTTCCTTTGTTCACCCACGTTTCCATTATATCTAGAGAACCTTTTTGTTTAATAAATGCAAAAAATAACCTGTTTTGAAAACGTAATGCAGTATGTGTAAACAAAAGGAATAGTGGTTGGTTGTAATGTATTACACCACATATGTAATATGTGGTTTGCTATTTCTTACTATTAACATTTCTATTTCCAAAAAGTTTTAAAAAAATTATTTACATCAACCAAGAATAATATCAGCTGTATTACTAACACAATTATAAATAAAACTGGACATCTATTCTATCAGAGTATTTCTAGTGGCTTTAGCAAGTATAGCTATTAGTAAATGTTCAAGAACACGATCTACAAAACCAATACATTATGAAAAGAATAAACAGTCTTTTCGCAAAAGAAAATATAGACATATGTTTAGTCACAAAAAATATTTTCTGATCTTCTAAACAGGATTTTGCTCTGAAGTGATCTGAATGCAGCTTTACTGTACCCTACAGTTTTCTTCTTCATCTTTATCAGGCAAGGCTTGTTTCCTCAAAGAATATTTGTTTTGGGGCGTTTCAAGGCTCTGTCTCGAACTCTCAGCAACAGGTTTCATGGATTGCTTATTTACACACAGAGGAGATCTTGAAGTAGGTTCCATTGGTAAGACGGGTGTTCCTGCTTGGCATTGCAGAGCATCATTCACCTGCAACACAAACAAAAAGGATCTTAGTGCTGTACTAGTTGTTATCAGTCCTGTCAGTAAGTGGGATACCTATTCCAAGTGACAGAATATTAGTAGCAGATACTGTGCAGGAACATAATGCATCCATGCATGGTGAATTAGAGCAGTGGTTCCCAACCTTTTTAGACCACAGACTGGCAAACCACGGACCAGCATACCGCAGACTGGTTGACTGCTCGTCTCCAGTATGCCAATCACTTCTGGACTTCCAGTCTGGCAGTCAACCCTCCTGCAGCCAACCCTTTGCAGCCTAGTGGGTGAGAACCTCTGAAGCATTTTTCTTTTACCCTCTGATTTATTTTTTTTTTTTAAAACACTCTGACCAGAGGAAGAAGCAGCTCTGTCCTCATGAGGTGGCTACAAGCTCTACAGGGGAAGTCAGCAAGTAACATAAGGAGTGAAAAGCAGACAGCTTCCAGTGGGAGCAGATGGAATCACTGACCAGGAAAAACCAGCAGAGCAGACCAGATGCCTGAATTCTCCTGGTCAAGGACGGTACGTCAAGCAGGCAGAGGTCCTGGTATTCTGACAGACTGTTTGAGAAGACCAAAAGGATCCCTGGGGATTACTGGGAAAAGTCCTGTAGAAGCCCAGAGAAACCTTTGGGGAGGGCCCCACAAAGACTGTCAATCCAGTCCTGAGAAGGCCTCAGTTCACAGTGCTATGGGGCTTCCTCAAACTGCACTGCCCCTCAATGCCAACTAGAGACCCTAAAATGAGAATGAACTGTGCCAGGCAAAAGAGAGGATTTGGGGGGAACTTGCAGAAGGATAGAGTGTGGGTACTTCCAGTGGCCAGGCAGGGTCAGGGATCCCCTACAGTCTATTACAGTCAGCATCCCTACAAAAAAGTGAAAATAATCTATTTTATTTAGTTTTAAAAGTAACACACAAAGCTCTTAGGGCAACTAGCTAGTCCTCACTACATTCAGAGGTGTAGGACTGGCATCTCCTTCCTTGTTTTAAATATGGCAAATCATGCAATATGGCAAGGAACAGGCAAAGCCATCACAACACAGCAGGTCCTAGTCTACGCTCTTCTTCCGCCACTTGACGCTACAAAGCTTCATATATCTTTCAAGCTTATTACTAATATTTCATAATGCACTTCCCTACAGTATGCTCTGTAAATATAACAGTTTCATAACTAAGCGCTCATTGCAATGCTCTTTGCTAACACTGGGCTGAAACCACTACTTGCAGTGCGATTTGTGAGCACATATTAATCAAGTTCTGTTTTGTCATATTTAAAAGAGAATTTATTTACACATAAAAATGATAAAAAGCATGTTTGAAATCTCTTGGCAAATTTGCTAAGCTTGTTTGAAATGAACTATGTTCGACTTTCAGACTTAAATCCGTGAAAAAAAGTGGTGGAAGGAAGGCAAGAGAGG
>NW_005842295.1:450573-455306 GCF_000455745.1 Alligator sinensis | reverse complement strand
AAAAGAAAGGGAGGGGGGAGGGAGGGGGGGGGGGGGGGGGGGGGGGGGGGTTGGAAACACAGCACACTGAATATTTTATTGATAACACTCCTGAACAGCAATTTTTTTGTAGTCTGTCCTATGTCAGTGCAAACTTGCAAGACAAAAAGAGTTTTCCTTGCTGAAAAAAAGCAAATACACGTACCCTACAAGTGACTGAAAGAGTTAATGGACATAGTGTAATTCCTACAGCTGACGAGGCTCCTATTGACCTGTACTGAAATAGTAACAACTGAAATTCTTATCTTCCACTATACTGTTATTCGCCTGTACAGAGTTTTTGATTATTAAGGTTAGGAACAAGATGTCCTCATACAAATTATTTACAGGAAACTTGAGCAACAGACAGCTCTGAGAAACACTGCTCCCCCCAGCTCCATGTTACTTACTTATTTGTTATATCTTTAATTATACTGCTGCAATCAATAAATAAGTTCTATTACAAGCTTGTTGATCTACAAGCTTCTTAAAAACTTATCACATTCGTGAAGGGGGTTGAATCAGATGTCTTCCAACGTGTGACCAGTACTCAGGATTTCCCTTTAATTCTTCCAAAAATACTGGGATTCTCTACATATTCTCTTAACTTTGTTCATTTGGAAAGCATTGTGGGATGTGTATAGGAAAGGAGTGCAAATCAAACTTATTGAGATCATTTATGGAAACAACAACAGGATATCCAAAGCATATCTAAGATGGAAAAAAATGCACATTTTTAATAGAACAGGTAATTTAACCACTGAAACAACATGCCTATGAGCATAGTGGATTTTCTTTAAACATGACTAAATCCTTTTTAAAAGGCACCTTATAGCTAAAAAAAGAAATTTAAAATTCAAGACTTCATATTCAGGAAATTGTTTGGTAAATTCTATTCCCTGTACTATTCAGGAGATCAGAATAGATAGTCATAATTGCCCTATTCAACCTTAAACTCAAACTCTTCCACCAAGTATAGGCTATATTACACATGTTGATAAAGCCTACCAGAATGTATGGATACTCTGTGGTTGACCTATATTTGATTCAACATTCAACTCCAAAAAAATCCAGGGATTTTTTCTGTACTGCTTTTGTGTTATCTAGTAAGCCAGAAAATTCAGCCACTGGCATCCTTTTAGGTAGCCTTAGTAAGAAGGAGCACCAATACCTATATTCCTGAGTTCTTAATAGGTTCATAGCATCTCAATTTGAAGTACTGTTCATGGAAAGACAGAGGTTTGCACAGCTTCAAAGGGGGAGTGGCAGCCGCTGTATGCCAGGGGCAGAATTGCTCCAGCTTTAACCCTGCTTCTCCAGGGATCAAGTTGGAGTGATCTAGCTACAGGCTCCTGCAAAGCAACTGTTAAACTGTAGCAGCTGCTTTGGTTATAACTTAGTGCTTCAGGGAGCTGAATTCTGTTCCACGAAAACGTTTCAGCATTAGGCCCCAATTCCACTCTTGCAGTAGCATGAGTTTTCTATGCATAACAGGCATATCTTTTTAGCATCTGGCAGATAAAAATTCACTAAAATTTTGTTGTCAAGTTTCAAGTGAAAAATTAAAGCTTGTGTAGCAATACATAAACAAAAGGACAAAATTAAGGCTGTACAGACAAGTTTCATTAAAGCATTTTCTGAATGGCTGTTTAAAAATATTTATAGATTTGCATTCTGTTTAAGTTACACAATTTAGGCATTTGGTATAAGGTCACAAATTTGACCACAGAAACAATTTTAAAATTACCATAATGCCCAGACTTCTGATACGCTCAGATTTATCCATTGTATTTACATGCATGACCTTGTCTTCAAGATACTTTTGGCATATTTAAGAAAGGTGGTATATATCCTCAGACCCACTTGGCAAGATAAATGCACAATGGAAATTTCGTATGCTTTAGACATTTTTATACATTATCAGTTACCTTTTGTGATTTGCTGCCACCAGCTGTTGGTTTGGAGAGCTCAGCAAGATTATCTGATCTGCCTTTTTGAAAGCTCTGGGTTGATGGTGATGATCTCTGGCTTTGGGCAGCAAGGCGGGGACTGGTTCTCAGGTTTAAAGATGTTCTGCGTAAAATATAAGGGCTAATTTTTCCAGTAGGGATATCACCAAACCCTGAAAAACAAACAACTTCCCATTAGACCTGGTTGATTTAGTTATGTTATTGTTCTAGCCAATTTGATCTCCCCCATTTCGACAGAGAAAACACTGGCTCAGGGGTCAAAAACTCCTTGGCCACAGGGGTCAGATGGACAGCACAGACCCTGCCCCCCAACCCCACCCCACTCAGATCAGTCCAGCGTGGCATATGGGTCAACAAAACCTAGGGCCAGCACTACAGCTGGATGATACGGCTCCATGGGCCAGACCCAGCCTGCAAGTCATACCTTTGACACCCCTGTCCTAATTGATAAGTGGGACTTATTCCAGTACATAAAATACATTGGGGGCTGCCTCGCATTCTCAGGATGTTGCTTACACTGTTCCTTGCAACTCTCATAGAAAGTAACCTGCAAGTCTAAGCACTCAACTTCTAGAGTCAACTACTGGAACTAAGAACACTCAGTGCTCTCCAGGACTGACCCCTTATGGTCTAAAAAAAATCACATTTACTGTAAAGGAGCAATTAGGGATGTGTACTCAGATGTGATCCCAAAGGCCTTCCTTGTGCAATCACTCCACCTTCTCTCAATCCTAATGGATCCATATACACTTACTTCCAGCTACTCTTCTGATGCACTCTTAAAGAAGATGGAACCAAGCTTCAAGGATATATAGCTTGCAATAGACTGTTAACCCCCTCTGAAACTAGTGAGGAAATTTTGAACCATAAAAGCTGCAGGAGCCCATGAAGGGGAAAAACATAACTACTTTTGTACTAATTTCTATAGCAAGCATCCCCGTGGCCACCAGGTTCATAACACTTCAGTGTCAAATACATACTATATTTACAGGTACTCCTCACTTAACATTGTCATAGCCCAAAGGCATGATTTTGTGTGTGCTTCGGCACCAGAATTATCCCCGCCAGGTTGCAGCTTCATTGCACGGGAGAGTTTCCTATTGCAGAGGAGAACCCCGGTGCAGGGACGAGTTTCCCGCCTCTTTGCAGCTTCTTTTGCAGGGTGTATTGCTCAAGTTGCAAGAGAAACGCACGGTGCAAAAGAGTTCCTGCCACCCGCATGCAAATTCGTTCCCCGCTATTGGCTAGTTCTAAATTATTCCCACGTGGCGGCTAACGATTGGCCTGTTAGCCATATAAGAGGCTTGAGCAGTTTCCGCCCAAGCCGAAGAGGACTCCACATCCATCTCGTGGGGACTCTGGATACACGGCAGGGTAATAGAGACCCTGTGTGAGATTCAGAGGAGCTTGGCGACCTGATCCATCGCCCACCTCTTCCCGTCTTCGAGCGGAAAGAATTTATAAGACGTATCTACGAGTCCGAGTTTGGTGGCGCGCTCACCCAGAGCATCCGGAGCTCTGTTCCGTGGAGCCTAGCAAACTCCACGTGACCGTTCGTGTTGTCTGTGTCTGTAACCGCAACTCAAGCAAGTTTTCCAGCCTACACCACGACCATCTCTGGTGTAAGTAAACAATCTTTAAATCTACCGCTAAGCGTCTGTGCCTAATTCCAGCTCGTCGCCCTCCCTCTCCGATCCAGCGTGCCCGGGCTGCTGGCCACAGCCCGCGTGCAGCACGGAAAAGGGCCCGGGTCGCTCCCGGCCCGCACAAACATCATCCCGGTTAATGTTGTTTCATTATTACATCTCTGATCTATTAGAGAACATACTCGTTTAAAGTTGCACAATGCTCCCTTATAACGTTGCTTGGCCACAGCCTGCTAGTAGGTAACTACTGTAATGTAATTGGATTCGCTTAAAGTTGCATTTTTCAAGAACGTAACTATGATGTTAAGAGAGGAGTAGCTGTACTTCAATCCAGGATGAGATTTTCCCTCCCCCCTCATTTAATATGGCAAGGGGTGCGAGGGAAGACTCATCTTAGTTTTAGGGCCTCAGCTGCTGCCTGCCCCACCACCACCACCGCCCCTTGCCCACCTCCAGGTTCCAGCAGGGCTCCAGCCCCGTTTCATCCTGGGGCATGGCGTGTGTGGTTATTCTGGCCCCAGTTGGGCACAGTAGCAGTTGTTGTTGCAACAGCAGCAGCACCCCAGCCCAGGAGTCCAGGTCAGAGCTGTCACTGCTATTGAGCTGGCCTAGAGCAACCATATGCTCTGTGCCCCAAGCTGGAGCCATAGGCTAAGCAGTGGTGGGTGGGAGGGGGGGCACGCAGCAGGGCAAAGGCTGCAGCAGCAGAGGTTGGGAGAGCTAGACAGGGGGGCAGGCAGCAAGTCCTAGGTGGGACAAATGGCAAGGAGCAAAAGTATTGTGGAGCAATGGGCAGGGATCAAGCTGCTTGACTCCCCTACCCCCTACCACTTGGTTCCCCTGCTGCTGTTTTCCCTGCTGCAGTAGTGAGATGAATTTAAAAAATGACCCTCCAATAATTAGACTCTATACATGGAAAATTATAACAAAGAGGGGTGCATCGATAGAGATTTTGGGGGCCGATAGCTGATTTTTAAGGAGGCACAATCGGCCGATACTGATCCAATTTCCGATAAAGCTGTACACAGCTAGTAAGTTTGTTGTGGTGGAAGGGGAGGGAGGACGGAAGGAGCATGGGGGGTGCAAATCAACGCTGCAC
>NW_005842295.1:443357-450449 GCF_000455745.1 Alligator sinensis | reverse complement strand
CTCCCAGTGCCACCTGCCCTGAGTGCAGCCCCCACACACCAGGAGCGCAGCCCTCCACCCCCAAGCGCAGCTTCCACATGACAGGAAGAACCCAGCACAGCCATAGCACACAGATGCAGCCCCCTGCCGCAAAGATCCAGGGCACATGCCCCCCCCCCCCCCCCATGTCCTCCTGGGGTGTGCGCAGCAGCGGGAACTGTGCCCCCCAAATGAGCCACAGCTCTGTCCTGCACCCCACCCCAGCTGGGCAGCTCCTGTCCCATTCCCTCCCTCACTGCAGAGGCATTGATCTGCCTTCCGCTCCCCGCAACAGACTTACCAGCTGCATGCAGCTCTCCACACTGCCGAGCTGTGCTCCTCACCGCCTACGTGCTGTACTGCAGTTGCGCATATGCACAGGCATTTTTCAGCCAAATTATCAGCCACATCTGGCCAATTTCTGATACAATAGATCTTCTTTATATCGGTGCTAATCCAATATCAAACCAATGCATCAGTGTACCCCTAGTAACAAATTTATGCATATTCCATGTATAGAATCTAACTGGGGGGGCAGGCTGTCTCAAATTCAGAGTTGTCTTGGGTACAGGTAAATATTGTACCTTACAAGTGAATAATAAGGCAAAAAAAACCCTGTTTGTGTTCTTTAAGGTATATATAGATGGCCCCCAAATTTTCTTCTAGTAGGTTTGGAGAAGGAAAAGTGATACTGGGAATATGTTCCAGAAACCCTACTTTGCTGGAAAACTTTTACAAGATACTTCGGAGGACCCAGATGCATGCATAAGAAGCTGAAATCTCAGGAGTAACTCGAGTATCACTCCCTCAGCCCTACAGAGCTGTTGAGTCTGAAAAAATGCTTCTCAACCTTTCTGCACTCAAAGCGCCCTTCACAGGACTCGAGACATCCCTCACTGGACCTGAGGCACCCCTCTATAACGTTTGTGAATGGAGAGGCATCAATTTCAAAAATTAAAATTTATATGTGACAATGCTTACCCCCGTGCAGAAGGGCTGGGCAGCGAGGGTGGAGCATCCTCGCAGAGGATGTCTCTGTTCAGGCAGAGACATATCTGGACCTACATTTATCTACTTAGTTTGTCTGCTCATCTTCTCACACCTCATGGCACCATTCAAAGGAAACAGCAGCCCCCCAGAATACCCTACCACCCCCTGGTTGAGGAACACTGGTCTAAAACCTAAAAAGGGTGATTCTGGGTCTTTTTAGACTAAAGCACCCCTCAGAAAATGCCAGCTCTTACTTTTCACTTATTTTTTGACTACAGAAAAATAATAGAGCAGTTCTGTTACAAAGAAGTCAGAAGCACAGCAGGGCAGATTGTGTTTAACACTAAGAAACCCTACTTGAAATCTCTGGGTTTATCTTATGAATCATGTTTGCCCACTTGCAGTGTTAACACTGCTTGGCACTGCCTCCCTGTGGCACCCTTTAAAACAGTGCTTCTCAAACTATCTGATGTGACGGACTGGCAATTTTTTTTCCAGTGGGCCAGGGACCGGTGCCCGGCTTAGCCGGTGGCAGCAACTGCGTGTAACAGTGCTACACAAATGCGCGACCGGCTGTTTCTTTCTCTTTCCTCACCTCGCACCATGTGACATCACCTGGAGTGTTGGAACGTACAAACTGTGGCACTATGACATATCAATGGTATGATTCTGAAAATATATTTCTTTCTTTCTTTCCTGGCAACTCACTGCGGACCGGCGACCGGTGCCGGTCCGCGGACCACTAATTTGAGAAGCACTGCTTTACAACATCAAGGCATCCCAGGGAGCCATGGCCCCCTGCTTAAGAATTACTGATCTAGACCAAGATTCTCAAAACTACTAATTTAAATTTAGGATTCTAATTCCCTATTTAGGCATCTCCCTGATTTTCTGAAGTGCTGAGTAACCAACAGCTCCGACCAAGATCCACAGAACTATTAGCTGCTCAGGACTTTAAAAAAAATCATTTAAATAACCAAATGTAGATGGGAAAACTAACCTTACACCCCTTGTTTTCAGAATGGTTAGCAATTTTACTGTCCTCATAGTTACTAAAAGGAAACACATGGATAGACCTCATGCAGACAACAAGGATCAGACTACTAGAAATTATATACTGTGGAAACAAGATAGACCAGACCACAGCTTTACCTGCATGGAACTGTATTTACAGCTCTTGGACCTAAACTCAGACATGACAAGCAGTTGAATTAATGAATTATGCCAAATATATGAGGGTTGAATTTAATAAATGGCATCCCACTTCTTTCAGTGAGTTTTATTCCATATATGGCAACATGACTATTTAAGAACATAAAAACAAAAATCTTACCCCATCAATATGGAATGCAAGGAAAGTGGTATTACCTTATACTGAAGTTGCAATTACCTTTTTTCACCACTTCTGGGAGTCCCTCTGGTTGATATTCTCTGTTCTCCCTCAGTGAATCCTGGTAGACAACTCCTTTTTTAAGCTTTTTAGCTAATATCTCTGGTATAGGGGATCTTGGTACTCCATTTTCTTTTATTTCTTGACTTCTTCGCCTTTTACCTGAAAGCCGAGTTGAGTCTTCTTGACTCCTCTCTGTAACTGGCTGATCATTAACTGTTACTGGATTATCCAAACTGAACAAAGGAGAATTACTGACAACAACATCTGTTGTTGGTTTCAGCTGAGCATTCAGCAGGGAGACTTGCGTTTTTAACATTTCATTCGCTTCCTCTAGTTTGTGGAAATTAACAATGAGAGAACAGTACTTCTCCAGGTTCTCATCTGCTTCTTTGGTTTTCACTTCTATAGATTCCTGCAGTTCTTCAAGCTTCAACTTCATTTCTTCTGTACTGGCACCATCAGCAACAGCTGAGCAAAACAAAGATTCATTACCTATTTGTATGACTTTAAAGATCCCTTACAAGGAGATATTCAGAATACAGTTTTCAAATATTTGTTAACCAGTTAGAAAGGGTATGTTTTTCAGGGACAATGACCTATAACCAAAAAGGACTTTATATAATAAAAAATGACCTGCAACATATGCAGAATCTGAATGCATCTGACACAGGGTGCACAAACAGCATTATTTCTGGCCCTTCTTAATTTTGGCGAATTGATTGCAGGTTTTCAGATAATTTATGGAAACCCCTTTATTCTAATTACTGGAGTTTTTGGCGAGGTTTTGATGAGTGGGAGGAGGGAATTTAATCTGTTCTACCTATCATTTCCTTGCCCCAGAAAGTTGCAGCTGTTGCCAAAATGATAGCTAGAAAAAATAATGATACTGACTGAAATGTAATACCTTAAAAGACAGCTTCTCTCACTGTCTATAACTCAAGGAGGACCAAAAAGTATTTTCAGGTCTGACTTTCCATAAAGTTACAGAATACATTTTTTTCATGCATTAAGTTATCCATTCCCAGAATATGATTTTTCTTTGTGTTTACTAAAAACAGAAAGAATGGGCATTTTAATATTCCATACTTCTATACTGAGCAGTACAAAATGTTGAGCCAAAATGGCAAAAAGTTACATGCAACAATCTAGTGCCATCAAAATAAATGCCAGTTCTGATTTCAAAATGTAGGCATTGAATATGTATATTCAAAATACATAGCAGCCTCTGAAATTTGAAAAGACAAATCTTCAGCAGATTTTCACTTAGTGCAAATGATAGTTCCACAGTTCAGAAAGTTACAGGTTTACACTAGCTGAAGATCTGTCCCTGTTCAAAACCCTGTGTAATAACAGATGTTTGGAAAAACATTTTAGAAACAGACGTATTACCATTAAGAAATGTGTCATTACTAACTTATAGCAAGACATCCTGATACCCCATATTTTTTCTGAAATTACTTACTTTGATTTTGCTTCTTTAATAAAGCATCACGTTCAACAATTTGTTTCTGCAAAACTTCTTTTTCTTGCTCCATTTGTTTACAGGATTCGATACAGAGCTGCAATTTACTGTGGGCCAATTCAATTTCCTTCTTTAGCTGAACTATGGTCTTAAGATTGTCTGCCTATAAAAAATAAAAATAAAAAATAAAAAGGACCAGAGCTGTGCAATTAAATTACAGGAGCTCCTAATTCTGAGAGACTTTAAAGTCATACTTATTAAAGAGCCATGTGTGTAGCTTACAAGAACAAAACTCTGCAAGTGAACTCTAGAAAAATTGTGAGCATTCAGATAAGGCTGTCCAATTGTCAGCTCTCATTAACACCCAAACTGCAGACAGACAGCCAGTTGCTCTCCTTGTACCGCTCCTTCTGCTTCAGTCTCCAGGGTCCCTTTCCCTCTTCCAGCTTTTGCTTTCTTCCCCTATTCCTGGGGCCTGGGCAGTGCAGCCCTTGGAAGGTGGTGGGGAGAAGTTATTTTGCCTGCACTGCCTATACAGCTGAAGGGAGCACATGCAGTGGTGCAGCCCCCAACAGCTCAGAAATCAGACAGCCTTATGTCAGAACTAACTTCCTATCTATTTCAGCTGAATGCAAGACAGATTTGAAATAACTTCATGAGAAACCCAGCTGAAAAGCATGCATTTCAGATGTGTGTCTGCCCCACAGAAAAACAGACTAAAGCATCAAAATAAATAAAATGTGGCTACCTGGAACTATAGGATAAGGTCATTAGGGCATGCTGCTTCTGTGGCTGTGTAGCAAATATTATAGTTTATTGACTAGTAGTCATTACATTGGATCCAATGTATAAGAGCACCTCTTCACAGTGAGAGTTATCATTTGAACTGCAGCTAGTCAGTCATCACAGACGGAAGGAGGGAGAGCGAGGGTAAGGCAATATAGTATTGGAAAACAGAAATTCAGTTGAATGGACAAGATAAACTTTGCTCTTGCGGCTTGACTGCAAACACCAAAACCTTATTCCTTTTAAATAAGCTTCAAGCAATTTTTACCAATTTTTTTTTGCAACTACATAACATTCACATTTTTATCCAATCATCAGCAAGAATTCTGTCATAAGAAGAACCATGCTAATAAATAAATCAGATGGAAATTCTTCATCAATCAGAACGGATATGCTCACAAATTGAGCATGCTGCAATAAGACACTACTGCTTTGGAAAGTAGCAGATCTTCTGTTCAAAATAATTTAAAAACAATACAGATTTATTTACTTTGGAAAATGACTTTGAATTAGAATAGGTATTAACTAATATTCTATGTAATACAAAGTTATACATTCAGTATAGAGGCTAGACAGTCACATTAGTATCATGTCAGACAATCTTGCTTGACCTTAAAGGGTGAATGTTAAGTCATGTCTATTGCACGTGATTTTCCAGCAGAAACAAGCACTAACTGATTTGCCAGTTAAAAGCCAGAGAAAAGCTCATGAGGATTAGACTGTCAGTTCTGTACTGAAGCTACTTGAGTTAAGACTATACTTCTTCCTAGATTCTAGCTAGCGAGTGAATTTGCAAGTCAGAACCTAAAGTGTAGGTAGAGAAAATAAAATACCTTGTTCTTTGTAAGGCCCTCTAACATCTGATTGGCTTCTTTCAGAGAATTATTTAATTCCTCTTTACTTGATTTCAGGAGCTCCATCTCCAACTTTTGTGCACTGATACACTGCTCCAATGACTTCAGTTTGTCTTGACATGCCATAATTTCAAGTTCATTCTATAGACAGAAAATAGGGTTAACCAATATGGTTTTAAATTGGCCACAGAGAGCTGTATTAAAATGCTTACTATCCTCAGGAGTCTACAGTAATCTTACACAACAATTTGAGAGAAGTTTCTAATATCATAAAGACCATGCTTTAGGTGTAAATACTGCATACACAAATCCTGGATGGGAGAATTCTAGTATTAAAACAACCAAAAAACAGAACTTAAAAATAATCCCACATAAATCACAAGAATGAAAACAACATAACAGTACAAATAACAATTCTGAATGACTTATAACATTGGGCATCTTGAAATGTATCTAGATATGTATTTGCAGAGGCAAACAATGATTTTTCCAGACGGAGGAAGGAGGAACTTTTATGGCTATGGACTACATTGACAGTTTAAAGCATGCCAGTATAGGATCCCTATGCATTTTTCAGTACATTTTGTAAAACTTAACTATTTAGAAAGAAACCTATCACTGTCTTTTTTACAATAATGCTAGTTGATATTTGAGTTCGCAAAACCAGTCCTTTATTACTTTTATGGATGAAGAGGGGCCCTAAACTAAGTCACATCAGGATGCAGCAGATTTTCAATATACTGGAGGGTCTATCTTTCGCTGCTTTGAAAGTTTTGGACATACCATTTATATTTTACCAGTATTTCTGCATGTTATTTATCACACAGGCTCTCTAGGGTACCATATAGGCAAATATATTGCTACGTCTATCATTATCAAATGATACGGACATAAGCTATTACACTCTAATGATACGTAATGAAGTACCTGCATCACTACTTGTTACAACTTTAATCCTCTTTCATCCAGGGTGAAACATTATAGCAGTGCAGGTAACTTGTACTGCTATAGGATCATGCAGGCATAACAGCTGCATCTAACAGCTGATGCACACTATGGAGCAGCAGTGATTCTCTTTTAAAGCAATTAAAAGGTGTGTTTGTCCATATCTCATATTAGCATTTCTACTAAAAAGACTATTCTTATGCTAACTTAACTTTAGGAATCCAAGCCCTCTTCCACAAGCTTTCCCTCTTCTGTTCACACACTTTTTGTCTGTCAAGTGTTCCATCCAGATGCCCCAATCACCAATTTATCTTTTTTAGATCTGAAGATCCCAGGTCATGTTTTTCCATTGGCTTGCACCCTATACACCTATTCATTGTTATGCAGGTTCAAAAAACTAGTTCTCACTCACACCCCTGCCACACATTAAAGAAATGAATGGTGTCATAAAATAAAGAATAAGCCAGAAAGTTATTCCACAATAAAAAAAATAACAACTTTGTGGCTGGTTCCTATCACACCATTAATTCAACATACAGCCAGATGCGCCCTTATGGCTGGCACCATATCACCTGATGGGGCTCTCAGCTGCAGGAGTACATGGTGCACCCCCCCGCTCACAGCCCCTCTCTTCCTAATTCCTG
>NW_005842295.1:424890-443326 GCF_000455745.1 Alligator sinensis | reverse complement strand
CTGCTGCTTTCTCCTTTTAAATGTAATCCAATTTCATTCTTTCCTTCACTGTTCCCTATGCTATGACCCTTATCCTTGCCTAGATTTCTGTAACTTTAGGCCCAGTCTTGGTAACCTTTGTTCACGAGTAGTTCTAATGGAGATGTGTACACACCTTATGAAGGTACTAGGTTCATGATGTACTGTATTTACTCATATACCTTTTCCCAAAAAAGTAGTCTTCCAAAATTGGGGTGCAAGTTTGAATTTTCTGATGAGAACAGCAGAAGTGTCATTTCTATTCAGGCAGGACTGAGGGAGCCAATTGAATTCATGGCTCGTTAGAATCTCTGATTACCGCTAATTGTACTTCTCTTAACAGGTGTTAAAGGCTGACTTCCCCTTTTTAATGGTCTAGATGTTCCACTAATCAAGCTATCCTTTCTTCAGCAATGCTGCTAAAGAATTTGAAATTTAGCTACTCCTGATCTCTCATCTATTTCACAGTCCTGCAGACTATTTTTAGCTCTTTTCAAAATCCTAGATCTGCTCATGCACTCCAGTCTTCATCAGCAGCTACAGTTTCAGCTTCTGGCAGAACAGCCAAGAGCTGCTGACAATTCAGCTGTGAAAGTGTTAAAACTGTAATTTTTGCCTGAACAGGAAAGGAAAGATTAGGTTCTGTCCCTGCTCTATGCTGATAACTCTGGAAAAATCTTTTCTTCATTCTCCCTTCCCAAAAGCAAAGTGCATATCTTATTTGGGGGCATGCGATATGTGAAAAAAATATGGCATATTCATCTTTTCCCACAGCAATTATTTAAACTGAATGCTATGAAATACCATAGCAAAGATAAAGCTTTCTTGGGGATATGATATACAATCTGTGTTTGTACTTCAGTGTTTAAACTTCCCTTAGGTTAAAATCCTATCATAACATTTCTTAATTTATTTTACCTTTTTGTTTGTTTCTGCCAGAACAACCTGGTGATTCTTCTCCATTTGATGAAGTCTCCTTTGATATTCTGACAGTTCTTTTTTAATTTCTCTTCCTTTTTCTTCCAGCTCCTTCTGCACCTTATCCAAACTGTTACTCAATTCTGCTTTTTCTAACGTGTTTAGATTCAGCTGAATCTGCAAACAAACATGACCATTTGGTAAATGCATTACTATAGATAGAGAAATAACTGGTACATTAAAAACTGACTTTTTATTTGGAAAAACAAATCTTTGGATGGTAAAATATACAAGGTAAAAGAAACAGTATTTATTAGGCATATAGGTATGCTGTAGTCTTAGTGCAAAAATCTTAGTACAAAACAGCAGCATATAATACCAAGATAAATTTCAAACAGGTATTTTAGCACCGAGCTGAACAAACTTAATCTCAGCAACAAAATTAGCATTAAAGTCAAAGTTTATCCCTTTAACATGACATAACTGTTTCTAGCGATAATTCTCTGACAAGTTCAGTCATTTGTCCCAGTCACCAAGAGGAAGCAACATTCTAAAGTATTAATATTGTTTTGTGACTGCACTTGGCAAGCAATTAGAAAAAAAGAAAGTTACTTCTGGATATATTTCATAAAAGTCACACTAGCTTGAAGTCTATGGCTAAACACCTATTGATACCAATGGCAATAGAAAAAGGCCCATAAGTATGTCATTTGTACATAATAGAACCAACTACAGTATATTTAAATGAAAAGAAATCTTGACTACTGTACATAAGGCTCCACTTCATATGAAGTGCAGGATTTTGAGAATGAAATAATGAGCAAGAGTCATGAACGCAAACTTTAGCTTTATCTACAGTTGAGCTGGCAAAAAGTTTTGGGTTTGTTTGTTTTTTTAAACTTGAGAAATGCCATACTTGGGCGAGTGATCTGAGATACTAATTGCAGCCACATAAATGTCTGTAACAGAAAAGCGGTGCATTTCATTCTCAGTGAAACAGTTTTCAGACATAGAATACAAGGGAAAGATAAAGAACACTGAAGATGGAATTAAATACTACATTTCTAAAAGCACCAGGGACAGAATCTCAGTTTCCTGAAGTTCTACTGAATTCAACAGATCTAAGGACAATACAGAATTATATTAGCTGAGGACCAGGCATTCAAACTAGGAAAAGTCTGCTCTTCGTGCAATAACTAACCAGGTTGTTTTCTGCCTGTTCTTGAAGATGCTGAACTTGTTCAACAAGGATATTCCTTTCGGTGGTTAATTCTTTTTGCAGTTTCATAATCTTCTCTTCACCCTTCTTTAATTTGTCTTCCAGCAAGATACTATTTTCAGTAAGTTCATTTACCTGAAAATTAAATATTATATTGTTACTTTTGAAACATGAATGTCATTGCTTCCAGAGAGCTTGAATATAGGCAGCAGACAATTTCAAAAATAAGTTCTTTAATTCTGCTTGCTAGGTCAAATCCAGCACACGTTGCTAGCAACCTAATGGTGCTACCATAAAAAAAAGCAATGCTGTGGCAAAAGTCCAATACCTAGGAATTTTTTCTCTTTCGTTCTACTTTTTTTTTTTCTCACTGGCAATTTGCCTACCCTTGAGAAATCTCTCTCCCCCTATCTCCAAGTAAACTATCCCTGAATACCCTGACATAAGAAACTTTTTTTAAAAGTTGACTTAAAAATAGGTAGCAAAAACCTAACAAAAAGTCCACAAAAGTCTTCCCATTAAATTCCATGGGCTTTGAATAGACTACAATTTTATAGCAGAAATGTGAAAAATTAAAATGCAATCACACTACAGTTTTCAGTAGCACTGTAAGCGATGAACAAACTCTTCACACACATCACCCAACAACTACGTGTATATCTGGGACGGTGATAAAAAAGCTTCAGACTTGAAAATGCACATATGCATTCTGACTAAAAACAAAGGGCAGTTCCAGAGCTGCAGTTCCAGAGCTGGCACAGAGAGATAAGGTTCTCCCAGCCCAAGCCCCACAACGATGAAGCTCAAGCTGGGAGATAAGGATCTCCCAGCCTCCGCTCCCCAATTGCAATCTCATAGCAGGGGGCTTGGACATCCCTGCTAACAAGTCAAGGAGACAGTCCCTACCCAAGCTCCGATGATGGAGTCCACCCAACAGCAGATAGCTCCTGGGGGCAGGGAGCAATCTCCTGCCCCCTGGTGGCCAGCTGACTGGGAGCAGATTTGCTCCCAGTCAGGCATCTACACGAGCACTACTGAACTGTTACTACTCATGAGTAAGTTTGCTACTTGCATTTCCAGATAGCAAATTTACTTGCAATTAGCAAGGTTTACTGCACAGTAAGCATGTGCATGTGAAGACAGTAAACTATGCTACTTCACAGTAAAGTGTCTTATGTAGATGCACCCGGTGACAACTACATAATTCTTAATTTAAAGCTGTGCTTTACTTTAATTTTGTAAGGAAATGGTAAAACCTAGGACATTTTACCCTCATTTTTATAAGACGCCTTTACATTAATTTCATTTGTCTCACCTTTTCAAGAAAAGCAGTTTTTTCAGATCGTGTAGATTCCAACTCCTTCTCAAGGTCTTTATAAGATATTTTTAGATTTTCTAAGGCAGACTGCCAAGTCTCAGTGTTGGACAGATTTTGAACCTTTGGTATTAATTCAGCCATCAAATTCTGCAGCCCTTCTTTTTCCTCCTTCCAGTGTTCATGTTCACTTTCCAAATGTAAAAGCTGTATGGAGAGCTGCTCTGCATCTTTTATTTGATTTTGAAGTGTAACATTTTCTTGGATCTTCTCAGTCAGCTTTTGCTTGTAGGTTGCAAGTTTCTGAACAAGTGTTTTCACTGATTGCTCTAATTTGGCACTGAAGGTTTCCGTTTCCTGAAGTTCCTCCAGTAATTGTGTTTTATCATCATATTCAAGGCATCCAACTTCATTAATTATGTCTAATCCTTTTGCCTCACAGACTTCTTGCTCATTATAAGAAAGCCTTGCATCCTTCAGCTGAGATATGACCAACAGCACAACATTTTGCAACTCTCTCATTTTAATATTTTCTTTTTCCTTTATTTCTAGCAGTTTTACAACGGTGGAATTAGAAGATTCTAATTCAAATATTTTTTCTTGTTTTTCTTTTAGTTCTTTAACCAAACCTTCTTTTTCTGCCTGGATGTCAGTAATTTCTAATTCTAAAGTTTTCAATTTTTGATCTCTCTCTTCCATCTCAGTGTTTAAAGTTTCCACCTCTACTTTAGCAGTGTCTGCTTGAAGAATTGCATCTTCCAGATTGTCTTCTGATATCTGCAATTCTCTTTCAAGCTTCTCAACTTTGTCCAGAAGAGAGTCTCTTTTCCATTCACACTCTCTCAGTTTTTCAGCCACATGGCGTTTTTTCTTTTCATCAGATTCTATTTTTATTTTCAATTTCTCAATTCCACATCGCATTTGATCTACCTCCTCTTGTGCCGAGTTGAGCCTAGCAGCAAGTTCATGTTTCTCAGTTAATAAGCCTTCCAAAGATTTGGAAAGCTTTGACTTTTCCATTTCTGATGCACTTAACTGAGTCTGCAACATTTCAGACTCTTTTAGAATCAATTCTTTTTCCTCATTCAGATGTCCAGTTAGACTTTGCAACTTTTGTTCTTCTAATGCTAGAACCTCTGTATTTTTTTCCAACTGCTGCAGAAGACAGTCTTTTTCCTTTGTTAAATGACTTACATTGGACTTTTCAGTCTGAAGTAGTTTTGTTAGTGTCTTCACTTCAGCCTCCAAGATCCTAATAAATTCAGTAGAATCTATTTTATTTGATTCTAGCTCTTTCGTTTTTTCTTGCAGTTTCTGATACACTTGATCTAATTTCTCTTTGTTTTCCCTCAAAATACTTAGCTCTTCACTAAGCTGGTTTCTCTCAGCTGTGATGACAGCAAGTTGTTCTTGAAGACCAGACATAATTTTCAGTTTATTTTTACTGTCTCTTTCTAATTGCTGATTTTTTGTCTGGAGCACCTCAATGTCACCTTCTAAGGCCAGAGCATGGTTCTCAACATTAGCTCTCTCAGATTTAGTCCTTTTCAATTCATTTTCTGTTTCAAGGAACTTTTCCTGCCACTCTCCTTTGGTCTTTTCTAAATCATCTAGCATGTCTGTCACATCAGAAAGTCTAATTTTGTACATTTCTATGTCAGACCTTACTTTTTCAAGTTCTTTTTCTAGAGTCGTCCCTCTACAAGATAGTTGCTGCTTATCAAAAGCAGCAGATTCAAGTTTTTCTTTTAAGTCACGTTGTTCTTTTTCAAGGGCTAGAACTGTTTTTTCTAGTTCTGTACAAACACTTATCTTTGCAGTAAGCTCCATCTCCTTTAAATCCAACCTTGAGTTTAATTCTTTGATTTCAAATAGCAGCACATCAGCTTTTTCATTGCTTCCTTGTATTCCATGGAGCAGCTTCAAGTTTTCCTCAGACTTCTGAGTTACCTGTTGCTGAAGAGTTTCAATGGCTACTCCATTTTCCAAGAAATCCACAGCAGTTTCAGATAAAACGTGACTAGAAAATGACAAATCACTTGTTTTGTTTGAAAGGTTTGTGTTTTTGTCTGACATATAGCTATAGTCTCTCTCTGAAGTAAGTTTCTCCGAATGCTTTTCTGTTGATCTTGTTTCAGTAATCTCAGTTACTTTTCCACATTCAGCAATGTCTTCTATAGCAATTTGCTCACAGTGTCTTATGTCAGGTGTATCACTTTCATGTGTCACGTTTTCACTGGGCAAACTATCCACTTTTAGTTGTTGCA
The DNA here is from genome assembly GCF_000455745.1 of Alligator sinensis. NCBI lineage: Eukaryota > Metazoa > Chordata > Crocodylia > Alligatoridae > Alligator > Alligator sinensis. Next base: position 437,589 of record NW_005842295.1, on the reverse strand, counting down.
AGCCATTTTCTTCTTCAGGAGGCACCTGTAGAAGTCAGTAAAAAAACAAAAAAACACAAAAAATGAATCTAGAAAGACAAATTTATTACTTGATGGTCTTCTGCTAGCTCCTTTTCCCTCATTTACAACAAATGGGTAGGAAAAAACCAACCAGAAAAATCTATAGAAAATGAAGGAAGTCCAGTATTTTTGCTGGAGGCCCTAACTAAACTCCACTTATCAAATTGGGTCACAAAGAAGCTGATCTAAAGCTGTAGGGACATTCTAGCATTAACATTAAGAAACCCTGGAATTATATTAACTAATTTTACCTCTCCTATTAGAAAAAACAAAGGAATTCTCTACTAATGAAGTTTTGCTCATTTATTGATTGGGGTAACGGTACTTATGAGTAGGGCTGTGAACTTAACAGAAATTCTATTGGAGAAATTGGGCTTACAAATGCAAGTGGTGCCTCAGGCCTTGAAGTGCTAGCAAAAAGCAAAGCAAAGCAGCCTGTGTAAATCATTAGCTCCTAAACATTTAAGTTAAAGAAAAACTGGCCCAAGACAAGTCTGTATAAACTAGCCATTAATACCAGAAATTAGAAAAAACCATTATAGCAACCAGGTTCTGGGACAGCCTTCCAATGAGAGTAGGGGACTAAATACTTTTAAAAGGAAGGAGCTATATGAAGGTTGTGCTTGAGATACTCAGCAGATTTTTAAGATTTCAAGTGTTCAGCCTGAATTAAGAACCAGTGGGTAGGACAAGTTAGATTTCATCTAGCAACAAGCCATTCTGCTTGTTGAAAGGGAAGTTGAAAGTAGTTCTTGGTGCCCTCTCATGAGAAATGAGGGAATGGGGCATGTGCCATTAAAAGATACTGCTGGTTTCATACATAAGGTGCACGCACACCTAAAGGGGAGCCCAAACTACCACATACTTGGAGTGCAAAAAAAAAAAAGATAATACAAAAAGATAATATAAAATACTAAAATCCAAAATAGGGCAAACCTTTACTTATCTATAATTCATTATTTTTTATTTTTCTGGACTGTAGCTAAGGAACCAAAGATAAAGTTGCACATTTCCATATCTCAATTGAAACTGCATTAATGATATAGAGAAAATACTTTTAAATAGTTTTCATTTTTCATAAGTAGGGACCTACCAAAAATAAGGATTTTACAAAATCTGGCATTGCCCACAAAATCTGCAGGAAAAAAAAAAAAAACCTCATTGAAAATAAAATGCTGGCTCCCCAGAAGGAGCCAGCCACCTTCATCATGCCATGGCCTAGCTGTGCAGCCCACCAGAGAGGATTAGCGGGGATGCTCACATGACAGGCAGCCCAAGATGGCTGCCATCCCCACCGCTGACTGGCTGCAAGGGCTGTCCATCATAAGGCCCTGCCCCTCTCCAGTCAACATCAAGGGCAAAGCCATATGATGAACAGACCTCACAGCTAATAAGTGGTGAGGGGCAGGGCTACCAGGGCTCCTTGGCTAATCAGAGACATGGGAGCCCCACTGCACTCCGCCCATGAAAAAGGCTGCCAGGCCTGCATTTTCCTCATGAAACCAGCTGGCAGTCGCCTCGAATTTGGTAGGTTCCTATTAATAAGCAAGCCTGTTTTGGCTTGTACCATAAATCCAATGACATACATCACACTGATTTGTATGAGAGTCATTACTTACATCTTCAACGTCTACGCACAGCAGTGAACGAGAACTTAAATCAAGGCCTTGTAGTTGGAGTCTTGCCACTTCAAGCTGTAGAAACAAATTCTCAGTCTGTTTCTTCTCCGCTGCCAGTTTATATTCCATCTCCATGGTTACACTATTGAGTTTTTGCTGCCACTGATCATTGTCTGAAATATTTTGCTTTTTGAGGTCATCTATTTCTTTCCTTTCAGAAAGGATTATTTGCTTTAGTTCTTGTATCTCTTCATTTTTCATATTTTCTTGAGAGCAAAATTGGTCTTCAAACATCTTGATGGACTTTTCGTATGTCTGACACAGTGTCTGAAGCTCTTCAATTTTACTGTTCAGATGTGATTTTGTAGATGTAATGCTGTCTTGCTGTGCAATACATTCCAAAGCACGATCATAAGGCTCTTCAACTAAACTAATTTCTGTTGTATCCCCTAAAACAGATTCTTTGGAGCTATTCAGAGGAGTTGTGTCTTCAGACTTTTTGTACATAAGATTGTCAAAAGAAGAACTCACAAAACTTTCTTCTGCAAAATGGGAGATTTCATTAAGACCCAATGGAGAAAAGATGTGCTTGGTGCCAACTGATTTAAACTCGCCACTGTTTTGGAGAGGAGTCACCTGCACTAAATCAGTATTAACTTTGTTCAGACTTGTTGACAAAGCAGAATTTTCTGCTTTAAGTGTTTCAATACAAGACTGCAGCTCAGATATTTGAGAGATTGTCTTACAGTGCTGCTCATGTAGAATTTTATGCTGGTTTTGCAAATAGAAAAGTTTTTCCTTTATTTCAACAAAGTGTATTTTAACTTCTTTTTCAGATAATTTTAAAAATTCATAATCATAGTTCAGTCCAACATTGCATTCCAGAGATTTGCATGACACTGGCTCATTAAACTGTATTTCTGATCTATCTTCATCATTTTGATCCATAAACTCATCAGGAAAAATAGCTTTTTCTTCTTTTAATATTTTAACTTCATTCACTAATTGTCCTACCTCGGCCATTTTAGCAGTAGTTGCTACAGATTCAGTTTTTGATTCATTGTGTTCAGTTGTTAAGGCTAACTTTTCAATCTGCACCTTTTCACACATTTTCTCCAATTCATTTATTCTATTTACTATCATCTGCCAAGAAGATACTAGTTGAACATCATCATTCTGGCTTGATGTTAACTCATGAAGACCTGAAAAACAGTTTTCATCCAGTCCCTTTTTATAATGGTACTGGGAAACAACATCACCATTAAAATCCTCTGAATGTTCATTTGTATTCATCACTATAAGCTTAGCATCTGGAGTTTCTAGTTTTTCTTTAATAATTTCTAATTCTTGCAGCATCCCCTCTTTTTCCTTCTCACTTGCTTCAAGTTTTATCTCTGAACTTTTCAAAGCAGCCTCCAGTTGCATTACCTGTGTCTTGTAGTTTTCTACAGAGACTTCTTTGTCCTCAAGATCCATCTGTAGCAGCTCAAGCTTAACTTGACATTTATTCAGGTCTCTCTCTTTTTCTTCCGCAGACTCTTTCAACTGTTCATAATTAGCTTTTGAGAGAAGGCCTAAATTACATATTTGATGTTCATTCTTTGTTTCTATTGCCTTGATTAGTTCCTCTCTCTCTTGATGCAGGATATTATATTGTTCTTGCACTTTATTTTGTTCTGCCCTGACATGTAATATCTCCTTTCTTAGACAGTCACGCTCAACTGAAGATGCATTTTGGATATGGGAAAACTCTGATTGTAGTTTCTCAAGTTCCTGAATCAAATCTCTATTTTTTTCCTCTGATAACTTTAGCCTCGATAAAACTTCTTTGTGTTCATTAATAAGCTGTTTATCTTCTTCTATTTCTGATTTTCTCTCCTCAAAGTTGTTTGTTTGAAGTCTTAAAATACTTTCTATGTTGGCATTCTTTTCTTCTACTGATTGGTATTTTCTTTGTAGAACTGTAAGTTCTCTTTCAATTTCTTCATATCTTTTTTCAAGTGACAGTTGTTCCTCTTTATGTTTTTTGGACATGTCAGAAATTATTTCTTCTCTTTCCTTTAAATTATTAGAAATATGTGCATGTGCTTTTAGAAGATCTACTTTTTCTTCTTCTAAAGTAGTGTTAATGCCCTGAAGGGTTGCTTTTTTTTCAATCAGACCATCAATTTCTTCTTTATATAAGCAAATCGTTGTAGACATGTCCTTTTTCTCTGAATTCCATGTTTCAGACATAAGTTGTAATTGCCTTACTGATTCCTCAAGCATTTGCTTATTTATTTTTAAATCCTGAATCTCTGCTTGCTGAGTTTCTAATTCTTTATTCAAATTTAGGAATTCCTTGTCCTTGTCTTCAAGAGCAGCTAATATTTTACATACAAAATCCTGGCGAGCAGATACATCCTCTTGCAAATTACTAATATGTTGCTTAGTCTCGGTCACAAAACTTCCATGAATCTGTTCTACTTCAAACAGCCTTTTTTCTGTCTGACCCTTGATTTGTATCAATTCTTCATACTGTTTCTGTAAATCTGAATTCAACTGCTTTTGAGCCATTAATGAAGTCTCAAGAGAAGATATCTGATGTTGTAAAACAGTCACATCCTGTTGACTGTTTTTTCCTGTTCCTAGTGCAACTTTTGTAAAATGATTTTCTTGATCTTCAGTGCTTGCTCCAGGCTCTTTTGTTGATGCAGTGGCATTGCTCACTGCAATTTGTCTGTCATCTAAAACAGTTTCACAATCATTTTGTGAATATACTTCTCTGTCTTCTGTCACTTCAGAAATATCTTCTGATTTTACAGAACAGATTCTGTCATACTTAACAACTAACTCTTGATAACATTGATCCTTTTCCACTGCTTTATTTTCTGTCAACTGGAGCCTTTGTCCAAGAATGTCAATTTGGTTGGTGAGCTCTGTTATTTTCCAAGTCATATTTTCTATTTCTTTCTTATATTTTTGCTCTGAACAGTCTGCTTTTTGCTGAAGTTCATCATAGGCTTTTTTCTGTGCCTCTAATGTTGCACTCTTACATTCTACAGTCTCTCTGAGATTTTTAATTTCTATACTATACTTTTCATTTTCTATTTCCATGTTTCTGACTCTCTCACAGGTTTCATGACTTTTAACTTGTTGATTTTTGAGAGAAGTTTCCAAGTGATTAATTTTGTTTAGCAAGCCTTCTCTCTCAGACTCTAGATGATTCACAAGCTGTTCATTTTCAGTTTTCCACTGAGAAAAAGTGATAATCTCCTTTCTTATTTCTTCACATTCTCTCTTCTTCACCCCAAGGACCTTCTGTAAATCTCCTGTTTCTTTTTCCATTTTGCCTATTTTATTGTTTAATTCTTTAATGTGATTTTCTCTTTGTATAAGCAAGTCTTGAACAGATTCTTGCTGCTTTTCCATGTCAGCTATTACTAATTTCAGTTTCTCCAAAGTTACAGAACTATCTTGCTTGTCTAATTTTTCTTGGAGCAATTTTAGCTCTGCTTCCTGAGAGAGATTTTTATCTAGAACATTGAAAAAAAAATATTAAAAGGTTAATCTAAAGAAAATAAATTATTCTATCAACTAGGTATTACTCTTTTTATAATTTAGAATAATGAAAAAATGTTCTAATATTTAAGAATATAATTCAAATGTCCCTGTGTCTTTTGAAACCTTTACTTTCGTATTATTCAACTGCATAGATTGGACACTTTTGTAATTAGCTAAACATGCTTTATATAAAAACACTGTCATGATAGAGTAACAGAAAGAACACACCACAGCTAATTCTTCACTTCACAGTTGTAACTCTGTTGCCTCTAAATCTCATTTCCAATGCTCTAACCTCAAGAAGGGATAACCATACTAATGACTACTGGAAGAATTTTAGTGGCCTTCTTATCCATTTTCCAGCCTTTAAAACTAAAATACATCAAACCAATCAAAATGTTTGGTGGACCCAATTACCTCCTCCTCTTAATATTGCCTCATAACAGAGGAATTTCCTGTATTACTAAATAAATACTATTGAACACCAGTAATTTACTGTATAAAACAGAAAATATTTTCCTACAAGACAAATAAAATTGTCAATCTTCCATTCAATAAACTTCTTTAATGACTCAGTAGATGCAACTAAATTATATTTAGTAAATTTGTAGATGACACCAAGCTGGGTAGAGCAGAAGACACTTTATAGGACAGTCATAGGGTGTGGAGAGACATAATCCTTAGAACATTCTAAATAAGCTTTAAACCCCAAGGCCATGTCCATACAAGTGCGGCTCTGCAGTATGTGGCACTGCAGACAGGTCTGGACATCTAGGCATTCCCCACACTGCTACCTTGCAGCATGGGGGGATATTTTGACCCCGGGAAATACACCAGGGTCAAAAAAAAAAAAATCGATGTGGAAAAAAAGTAGGGTGGTGCACATGGCAGCAGCACATGCCACCCAAAACCAGAGCCTGGCCAACCAGAGCCACACTCCAGCTGCCGGCCAGCCTTCCAGCTGCAGCAGTGCCATGGCTGCAGCTTTCCCAGCCCTCAGGTAAGGCTGCTCAGGCCAGCACAATTGCTGGCCCCAGCTAACCCTACCCCACCAGGGGTAATCTGCCACATGCCAGAGTGCTCATGGTACAGGCTTTCCCCAGGGACAAGTAGTAGCGGCACAAAGTGTGCTGCTGCTACTTGTTCCTGGGGAACCAAGTGTCTGTGCTCTTCTGGACACGGCCCAAGAGTCTAGACGTGCATGCCACTTAAGACTGGTTTAAACTTCCTGGAATCTCTCAAAAGAATACCAGCAAAAAAGGGTACTATTTTGAGGCAGTCCTCCATGAGCCAGTCCAATGTTACATAGGAACATAGAGCATTCTGTGCCTACTGTCTGGTTAGTCCTCCAGGTATCCCACACTACACTGTTCTTCACTCCCCTACTCCACCCCCACCCCCAAATGCATGCAGGACAAGGGGTTGCTGTGGAACACAACCAGGACTCTTGTGCAAACAGAAAGTGGGGAAGCAAAGCATTCATGTCAGTTTGATTCTGTGCTGAAGACACTTGATCTCCAGGGCAGGGTATGAAAAGCTGCAGAGATCTTAGGGCCCCGGAGCACTAAGCCCTCCAGGAAATGCAAGCAGGGGGCCACACATCTGTCACAGCACCTAGCACCCCCTCCACTCCCATTCTTCCACTACCCCAAATGCCTTGGAACCTCCTCCTTCCCCTCCCCAGTCCCTCCACAACTGTACATTCCTAGTCAGGGTACCACCACTTAGATTTTGTAAAATACAATCACATTCTTCATTGAAGACAATCAGTCCTTTTTATTTTTTTATTTTTTTTGAGAAGGAGGAGCTGAAATTGCAATTGTAGGCCATGATATCCTCCTCTTTCTTGGGGACCAGCCAAATCCAGGTCTTCCTCCCCCCTCTGCTGGAATCCTAGGGAAAATTCAGACACTGGAAGGATTGATGGCCTGGATAACTCTATCACCCCTCAGTGCAATCACTAAAAGGTGATTTAGAACTCTTAGCATGGTACATGCAGACACTTCTGTCTGGGGACAAACGTGAACAAGTTCATCAGTGGGCACTTGTACATGTGCATATTAATGTGCAGCAATAAACTCCAGGGCATATCATGTTGAAGTTTATTGCTCCTAGGTTACACGTTTATTGGTCCTAGGTGCCATGTTTACATGTGCACCCAGGACCATAGCACATTGACTGGGTCAGAGCAGCCCTGGCTGGCAGGGAACCCAGGGAGGTCAGTGTGCCAGTCCGGGGCTGCTCCAACTTGACTCAACATGCTGCAGAGCCACTGGCTGGGGCACAAGGGTGTTTCAGTGTGGGGCTAGCCAACAGGGAGCCCCCACACTGAAGCACCCACATGCTGCAGCCAGCTCCATAAGCATCTATACATGTGGTGTTGCACATGAAAAAACTCTGTAGCAGGATAATAATTGTATTTACAAGTACTAATCTGCTGTAGTTTATTAGTTTCCTGTGGTCTAATAGGGCCACACATAGACACCGATACATTTACTGCAGAGCTAATTAGGCAACTCAGCAGTAAATGTTTCATATAGATGCATCCAGTGACATTCCTGGAACAGGTTAAGCACTGTCTGTCCACACCCTTAAAATCTATAAGTAAAAGATAAACCAGAGCGTTTCTGGGATGGTTTAGCTAATTATGCAGGGTGGTGGACTGAGATCCTGAGGTCCCTACCAATGTTTAGTTGTTGATTTGCAGCCTAAACATACTCATCTTCAATGTTCTTCTCTGCCAGAGAAATTCTATGATACACTGGTTAAGTCATTAATCTCTCCATGCTTCAGTTATCCATCAATAAGATAGAGATAACAGTAATACTCCACTACTTCATTGGCATGAAGCTAGCATAAATAAACTAAAGTCTAGAATGCGAATTAATAATAAAGGTCATAAATGCCACTTAAGTACCAGAGATTTAGATTATTTTATAAAAACCCCAAATATGTACAGTCCTCAACTTATGACATTACAAGTTCTGTCGAACAGCACTTTCGACATTTGTAAATTGACACCCTGTTTCGAGGTTCCGATGCCAGTTTTGCCTTTACAATGCTGGACACAGCTGTGTCCAGCTGGTAAGTCTGCTGTGGTGGGGGGGGAGAGGGAAGGGAAGAGGCATGGGAAGGCAGATCAGTGCCTCCGCAGTGAGGGAAGGATTGCGGCTGGGGTGGCTCCCGCTGCTGCACACCACAAGTCCAGGAGGGCATGGGCGGAGGGGTGTGCCAAGCAAAAGGCACTTGAGCAGCCCTGGCCCTAGCCGCCCCACACAGATCTGGAGCACATGTCCTGCCGCAGCTTGCCAGGGCGGAGTGAAACTGCAGCTCGTCCAGGAGGTGTGGGGAGGCTGCACAAGCAATGGCAGGGCACAGCCCTCACTCCCAGTGCCTTCCACCCGGAGCGACCCACGCCTGCATCACACACCCTCAGCCCCACTGCCCCAGCTGAACAAGCGGCAGCAGGGCAGAGTCCCTGCTCCCAGCACCTTCTGCCTTACTAAGGGGGCAGCAGCAGGGGAGCAGCCAGACAAGCTGTAAATTCTCCCATGGCCGCTCACAGCCCCTGCTCCCAGCACCACTGGAGCATAGCCTGGCACTGCTCGCCTCGCAGTGGGGTGAGCAGCCGGATGAGCTGCAGCTTCTCCCATGACCGCCCATAGCCCCTAGAATGCAGCCCAGCACTGCCAGCATCTCTGCCAGGGTAGCAGTGGGATGAGCCATGGCTTTGCTCCGAGGGCTACGGGCTCTTAATCATTTGACTAGAGAATCAAGAAAAACTCCGTGGTTCCTGTGAGTTTAGGTATCATTCAAGAGTAAGCTAGGAGTCTTTATGATGAACAGCAGAAAGTGGCAGAGGAAGAAGATGCATCCACTGTTGAAGAGACTCCTCCTCATAAAGTCTTGACAACAAAGTTGGCTGAGGCATTTCAACATTTGGAAGCTGCCGTTCCTCAAACAGGGACATATAACCCTGACATTGAACACAGTGCATCAGTGAGTAGGGGAATATTTAACGTGTACAGCTGCTACAGAGAAATTGACAAGCAAAAGAAGAGAACATCTGTCCAAACTCCCTTGGACACTTCCTTAAACAAAGCAGGCAAGACTCCAGCAAAACCTGTAGCCAAGACTCCTAAGACTCCAGCCAAGAACCCTTCAAAAAGTCCAGCAGTCACCTCAAAGAAGTCCTTCTAAATCAATGATTGCGATTTATAATATAAATACATTAATGTAGCTATATTACTCATTTATAATTGATTGAGTACAAAATTCTGGGTTATTTTTGGTGAAAATAGGGTACCAGGCCTTGGTTCACGAACAAATCCCCCATTTATAATTTTGTTTCCTATGGGAAAACTAGTTCCAAGTTACGTTTCGACTTAAGACGCAGCTTTCAGGAACCAATTGGGTGTCTCAAGTCCAAGGACTGCCTGTAATGGAATTAAATTAACAGTAACAAAGTTCAGCATGACAGAGCTCATACACAAACATTTTCTCACCTTTTTGTCCATAATTATTCTCCCTAGGAAACTGAGATTACACTACCATTTTAAATCTTCCTCAAGCTCCATACAGAAGCAATGGTTTGCAACAAGTTTTCAATAAATTGAAACATCTAACTCACTTTTCATCTCTTCAGCAAAATTCTGGCTCTGCTTTAAAAATTGCTTTGCTGTTTTTAGTTCTTCTTCCAGCTGGTGGATCTCTCGCAACTTTTGATCAAACTGGCAATTAAGGATTTTTTTTTCCTTTTTCACTTCCTAAAACAAAACATTAGTTACAAAATCAAATCATGAATGAATTACCAAAAATCTGATTGATTCCATAAAGTTATTCAGAAAAGACAGCTGTGATTTGGTATGCAATCTGTTTACCACCCTGGAAAGAAACTAGGCCTCGATTTCTAAGTGTTTCTTGGGAACAAAAATTGTACCAAATGGAATAGATTAGCACATCCTCTATAACCAGCTATTGCCAATTTCCTGTGGCCTAACCCGAGCAGATCTCAATATAAGAACGATACAGTGAGATAAAGTGACTTATCCAGAACCAAAGATAGAGTCCATTTCAGAGACAGTATCAGAAATTTCCAATTCCACATCCTGTGCTCAGGTCAACCATCTCTTGGGATGGATATCTAAAATACATAACATTATTCTTCCTGCTAAACAACATGCAACTGCTTTGGATGTAAAGAGTTAATAAGACTTGGATGTGTCTGTTAGTTCAAGGTGGCATGCTTTCTGTTGATTTTTCTCCAAAAAAACCTTAAGAAAAGTAAAAAGTATCCAAACAACTAAATTCCAAGTTGCTTCTGAAGTCCAAACTCCTTTCTCCCCAAACTCTTGATCAGCTGAACAACAGATGGCATAGCACTGGCAGGGCTCATCTGGAAGTAAGCCCCCAATTATTCATCTAGTTACTAACAGCAGATGGGCACCAGAGCATAGAAGCCAAGTTCAAGAAAAAGGAGGGCATGTATAGGGGGAAAAAAGTTCAAAACCTCCTGGCAGAATAGGTTTTTAATTTGTAACTATTTAAACAAGTCAACCTAGGACAGTAATTGAAAGTGTTCCTCTACACTCATAGCCTCCAAACCTGAAAATTCAACTGGTATGTCAATCACTCGAAAAACACACAGGTTTTCAGGAATATTTACTAGAAATTTTGATATACAATGAGTTTTAAAACAGGATAAATTTTGAGCTTTTTGATTTTGCAATAGCGTGCGCTGATTTCTACTCGCAAGTCAGTACACAAAACGAGCACTAGCAAATCCCCATTTTTCTACCAGTTCCTCTTCAACCAAGTTTAAGGTGTTTAGATAGCTGAAAGGCCCAACCCTCTTCTCCTGCAGCTTGATGCAAGGAGCTCTGACTAAGAAGCATTCAGGAAAAACTTGGAAATCATAACCTCACATAGCTGAACAAATCTTAAGTATTGAAGACAGTCCATGAATAGCCAAAAAATAACAAGTCATCTTTTCTCTAGGTATTTCCAGGGCACTGATATAATGGGTTAAACCCACTAAAATGATGAAGCAGATAAAATTACTTCATTCAAAAAATGAAAATTGTTTTTCATCTTGAAGAGAAGGGAAAGGAGAAGGGAAAGACATACTAGTACTACTTCCCAGAAGTTACTCCTTAGTACCCGAGTTGCTTAGGTACAACATGGCTACAAGCAATTCTAACCCAGACAGGCATGCACCATCTAATGCCACCACCTCCAGAAACTGTCACCGATCTGCTTTAAGTGTGGCTTATCAGAAAGGAAAATGATGGGCTAGAACAGAGGTCTTCACCTTACAACTTGCTGGCCAGAAAAACATGGTCTTCAGCAGCATTTGGTAGCAGGGGGCTTTGCCCACTCCATGCTGTACCACAGGTAGGGGGGCTTCACCCATGCTACAGGCAGCTGAGCAGCAGAGAGAAGCAAGGATGAGAAGAAATGATGACCAGGTCCTAATGCCAGCCTGCCTTGTAGGGCATTTCAGAAAACATTGCTGACTCCTGTGCTAGAACATCCTTGAGTCCCTGTCACTGCAAAGTACAGAATTCCTTGAATTAAACATTAGGGCTGTGTGAAACAGCACCATTACAGTTCGGCTTCCATTTCGGCAGGATAGTGTTTCATTTAGTTTCAAAAGCACTGTTCCATTTCATTTTGTCAAAACTGTTTCGACGTTTCGCGCATAGGCTATAATGGGGAAGCACAAAGCTACCTATAACTGTCATTTCTTGCCTGACTCATATGAAACTTGCAGGGATAGTAGCCCCCTCTAAGGCCACGAAGCCTGCCTAGTTTCAAGGAGATTGGTGCAGGGGTTTTTGGGAAACTGCACCGCAAGCTGCTGACCTCAAGCAAAACTCATGTCACTTGCTGGCAGCAGCAGCCTCCTGTCATTCTGTGTGTAGATCTGGGGCCCCTCACCGCCAGGAGGGCTCTGGGGCTGAAGGAGTCACTCAGAGTGCAGCCCAGTGGCAGGACATGGGGGAGAGCCAGTGGTGGAGCCGCTCAGAGCACAGCCCTGGCCAGTGGCTCTCCCTCGCCTCCCGTCACTGGGCTCAACTCCATGGGGCTGTGGAGCCTCCAGCCGCCAGACTGTGCTCACCAGGGCTGCGCTCCAAGAGGCTTCTCCAGCCTCATGGAGCTCAGCCCGGTGGCAGAGCCAGTGGTAAACCACTGGGAGCGCAGCCCTTGGTCCAAGCGCAAACCTGGCCAGCAGCTCTGCCCCACCTCCCACCACTGGGCTCAGCTCCATGGGGCTGGCGGAGCTGGCTGGAGTGCAGCTGGGTGGCAGGTGAGGGAGAGCCAGGGCTGCACTCTGAATGGCTCCACCAGCCCCACAGAGCTCTACCTCACAACCCTTTGTGGGGTGCAGGCCCCCAGATCTGCACATGGGATGACAGGAGGCTGCCATTGTTGCCTGGGGCCAGCAGCAGCAGGCGTCCTCCCGGCGGGGGGAGCA
>NW_005842295.1:382419-424880 GCF_000455745.1 Alligator sinensis | reverse complement strand
GCATCGATCCCAGGCAGCAGCAGCAGCAGCCTCCTGTCATCTGGCATGCAGATCTGGAGGCCTACACCCCTGGAAGGGCTGCAGGGCTGTAACACACTCCTCCCAGGAGGCATGGCCCAGACCTGAGCGAAGGATGACAGCAGGCTGCTGCTGCCAGCTGGGACCAGTGCTGAAGCCAGGTAAGTCCAGCTTTGAAATGTTTCATTCCGACACTGTTTTGAAGGCATTTGTTTCATTTTGATTTCGCTGTTTCGACGTTGAAACAGCTTCAAAACGAAACACCCGGTGAAATTTTGTACAGCCCTATTAAACATGTATCCTGTATGGCTCACTAGTGCAATTCATCATTGCATAGACACAACAACATTTTATTCAATTGTTAAAGAGGTTTGAATACAACAGCAAGGACAGGATATATCATATTCCTAGTGCTAATAAAAATCTCTCTCTGGTAAACCAAGCAAAGAAACGTCCAGTTCAATTTTCACTTTATTTGTGTGTCCCAAACCTCCAACCAGACTTGTTTTTGGATGTACAATTAGCATCCTGCAGAGAGTTTACTAAATTGATTTATCACAGCTGGGAGTGGAGAGGGAGGAACGGGGTCTAAGTTCTTCATGCACACTAAAAAAAACCCTCACACGGAGCCTGCGAAGAAGTAGAGCTAAAGAAAAAAAATATTGTGGTGATATTGATCATTTAAAATATTATTTATTAGTATTTTTTACAGATTCAGCTATTCTATACAACTGTTGTTCACAGTCTAGAATAACATCACCCACTTAATCCAAGTGACTTACCAAAGCAAGCAAATGGATGAAGAAAAAAAGAACTGGTGAATTTAAAACCTAGAAAGAAGACTATTCTGGTAAGCAAATTGAAACACTTCCAAAAAATTGCTGCAACAGTGCTGTCTCCATTCATGCAGGGCTTTCACAAAACTGGATTTTACAAGAAATGCTTTCTGTCACCTTCATCAGGTTAGTCTACCTCCAGCTCTAGCCAATCAACTTAGCTTCAATCATATATGCTTTTATTACTCCTGCCTGAATAAATGAAATGCAGATTTTTCAAAACTGATGTTTTGGGCACTGCAGAATGCCACAGCAGCCCTTCTCAGTAGCAGAGGTTATCATTGTTATTTTACTTCTAGGCTTCCCTCAGCGCCTTAATCTAAAACTGAAATAAGGCCTCAGTCCTTATTTGGGGATCTGTAAAACTGAGTTAGTCGCAATGGAATCAACTGCAAGATCACCTATAGATCATTCTCTGACGGCCCCTTTACACACGCAAGTAAAGGCATGATGGGCACTAATGTATAATCTACACAACCGTGCATTAGATCCTACTGCATCTTATTGCTGGTGCGGGGGGAACCTGGGATCAGGATCCCCCTGCACCAGCAAGCAAGATCCCATGGCTGGGGGCCCCCTTCAAGTGAGGGGTTCCCAGCTACAGGGGTATCCAATGCACCCCCAGGACTGGGAGATGCAGCTGCCATGACCTCCCAGGCTCTGTCAGGGGTGCACAAAGCCCCCACATCTGGGAGTTGGGCCCTGGCACCAGAAAGCATACGGCAGGAATGAAGCATCAGCAGCTGCAAGACCCAGCAGCTGCAGGGTGTTGCTGGGACCCAAAGCTGGCAGCTTCTGGGGCCGAGAATCCCCACAGTTGTGGGACTCTGAGCCCCAACTGGGTATAGTACGCTCTTGTGACTGGGAACCCTATCAGTTGATCAGAGACCCTGCTACATGTGCAAATTAAAGTTAGTACATACTTTTTCAAGGTTTAACTTTATAACTGGATGGAGCATTTTATGGTGTGATAGCCATTTTGGAAGTGTAGTTCTTCTCAAGGTAATTGTGTAATTAACCAGTTAATTGCGCGATACCTGTAACATGTAGAGGATGCCTGAACACAACCAATAAAAGCAGAGTCAGTGTTTAAAGATGAATTTGATAGGAATACAAGATACAGCTTGCAGAGTTCCTAACAAGTCAGTAAGGTGCAGATAGCACTAGTACTTGTTGATTTACCATTTAGGTTATTAATTATACCATCTACTCCAATTTATTTACCTCAAAGTTTTTCCTCAGCTCATTTTCCTTTGACTGAGTTGCTAGTAATGCCTGCTCTGCTCTGCTCAGCTTCTGAGTAAGCTCACTGAAATCATGTTCCAAAAGCTGTTTTGCTGCTGTCACCTACAAGGAAAAAGATCAAATGTAATTTGTGATCCTATTTAAAATTACTTTTTCAAATAAAGGCTTTTAAAATAAAAATCCTATTGCTTCCTTAAAGTCTGAGCTAGAGAGTTTTGATGCAACAAAACCAAACAAATCCAAGTTCCATCTTTTTTTTTATCCTAAGGGAAACCCAGAACTTTGGTGTTCAACTTGCCTGGCCCCACAGGCTGGATGAGTGGCGCGGGGCCAGTTCAAGGGCCTGATGAAACACTGGGTCGGTCCATGGGTACATGTCAGTGCACTGATGCACACCAGACCCAGTCAAGGAGCAACTCTACACTAGCCCAACCCCATGTGCTGGATCTGGCTGCAGTACAACTGTGGATCCTGGCACGATTCAGTTAAGAATCAGACAGTCCAAAAGCAGTGCGTGTAAAGAAAAAACAAATCTTAAAAACTCAACACTGTGCAAGTATATGAAAAAATATTTCCAGGCAAATTCTGAGGTGCACAATCACAAAGCAACATTTAAAATACTGTTATTAGCTTGGAGCCCTTTTCAACCAGCGGAGCAGCAGTCTTTAATACCTGTTCTCTACTCTCCAAAGCTACTGGTTTGGTCCCCTTGGCCAGATACGGACCACAGGGCTCTTTGCAGGCCAGATCCAGACTCAGTTTAAGTGGCAGAGGAAGCTGTGGAGGTTAACATCACTCCCCACCTGCGCAAACAGGGCTCTGTACCTTGGACTCCAAACCTGCTCACCCAGACCCCAAACTACCAGACTCTTCAGGAGCCCTGAAGGCCAGAAAACACAGCTCTGTGGACCAAATCCAGTCCCTGGTCCATTTTTTACAATCCTGCACTACTGTATTTTTTTTTTTTTTTTTAAATCAAAGCATGCAGTTTGGGGATGTAAAGCAGTGACTTCTGACCAACAGGCCTGAAAATTTATTGCAGATTACCATGCACATTCAAACTTCTAATTGAAAATAGGGAGGCAATATCTACAAACCACTTACTATGGTGTTGTAAGGCCACTAGCAATGCCTGGAGCAGTAATATGGTCTTAAGAACACTGAAGCTTAATTGCCTGTATTTATGGCCTAAAGACATTAAATTTGTAGCTTTATTTCCTGAGAATATAGTTAGAAATAAAAGATTAGCACTGTAGTAACCTTTACATTAAGGTTTCTTCCAGGAGTCTTACATTCATTTAGCAGTAAGCAAGATTATAAATTGAATCATCATCATCATCAGATCCAGATACTTCTCTCTAATTTTAATTTATTTTATATTTGTCACAATAGCCCTGAAATACTCCAAGTTAGAAGGAAGGAAATTACATAACCAAGAAAAAGCCATTATGGAAATTAAAATTTTCCCCAGGAAAGCTTACTCAAGCACCAAAGTTTCTGCATGAACCTGAAGTTTCTGCAGTAGGTATGTAAAGAAGAGAATACACAAGGAAAATAAAAGTCATGGAGAATAATTGTAACAGGCAGTTTTAGAACTCTTGTCTTAAGTCAATATACTATGACTATGTATTACAAATCAGAATAAAAAGCAACTTGTTTGAGTAAGGAAAAAGCTCTTAAAGAAGTGCAGAATGAAAAAGAATTATTGCATGGCCTTAATTAGATTGCTTTAAAGCTCATTTGCTATGTCAGTTCATCATTCTTCTTGCTTCAAACTACAATGTACACCACCACTGAATATATTTTATTGGTGTAACACTGAAATACTTTTTGGCCCCTTTACAGCTCAGTTACCCCTCAAAAGTCTACAAAGTTCTTTATCAAGACTTTCCTTTTTTATAGCCCTCTGTTTAGGTGCTCAGTGTTTGTAGTTCAGGATAGATCTTCTCAACCAACAGGCTCTGATAATAGCAGATCTCTTCCTTGGTATAGCTCTCAACAAAACTGCAGATGTCTTACAAGCCTCCTTTAGAGTTCTCAAAAATTGTCACTTGCCCTCTTCCCAGTAAGATCCCTCCCCAACTGCAACCTCTCCCACTGGCTGCTACTCCCTTTAAGATGCACCCATCCTCCAGGCTCTCTGCCTAGTAACTAGCCAGCAAGAAATTCTCTCTCAATTCTCCCTTGAGTTTTTTTTGCCCCCTAAAAGACCATTTCTATTTACCCCTATCAGTAAGCCTGCTTTGGTGGCATGATCCATACGTTGTTGTTCTCTTCACTGGGAGAAACAGGCTAACTAACAAAGCAGCTAAGCCCCAGCCCTTTGTGTATCAACACACCTTTTGATAAGAACACACAACAGCTTATTCTAATTGAATTGAAATGTACTTAATTTCACTTTAATATTATAGCCATATAGATCTAAGTATACACACAAAAACCAGGCTTCATTCATTGTACATGAATAAACATCAGAAAATAACTAGGGGCATTTATACACGTGCTCCAGGAGTTGGAGGAAAAGGGGGCACTTTAATGAGAATGGCTGTTAGAGCTGCTCTAGTTAAAGTGCCCAGAGTGTCTTGTGTATCAGCATCCCTGTGCTTAAAAGTGGCAGCAGGGTCACTTTAACTAAAGCTCATTCAACAAGCTTTAGTTAAAGCACCCCCACCACCATTTCTAAGCACGGGGATGTTGATGCATGATATGCTGGAGTCTGCTGGAGTGCATTAATTACCACACAGCAGACTTGATTAAAATCGAGCCTGCTCTGACACACTGTTCCAATATGCTGTAATTACAGTCTCGCTGCTCGTGTATAGGCACCCTAGAAAACCACAATTTAGATGCTTCCTTCCCAGTTTTATTTGAAGTTTTTACATCTAAGAAGCCTACTTTGTCAAGTTCTGCCTGTAGAGCATTGTAGTCATTTTTGGCTTGCTGCAGTTCCTGGTTCAGCTTGGATTTTATCTGGTTGCACTGCTGGTCTAGCGTATGTAAGGAACGCTGTTGACGAGACAGTTCCTAAAAGGCAATGGTAGAAAAGAAACATAAGTACTACTGCCACAGTTTTCTAGTCAAAGTACTGTAACTGTCACCTCTAACAAAGTGGAGGAAGACATACTTTAAATAGCCTGTCTGTGAAAGGCCTGGGGAATTTTACAGGTGCTGGGGATAGCAAAAGGAGCAGAAAAGGGTAGGTGAAGGAGAAAGCAGGAAAGCATGTGTGATGCCTACTGGAAAAAGACACCTGTTTACAAAAGAAGTTAAACTCCCTTCAGATTAAAAAAAAAAAAAAAAAATCACAAGAGGTTTGTCAGGGGGAAAAGGCAACAAAGTGATAGTACTTCCCTTCTATATAGTCTTCCTAGGCAACCATATATCTTCCAGTAAAATCAAACACCCCTCCAGCATACTTATGTACCCTCACAACCTATTTTCTAGCATTACTTCCATAAACTACTAAGATTTGCTTTCAGCAGTAAAATAGTAATAATTTCAGGAAAGCATTCTATTAGAGTGGCACAGAAAGGCATTCTGCCTCAGAGAATTGCAGAGTTGAAATGTGCTGCTTTTAAAACAGCATTTCACCTATGCCCTAGTAAGATGAAATGCTCGGTCTCTCTTGGGTTCCCACAGCTATCAAAAGGACTTATCTCATCTTTTGTTTAGGAGGTAGAGTACAATCAGGTCAAATTCACTGTAGCAGAAAGAAGCACAAGTTGTAAGACCCAAATGTGGCATTATTCATCTTCCCTAGCACCAAAACAGTGGCTGAATTGTTGTCATACTCCTAACTCAGTCATGATTCCTCCTTCAAAATTTGAACCATAATCCAGATTAACGCTCCTGCTAATCATGCTTGAAGCATACAGTGATGTCTGATTGTGACAAAGTATGTAAACTAGTTATGACAATACTGTCTACACTGATGGTACTGGCATAAGAGCAATAGCCAAGACTCCTAACTCGCTAAACAAAGTAAGAAACAGCACTTAGCAATACAGATTTCTCCATTATGGTTCACTTCATTTTGAACAACATGGTTTCATGCATTTTGTTGATGCCATTTTGATGAAGTCTTCATTTTTAGCCTCTTCTAAGATGGTTAAAGTCAGTTTATTAACCTGACAGACACAACATGTAATTGCTGATCACAGTCTCTGCAGAAGTGCTTTCCTCTTTATTTTGGGACAGAAACCTGCAAAGTGCTGGCCAATGCATCTCATTTCATGTTATCCTGACCGAGATTGTAATACTGGATACTTCCAAACAAGGCTAGGGAACTCATTTGGATTATGTTTGGGTATAAGACTGATTATACCCACATTTCTATCTATGCATAAATAAATTAGAACTCTTGAGTCATATATTTTACAGCTCAAAGCCTTTCCTCCACCCCTGCCTTCTCAAAGTCTTGACAGATAATATTATAGTGATGCACTATATATCAACAGGCAAAGTGGAGTGAGATCATCCCCTCTGTCAGGGGTACATAAAACACCAAATCACTCTTAGAATTATATGGTTATCAGGGAAAATAAAATAAAATAAAATCAGGGCAAAGGCATTTGAAATGCCTATCATTCAGGGACATTGCTGCCTTAGACAAAGAGCAGAGACCTTGTCCCAGCCATGAGATCAATGTTTTACACCTCCTAAACATCTTATTTAACAAAAATAATGAAATAAAAATAAAATACGTTGAATGTTAAACTTATTGGAACACTAATCCTAACTGTGCTAGAGGAAACCTGTGAGGGCACTTAAGTTCTGCCTTCTTGTCATGGGCAGAAGGAAGGAATTCGGAGTCAGTAGGAACCACTCAGTATTTTATGCCCCTGAATGGGAAGCATAAGACACGCATAGCTCCAATTGCTGCTGCTAATCAAAAGAATGTGAATTTGTGCACAAAAGCACTAGCACACCTACAGTAGGATCAGATCAGGGAAAAAGTACTTCACAATGAACAATTTGTTCACCTTAATAAGAGCAGTCTGAGGGAAAACAATGGTTCTCGTCTTACCTCCAGATATTCCTTCTCCTTTTCTTTTACTTTCTGCTCATATGAGTGACGAGCACTTTCAGCATTTTGTCTTTGACACTTCAATTCTTCCAACAGCTTTTTCACTTTTTGCTCCACTGTTTCATACTATGGAGAATTTAAGAGTTACGGATGAAAATGTTATTGCATGCTATTTGTATTGCTGGAGCACCCAAAGACCTCCCCTACAAGGACTAGAATCCCCCTGTGCTAAGTACCATGAAAAAGGGAAAAAACAAAAACAAAAAAAAACAAAAAAAACAAAAAAACAAAAAAAAACCCCAGAAAAATCACAGTCCTTTCTCCAAAAAATACAAAAAATTGAATGATGAAACTAACAGGTACTCACTTTATCTAAGGCTAAGCTGATAAGAGATTTCACTTGGCTTCAGTACAATAACATGATAAAATTCAATAGCTAAAAATAAAAGCTAAATAACTTTTGTTCACCAGAGCGCCCCAAGGGATGACAACTAGGTCGAATGGTCATAAACTACTACAAGACCGTTTCAGGCTGGACATAAGGAAGAATTTCTTTACTGTCTGAGCCCCCAAGGTCTGGAACAGCCTGCCACCGGAGGTGGTTCAAGCGCCTACATTGAACACCTTCAAGAGCAAACTGGCTGCTTATCTTGCTGGGATCCTATGACCCCAACTGACTTTCTGCCCTTTGGGCAGGGGGCTGGACTCGATCTTCCGAGGTCCCTTCCAGCCCTAATGTCTATGAAATCTATGAAACTAAAAGCATTTAGACATGCAATAATTGAGAAGTTCAACAACAACAAAAAACAGTAAAACAGTCTGGTTTGCTGGAACAGCAAGAACAGAATATTTTTCATTCTTGAATTGACAATACTGTTAACAGCACACCAAGGAGATTTACAACCAATTTAAAAGAAAACTGTCATGCAAAATGAAAATTACTCTCTCTACAGAACATCCTTGATTTTCTGAAGTCTTTTCATTAAAGCAAGTAACTAATCTTCAAATGAAATAAAGTGAAGGGGTGACAAAATTTAAAGCTTCTTCATGGTTAGCTGATATTAACCTAGAAGATGACCCAAAAGACAAATTTAATGTGATGAGAAAACGTTATTGATACCTGTGCATGCATATGCACTGGTAACTGTGCAGTATCATTTTTAATTTATGCTTTATTGAAGTGCAATTCCACTTACATAGTTATAACTTAGTAAATTATTGATGAAATGGAACATTGTGACAAAAGTACCCTTCTAATTATAGCTGAAACACTGACAGAAAATAAATATCTAAGATGACAACATGCAAAGATGACAACATGAATTCTGGGAAAATTATGATGATGCCATATGGATACCTAATCACAGTTTCATAGATACTAGCTTAATCTGTGCACTGTCAAAGACCACATTCTGGTCGCCTTTTTAGACAACAGATCTACTGTTTATTCAGTCTATCGGAGCAACTTATGCGTAAAAGATAAATTTTGAAGTCCAGATTTTCCTCACAGCATCCTGCTCAACCAACTTAGATGGGTGTAGGAATTTTTTGTCAGAAAGGAAAAGCCGCGAGAGAAAGAAGGAAATATTTTTAATATCTGAAAGGCAGCAGTTGACTCAGTTAGCTCCTGCTCTACTGCCAGTCAATCAATACAGAGCTTGATCTACCAGTTCAAACTGCTGCTTCAGAAGAAAAGCGCCACTGAGTCCTGTTCAGCCTGCCAAAACTTTGCCTACCCAACCCCATACAAAAAAAACATTTCACTTGAATATCCCAGTCCTGTATAGCCCCCAAATCACTGTTTCATCTAATGTTTGTACAGATGTAAAGTTTGAAGTTTTCAAATGTATGGAGCTTGGAAAGACTACAACCCAAACCCCTGGAGCTTGGAAATGTTTGTAACATTGCCCATTGCAATGATTTTGAAGCATGTACTTGCAGGCAGTGCTGTGCTCTCCAGCCAGAGAGCACACAGGGAGCCGTGGCAACCCATGGCTCTGTTCCCCACTTCTACCACATAGTGGAGGAAGCCGAGTGGACTGACATTGCTGCTCGGCATTTCCTGTTCCCTGGGGTGGAAGCAGAGCTGATGTTAGAGTGCTCTTCTGCTGCTCTGCCTCCAAATCTCGCAGAGCAGGAAACCAAAAGATATGTACATAGGTACTGGGGAGCAGGAATCCTCAAAACTATGATGCAAGGGTCTTGTGACAGTGGCAAAGGGGCAGCTGGACTAGGAGGGCAGAGTTCCAGGCCCTGGCCACATCTGGTGACCCCTGTATACCAGGAGCATGATAACCAGAGTTCTTCTTTTAGTAGCTTAATTTTCTTTTGCAACTTGTATTATCCTTCTCCATTTTACAAACACTAAACTCCTCCTCCTCCTCAGCTATAAAGAAAACTCCTGCAGCTTTAGGAGCAACACAAATCTGAAAGTGGAGGACTCTGATAAAAGACGTTTAAAATATATGTATACTCAGAATATAGCAAGCAATAATTCAAACAACTAAAAATTGTATTGGGTAGAAAAGAGAGAAAGATCCTTTGGCTAGGAATGTACTATACAAATTAAAGAGCCACCAACAGCACTTCCATATTTTAAGACTAACATTTTGGTTTGAAGCAGAACTTAAGAGATCCTTTTTCACTGTTTAATATAGTTTCCAAATTTGACACATTTTCTTCAGAGGCTGAATTACTGTTTTCTAGATAAACTATTTGCTTACTTTGCCTGTGAAACATTACTTAGAAATTACAATATTTTTAAAGAAGTTGGCACTTGTTCTCTCACCTTATTTTCAGCTGGGATGAGCTGAATGATAGATCATCACATATTCTTCGTATGTTCCATATTTACTACCTTAATTATATTTGATTTTAAAATAGGTTACAATAAGCAAAAACCTTAATCATCTATTTGTTACGGTTACAGTTAGAATACACTTTAAACGTCTTCACAGTCAAGTAACTATTTCAACACTAGAATGAATAGTTCAATGTTCCAGGCCTTGTCCTATTTCCATTACCTTCTGTAATGGTTCTCAAAGAATTGGCAGAGAACAGAAACTCCTGTATGCTCCTGAGGCAAATTCTCTGACCCTCAGCCATGCTGATGTGCAATTATTAACATCCCCTACAGGCAGGATGCAGCAAAATTTTACAGCCTTAGACATACATCCAGGCTGCATACACACGTACTAAGATGACTAAAAATAAGGTGACTAAAAATAAGGTGACGTAACTAAGTCGACTTAAGATGAGCTATGTCAGAGAGTATATGTGTACAGCTCCCTTGATATGGTGGCAACCATCTTGTGAGCTAAGTGGACTTAACTAATGCGACTCAAGATAATACACCTTTGAGGTATATTATCTTGCACTGCATTTAAAATCAATTCTGCTCCACATATATATGTATGCTCTGATGGTTAAGTTGACTTAAAATTTTTAAGCCAACTTAACAGTCACAAAGTTAGTACAGTAAAATCTCTGTCATCTGGCATGAGTGGGGAATGGGGGGTGCCAGGTATCTAAAAATGCCAGTTACCTGAAAAGCACAGGTTTCCAAATAGACGCGGAGCGGGACCCGGGGGGGGCGGGGAGCAGCCGCATGCAGAGCAGCAGCAGCGCAGGGTGGCAGCCACCATGTGCAAGCTTCTCCTCCTCCCCGCCCCCCACATCCAGACGGAAATTCCAGTTATTAGAGTGTTCTGGACAGTAGAATACCGTATAACAGGGATTTTACTGTATGTATGTATGCACCCCTAACTCTTAACAAACAGAAACCCTACCAGAAATTGATGTGCAATGCAATAATCATACCTACAGAAAATATAGGATAGTAGTTTTCTTCTGAAAATACACCACCCCCTTTGAACTAAGCAGGAGGGAAAAGCAAAATACAAAAGGGACAAAGTAGACTTGGTGAAATTCAATTTTTATTTTTTTAAATAGATAAAAATAAATGTTTATTTTTAACCATTTGTTTCAATTTTGATCCATTTAAATTTTCGGATTGTACAAAGTATGGGGGCACTAGGAATGTAAAAATTTAAACAGTAATTGTATTTATACCGTTTAATATTTACTGTTTACTTCCCAGCTTGGTGCTGTCTGCTGTCAGGGCTACGTGGATCCGGGCTGCAGCATCACACAGCTGCTGCAGTAGGGAGGTAACTAGTGGCTACCTGGGGGACAGGAACCAGGCAGAGTTGCATGGTGGAGCTGACAGGGCTTAAAATAGGAGTGAGCACAGTGGCGGGGGGGGGCCCGGGGGGGGCGCTGCCAGTGGGTGCTACAGGGGCAGGCTGCACAGAGCCAGGCCTCCTCCTCCCTCCCCACTGCAGACCGACCAGAGGAGGAAGTCAGTGAAAACAAAGTAAAGTAAAGGCTCTCCCCTGCCAAGCAACCTTATCTTTACATTTTCATATTTGCAAACATCCAAGGCCCTTTAAATTAAGCCCCAATTCTAAATATTTTGGATTTCTAAAGGTACTGTTTATAATTATAGCACATGTATTGTAAGACATTCTCAGCTTTAAGTCCATCACAACCTAGTTTTTAATATAAGCTTATCCTTTAGAATCCATGGACCATTTCCCTTGGCCTACTGAAGCTTAAAAAGTAGATTCTAAATTGCAGCCTAGATTGTCTGACAGTGGCTATCCGAGGTCAGAACTTGCCACCAGATGTCATTGTTGCTCCACAATATTTAATCAACAAGGCTTGTTCAGATTTTCAATGAATCCTACCTAAAGGCCAGAGTCTGTATGACAAGTTACTGCTATGAAGGTCTTGGGACCTTTCAGAAAATGGCAGGCTAATTAAAAGTTATCTAATATAATTTTTTCTCCTTTGTATATGCTAACAAAACAATATTCAGGTATCTTGAAAATGTAATTGTGGCTAAATAACTGACAAACATTAGCACAAGAAATTAGCTGTACAAAGAGCCAAAAGTGATCTGATGCAACACTGTACCTGTGCAGCAGCTTGGTCAAGTTGTGCTGTCATTCTAGTCAGTTCATCTTTGCCTTTGTTCAAATGATTATCTTTTTCACTTAATTTCTGCTTCATTTTATCCAGCTGAAGTTGAGTTTCTTGAAGTTTATTCATATGAGATTTCTTTTCTTTTTCTTGAACTTGTAGACTGTGCTCCAGTTCTTTAACTCTGGAGCTTAGCTCTTAATTTAAAAAAGAATTATGACAAATGTTTCAGTATTTTAAAAAGCTACTTACAAGCAGCCTACACAACCTAAAAAGATTTATTTTCTGCATTTTATAAAACCTCAGGCCCCTGAGAAATACAAATAAAAAGGATGTTAAAGTATTAATGTATTAAATGAGATTTTTTTCATAAAAATGTCCTTATATTATTTATAACAATAAGTTATTAGAGCATGCCAAATTTTAAAAATATCCTGGCCACCAGTTATATATTTTTGAGCATCAGGAGCAACTCTAGATGAGTTAATTTTAGTACCTTTATTTTCTGGTTCTTATATGTATGTAAAGACTGCCAATACTGCAGACATAGGGTGCTTGAAAGCAGCAATTCTCAAGCAGATGCCATGACACCCTGGAATGCCTTGAGGTCCTTTTAAGGTGCCTCAAGATACTAAATGTGCAAGCACCTACACATGATTCACAAGATAAATCACAAAATTTCAAACAGGAATCCTGTCTGCATCAAAAACAATCTGCCCTGTTGTGGTCTTTAGTTCTTTGAAACAGAATAATTGCTCTATTATTTTTCTAGTCAACAACCAAGTGAAACCTAAAAATTAGTATTTTCCAAGGGATGCTGAGTCTAACAAGGTCAAGAACTACTGCTCTAAAGATCTGCTTCCACTGAAGACATTTTTGTTAAAGTTCTAACCTCATTTTTCAGATAATTAAAGCTTTGCATACCTGCAAAGTAAAACTAACATTATCATGATAAAAGTATTTAGAGCGATTCAGAATCTGATTTTCTCCCCTTTAGCTCTGAAGAATAAGCGTGCAACATCAAACTGTTAACAAGTAAGAGAAATTATTGTATGTTAATCTTTTATGATGATCTGTTCCATTGCTGCAGGATGCAAAACTGCTTGCTAGTTATATAACACACACAAGTCAACAATGGCAGAAAAATTAAAAATTCTTCTTTAAGTCGTGGACAACCCCTATAAAGCTGCAGTCAGATGCAATTAATTTTAAGATAAAACAATATAAACTAAGCCTTGACTTGAAATTCAGTATATCACATTTCTAATAGGGATCTATTCTGCAAGTTTATAATATAAAATCTCTCATGGCCATACAAAGATCAGGATCAGAAAAACAAAAAGGATTAAATATAGCTGAATGAAAACTGAGTTATCTTACTAATTGGTCCTTCCTAGAAGAACGTTTTTATCAATTAAAAAAAATATTAACAGATGTATTATATAGTATTTTATACGCTGACCTCCAAGTCATTAAAAGGCTGAGAAAGACTTATAGTCTTTAATGAAGTTATATGTATTGGTTTTAAATTCCCCTTAAAATCACATTTAAAGACATTGTTACACTATGCAAGATACCTTGGTTTTGTGCTTTTAACCTATCAATGACTGGAGAATTATTAGAATTATTAGAGAAACTTCTGTTGAAATCTTTCTTCTCTGATCTCAAGCCAGAATGGCTGGGAGTTGTCTCTTGTTCCCAAGGAAAATTGGAGGTAGAAAAACTTCTTTTTAAGGGGGTTTCCTGATTGCTGGATGAAGGACAGCTTGGTGCCTTTTCCTGTTGCCAGGAGAAAACTGACGAGGATGACTGATGCCGAGCAATCTCCCTGTGACTCTTAGTGCTTTGAAGATGAGACTGATCTATTTTCTGTCAAAGAAAAAAGAATGAAAAAAACATACACAACTTTATACAGTTCCATATCTGACAAAATTGAGAGAATGTATTTACCCACCCCAGTTGGAAATGGTAGAGCAATAGGTCAAGATATTAGTTCAATTTTTTTATGACAGTTAGTAACACTAGTCATCCAGCTGTGCAAGATACTGTGCAATTCAAGCTGCTTTTATACTCTAGTAGGCAACTGGCTGAAATAGTTCAGATTAATATCCTAGTCAGCTGAGGAGGGTTACAATTACAAGAAGTTGGATTTGTGGTTCCTTTTATCTGGCACGTCTAGTTTTGGGGTTTTTTATTTTTATTTTAAACTAATATTAGAATATTTTCCTGCCACGTTTCTTCAAATCAGCTCTGTAAGATGTGCTATCATCAGTTACGTACTTAGTGCTAAACTAGATATAGATACACACACACACACACCTTGCGGCTTTCTCCTGATTAGCGGGCAGGCAAAAACTGTGGTTTTAAATATGGCCCCGTTTCTGCCTCCCGCTACTGATTGACCGAGAGGCCTCAGATGGCCCTGCTATTTATTACCAACTGGTAGGGAGGCAAAAATGGCGTCACGTTTAAAATCTGTTTTCACTTCCATGCTGATTAGGAGGGAGCGGGTCTGCCACTAATCATCAGTGAGGAGAGGCAAGGTACACACGGAGAAACATGCAAGATTAAAGGAGCTGCTGCATACTCTACGTCCGCCGTGAATTTGGTAGGTCCCCACCTATAATTCTTTAGGTTAAAATGCTTAACAAGTCAAAATAATTATCACTTAGTTTTGAAAAACTAAATCAGGAAGTGAACTATATCTACTGCTTATTTTACTCAGGAATCTCTGAAATCTACATTTTTTAGTTATGCCATGAATGAAAACTGAACAAGTTTAATTTTACCAGATTTTCCTCAGAAAGCATTTGGCTAATTTTGAGGCATTTCACCTTTATCCACGTCTTACATTATATCACTAATAATACTACATACACCATTTAAATTATTCTTACTTTAATCTGGCTTGCTCTCAGTTCTGCCTCTAATCGTTTTCTTTCTTCAACTTCTTTGTTATATTTTTCTTGTAGCTCCTCAAACTTTGAATCTGCAATTTTTTAAATGAACTTTTATTAAATCTGTACATAGATAACAAATTTATGCTCAAATTTAAACACAAATGATAAAAATAAACAGCACCCAGAAACCTCCAGACATGAGAGACAAAGCTCGGTGAATTCTTCTAAAAAGTAAAATTAATCATTTCAGGAGCTCAGTCTTACACACAGGACTGAGATCTGGAATTCAGTGCCACAATGAAAATACTGCAAGGCCTAGGGACCAGTGCTTCAGGTACAAATGGACACATAATGCCAAGTGAAAATAGACTTTTTTCCTAGTATTTCCATATAATTAACATTAATTTTTAGCATCAGTGTGACATATCAGGCATTGCAGTTGGGATCTTCAAAGGAACCTAAAGGAAATCAGTGATAGTTGCATAACAAACCCCTTGGGCTCATTTAAAAAGTGTACCCTAAAAATCACATAAGTCAAACTGCAAAATTTTAAATTGGCATCCCTAGCATAAATAAAAGACAAAAAGGTACAAAATAGTCAGCTGGTTTTTGCTTGAATTGTGTATGCATGCACACTACCATGTAACAACTGAACTTAAAACAATTTTCTAACCTGAGCAGTCATCAATGTCACGCTGATTCAGTTTTAACCAAAATAACATTTGTGAAGTCAATTATGCAAAAACTGGCTGCAGCTGATATTAAAAATAAGAGAGCTTTATTTCATAAAATTGCAATGAAATCTGTAGATATACAAGAATATTCATGCTCTTATATCACATCCATTAATGGATCTTTTTATAAAAGCTACAGAATAATACTGAGGTAGGGAAAAAGAACTATGTACACATTACTTTGATACACTTTTAAGATGAGCTTTGCTGAACTTTTCCTTTTCCACTGTACAAAAGAATTTAATATTTATTCTATTACGTGTCTGACAGGGAAGAAACAAGTTTACCATTCTGATTTTGAGTTGGTGTTAAAGAAGCAGTAAAACTCTTCTGTGGTGTGCCACTGAATGATAAATCTCCTGTAATAAGGGTTTGCCGACTCCTCTCAAGCTCAGATTTGCACCTGTTTGAAAAGGAATTGGATAAAATGGAATTAGCCAGAAGAAATAAGAAGAGCACACGCCAACTGCAGAAACTTCCTTAGCCTGACGAAGGTCTTTTGAACCCGAAAGCTTGCTTAATAATTGTTTTCCAACTATTTAAGTTGGTCTAATAAAAGATATCAGATTCACCCAGAGAACCTTGTCTGACAAACTCCTGTTCCTAAATTTAAGAGGTGAAAATGCAAACCGAATGGAAGCTTCGCATATAGCTATGTTAATTGTTTTAGATATCAGTTCAGAATTATAATATGATACAAATTAATATTAGAACCTATACTTTCACAACTTGTAATATTTGGCTATTGTAAGAATATATTAAAATATTAAAAGCAAAATTGACTTATATATTGTATACACACACACACAAAATACATACACAGAACCATAGCCTGACCTGAAGACCAGATCTAGCCATGGCCCAACTCCCTAAAGTATGCCCCCATGGTACTAGGTAGTTAGGCTAAGCACTGTATAAGAAATAAAAGGATTCAATGAGTTGTTTTTTCTTAACAATGTTGGAGTTACTGGGCAGAACACATCTCCCCACTGTGTTCTCCTTAGACTACTAGTTTCTGAGTTTATAAACTGAAAAAAAATGCTTTGATAGTTATGTACCATACTTAAGGGATGTTGTTTGTAGCCCTGTTGGTCTAAGAACATAAGCAGACTCTCTATAAGCTTAAAGAAGGGTGTTTGTGCCCAAAAGCTTGCAAAGAATAATTTTTCCAACTATTTAGTTGGCCTAATAAAAAAAAAAAATAAAAAAAATCACATCTACCCAAAGAACCTCATCTGTCTTTATAGTTATGTACACCTTACTGGAAAACGAAGGACACTTCACTGGTTTCTCTTCACTTTACATAAATCTTTTGCATTTTAATAAAGATTTCCATAGAGAGAAACAGTTACAAATCTTGAACCAATTTTTTTGTTAAAACACCGACCTTTGTGTTTTAGGTAGGAACCTTCCTATTGACATTAAGGATCCTGTGCCACTCATGATTCTCATGCATCCTACCTTTCCCAATATATTAGTGAACAAAACAGAAGAAAAAAACCCAAAAAACGCACACAAGTAGGTGAAGTGCGAAACATGCCTTTGGAAAACTGAAGAAACAGGCCCCCTCTCCCCCCACCACCTGCAACAGCTCACCAAAAACTCCCTAAGTGGCCCTCCAGCCCAAATAATTGCCCACCTGATTTAAGACTTCTAAGACATTCTTCACTTATTTTAAATCATAAAAGAAATAAGGTACTATAGCAGGGGTAGGCAACCCCAGGCACATGCCCGAGTGCAGCATGCAAAGGCATTTTGCTTGGCACACATGCCTTGGGGGCAGACAGCGAGGGAGCCACAAGGGGTCTGATCCTTGTTGTGACAGTGCAACCCCAGCCCCTTCCTACCCCAACAAGCAGGCCAGGGCTCCAAGGACCTCAGTGCAGCTGGTGGCAGCCTCCCCACCGCCTCCTGCGGGGAGCCTGGGCTCTGTGGCAGGCAGCAGGGGCCTGTCCAGAGCCCAGGCCAGCTGTGGCAAGCAGCCAGGAGGCTGCAAGCCGTTTCACCAGGTCCGCAGAGCCCCAGCCCAGCTCATTGCTGGTGGTGAGTGTACATGCGTCTCAGGGTGGATGGCAGAGAAGGGGCCAGGGCTTCTCTGTCACAAGGATCAGGCCCCCTTGTGGCTCCCCCGCCATCTGTCCCTGGAATGCCAACATCTTACAAGTCGAAGTTCCAGGTATTTTTGGCATTCTGCCTACAAACATTGCCTATCCCTGTACTACAGACTCTAAATATAACCTGCTCACTAGTTTGGGGTTTGTACTTGCCTCCTTATATAACCAGAGGGCATGGTGTGTTAATTTGGGAACACAGAATGTTAAAACACTCAAAAGAAAGATGTCTGTTTCTCAACACAGACAACACAAGATGCATAGAGAAGTAGAAGACTGACTGCAGCATATTTGGGGAAAAAAGTATATGCAGTGATGAACCTCTCAAACAAAGTGACCCTGAAGACAGATGTGCCTTGTTTCATAACTTTCACTGAATGCAACAGGAAGTCCAAATACTCAGTATCTCTACACTTTTAGGTAGAGTCCTAAAAAAGACTTTAGGAACCTAAACATTAGGCACATGTGTTTGAATTATTAAGCTACACACTTGAACTTAATGTTAAATAGAGAACAAGAATATGAATAACCAGTTTATTTTTTTTAAATGGAAAATAAGCAAGTAGATCTGTAACCAAGTTACAAGAAGCAGCCTGTAGGGCTAGCATGATTAGGTTGCACTAATCTTTGTAGCCAACAGCAAACAAGGGAGTAATGATGAGACTAGCAACCACATCCATCTACCTTTGGCTCCTGTGCCTGAATGATCCAGTATTTATTTACAGCTTAATAGATGGGGACAACTTTTGGCTCCAGTTAGGAGTGAGACCTAGACTGACACCTTTGGAGCCAAAATAAGGTACCTTGACTGATCTGGTAATGCACCTCAGGAAGGACTAACAGCTACATTTAAGATAACACACTTTTAAACACTCACCTTTTAAGCTCCTGTTCCAGTTTCTCTATTTGTTTCTTGCCTGAATTCAATTGCCCTGCTTGATAGTTAACTTGCGATTCTTTTACTTGAAGTTCATGTGAAATTTTCTGCTTTGCTTTCTCAAGATTATCACATAATTCCATCAGGCTCTGGTTCTCTCTTTTCAGTGTTGCTCCTTCATTTTTTTCATTTTCAACCTAATTGGAATAGTCAATAATAAAATGTCTCTCTTATTTTCAGATTTTGATCAAGCCTGTGAATAAAGAGGGGGTGTTTGAAACACTTTAGTCCTCTTCTGACTTTACTCTGAATGTTTTTTTCCGTAAAGTAGAAATTATTTTATGCCATGCAAATATTTTCCTTCACTACATTTAGAGGGTCTGACAGCACTGAAAACTTTAGTTATATAGAAAGCTGTTTTGTCATCTTTCTAGCATATGCATAACAATTTTGAAATAGGCATTTGCCACTTGTTAACACTCTGACACGTGCAAATGTTAAAGTGATTTATTTAAGTAGTAGTCTAACACCAAATACCACACAAGCCAGAAAAGCTCCTTATAACCCTTACAAGACATGAGGTGGCTAAACCTAAAATCATATCACTGACAGCCTTACTCCCTAATCTTCCAATCAGATAAGTTTCATAAACAATACTTCTTGAACTGCTAGAGTTAAGTGTACACATTACATGTATTAAGAGTAATGTTATCGTTGCAGAGAAAGGCATATCAGCAAGCTGTGTTCTGGACTAATATACCAAAACTATGCCCCCCCTTCCTCTCCACACCTCCCAAGGCAAATAAAACAGTGAGAAGTGCAGTTTTGCTGGTATAACTACAACTACTCTAGGGGCTTCTGTCAACAGAACTAAGACAGTCAGATATTGCACCGCTTCATACTCCAACATATTGGCATTACCTATGACAGCAGAAATTTGTAGTACAGATGTTACAGTGGTGTACAAGGAAATAACTAACCAGAGTTGTCTCATATGTTAGGCAACAGTATAACGATGACCTAACTTCTGTTAAGGTTTTTGCATGCATCACAGCAAAGGAGAGTTTCTGTGAAGGAAGGATCTGAAAGAGGATAACCAAGGCAGCTACACAGATATTCACACAGAAGTGAGATGCATAGCACTGAGAACACACAAAATTGCCTGCCTGAAAGTTTAACAGTTGAGCAACGGATGCTAGCCTCAATCTGATCAGAGGTGGAAGATGATTTTTTAAATAAGTGACAGATCATATGTAGAGAAGGGATGGGTTTCTTTCAGTACCTTTAAAATGAAGCCAAACAGATTCTGTTTCAAGTGGCAAAAAAAAGAAAGCCAGTAGAGATGTAGTGGGGTGACATACGCAAAGCAACAGGATAATGCAAAGATCTTAGTACCAGTATTCTAAATGTATGTGAACAGGATAAGATGTATTATAAAATTACCTTCTGCTTCTGCTTCTGCAAAGCTGCCTCCAGAGAGTCAAGTTGGAACTGCCTTTGCTGTCGTTCTTTTTTCAGCTTGTCTAGTTGACTTTCAAGCTCCTGAATCTTCTGAAGGGCTCTTGTGGAAAGACCTTCTTTCCATTCTTCCACAGCCCAACTCATTTTATCTCCTTGCTCCTTAATACCAAATGAAAAATTATTAAACCTGAAATACAGAGGAAAAAATACCAGATCCTAAAAGGTTGAGATTTCAGGGGCCCGGGGGTGTTTTATGACAATTAAGAAGTATATCAGCCATCAGTTAAGGCAGAGAGCAAAAGTGGGCAACACTAAGATCACCAACATTATGGACACTCAAACCATGGCTAGCAAATTTATACTTGGAGAGTGGCTACTTTGACATCTTATTTCTTGCAATAAGATGGAGAAAAGCAAGTGATTTAATCTTTTACATGGATTTTTTTAGTTCTTTGCTGCTATGTTTTCAGGTGCATTTTAGAATGGTAGTTCCTATAATTTACTTAGAATCATATCAATATACAATTTGTTAAAGATTTTTCATTACTGTGTAGCTGTCCAGGCAAAATGCTTCAATACACATTTCTGTTGGAGGTCTTAGAATCATAGAAATCATAGAAAATTAGAGTTGGAAAGGACTTCAAGAGGTCATCATCTAGTCCAACCCCCACCCCCCAACTCAAAGCAGGACTAGCCCCAACTAGAACATCCCAGCGAAGGCTCTGTCTAACCAAGTCTTAAAAACCTCTAAGGATAGAGATTCCACAACATCTCTGGGTAACCAGTGCGTTTACTACCCTCCTAGTGAGAAAGTTTTTCCTAATATCTAACCTAAACCTCCCTTGCTACAACTTGAGACCATTGCTCCTTGTTCTGTCATCTGTCACCAATAAAAGCAGTCTAGATCCGTCATCTTTTGAACCCTGCTTCAGGTAGTTGAAGGCTGTTATTAATCTCCTCTCAGTCTTCTCTAGACTAAATAAGCCCAGTTCCCTCAGCCTCTCCTCGTAAATCATGTCCCCCAGCCCCCCAACCATTTTCACTGTCCTCCGCTGGGCTCTCTCCAATTTGTCCACATCCTTTGTAGTGGGGGACCCAAAATCAGACAGTTCTCCAGATGTGGCTTCAATAGTGCCAGATAGAGGGGAATAATTATATCCCTTGATCTCCTGGCAACACTCCTACTACTTCTGCACTGTGCTGGGAGAAACTATACCTTCATGTTAGGCTCCTGCTGTGCTGCTCTCTTTACTACAGTTTATAATGTTCGGAAGGAAAACAGCTGAGCATGTGGCTCTTTCTACCAGCATGAGGCAAGCATGCAAGTATAAACACATGTCCAATCATTGAGCCCTTTTTGACACATCTGTACAACTGTTTCTTTGCCATTGTATCAAATACAGCTTGAATAATCATATAGATTTTGAGATTAAAATTAAGGTAGAATAGCTGTGCATTCACAGAAAACAAATAATTGTCAGATTACTGATGTAGACCACTCTTTATTGAATGACCACTTTGCATGTTCAAGTTACTATAAAAGAATAACAAACACTTGGATAAGAGACTTAAAAATGTTCCAAAATACAACTGCACATTTGCAAGTTACCTAAGGCTCAGGTCAAACTCAAATTTGCAAAGACAGGCTCACTCTAAAAACCAGCCTCATATCCTTCCCAATTGCCAACCCGCCTATACTTACGTTTCTAAAGAAATACGGGGCAAGGATTCCTTAAGGCGATCGCTTTTACTGGACCAACCACATAGCTTGGATAGAGTTCAGATGAGCTGCTGAATAAGCAGAGAAATAAGATTCACAATAAAAAGTCAGGTTCACATTGGCCACCGAACTATAAATAGTGCAAGTGACGTTGTAGCCGTGACAGTCTAGAAATTATACGAGGGGCAAGGATGCCTTAGGGTGATAGCTTTTATCAGACTCACTACATAAGTGAGACAGACAAGCTTTTGAACACAAGGTGTTCTTGGTCCGATCTGTTTCAGGTGATCTGCTTTGGAGCAGGTTAAGCCTAGGAGATGGTTTCTCAAGTTCTCCTGCCTAGCCATATTACACAGCCTGCGCATTGTGCCCGTTTGCTAGAGGGTGGTGGTTGACAAGTCCCCTTGGCACATTCGGTTTCCTGCGCAGGCTTCAGTTGGGGCTGGTCCTAATAGTTGGGGCTGGTCCTGCTCTCAGCAGGGGATTGGAGGTCCCCGAGATCCCTTCAAACCCTCCTGTTCTATTATCCCATGATTAAGAGGATGGCAAATG
This sequence comes from Alligator sinensis, assembly GCF_000455745.1. NCBI lineage: Eukaryota > Metazoa > Chordata > Crocodylia > Alligatoridae > Alligator > Alligator sinensis. The sequence continues at coordinate 402,417 of NW_005842295.1, read as the reverse complement.
CTAAGTTATCTTTCTTAAGCACAGGCTTAAGTGGGGCCTTCAAAAGTTCAGCTAGCTCTAGCCCAACCGTGCAGCCGGGCCAGCACCAGGGAGTGCCCGGCACCCTCCCTGCCCCTCAGCAGCACCGTAAAGTAAATGGGGGGGCCCTCTTTGGCATGCGTATTTGCATATTTGCCCAGTGTCCGCTCGTTTCTCAGCCCACGCGATCATTTCCAGCCTCCAAGGCGATACTTTCATCATATTTAAGACTGGCACGGCCGGCCCCAGCCGCACCAAACAACTGCCCACACCCAGCCCAAGGAGCCCGGGGCCGGCCCCTTCTTCCCGGTCCCGGCTCCGTAGCCAAAGGCCCCGGCACATCACCGGTGCGGGGGGAGGAGGTGGCGGTTAACGGCCGCCCGAGTCCCCCTAAAGCGGGGAGGGGAGAGGAGGGTAGTCTTACCCCGACGCCGCGTCCGGCTCCGCTCAACTTTCGAAACCACCGCCAGCGCTGCTTCTTGTCAGGACTAGCTGCCGCCGGCGCTGATTGGCTAATAATGCCGCCACTCAAGACCCCCGAGCCTTTCAGCTGCGGCTCCGAGCGCCCTGGGGCGGGAGCGAACGCCGCAGTTGGTGCGTTCAGGCGCATTCAAATGTTATTGGCTGCGAGGGCGGAGAGAGATGCGTCGGGAAGGGCTTGGGGTGGAACAGCTGGGGGGGGGGCGGGAAACAGGGATCTGATTGGGTCGTAGGAGAGCGGAAGGGAAGCTGATTGGTCAGTCCAGCGGTATTTATGGCGGCTGTGCTGAACGGGACCCTTGGCTGTCTGCGGGCAAAGGAAGGCGGGGTAGCGGGTAATGGGGTTGGAAGGGGCCTGCAGGGTTCCTTTTATCTGCCCCCTGCCCAAGCCACCCCATATAAATCCATTGTTTCTTGGCAAAACTACCCGGTTAGCCCCCCGACAAGCCTGGTGCTGGCTGCTCCTCTGCACCTGCAGCGCAGTCTCTGGCGTGATGGCAGTATGGAAAGCACGAGTGTGCCGCTAAGGGCCAAACCCTGTGCTGTTTCCCCAGTGTGATTTTGGCTGGCACAAGCCCACGTGACATGGCTGTGGGCACAACCCATTCACATCGAGCCCATAGGGTCACCCAGCCCAGGCAGCAGCTCTATAGGGAAAACAGAGCTGCGGCTGCAGCAGAGGTAAAACATCACATCCCAGTTCTGTCCGGGCTTGGTTGCTCTGCCTTCCTTGTCAGAAGTGGATATACTGTACAATACTGTACAATACTGGAGCATTGTACCTCCGTGGGTCCCAGATATATATATAACAACAGGCATGGTTTTTTTCTGGTGAAAACTGCTATCGGACCAACTTGGGAGAGATACGAGACACATTTTTGGGTGCACAATGTCCTTTGCCTGACCTGAGGCAGGGCCCTCTATACCCAAAAGTTTGTCTAACATCTCTCTTCATTATACAGTTGTTTCAACCAAAGATATCATCAAGAAATTGCTCCCTGTAAGAGTTACTCCAGCCCAGGTTGACAGGAGCCTGTTCCCTCTTCTCTCAGGTGGGCTTCACTGCAGGCAGCAAAAGCTGTGCTGGGGCCCATGCTGCAGCTGGGGTTGGAGAGAAGTAGCAGCAGGGAAAAGTCATATCCTTTGGGGAATGCCAACCCACCTCAGATCTGAGCGAGGTAGTTCCAGCCTGCAGCTCTGAGTGGTTTCTGATTTACGGTGTAAGATAACCTGTTGACCAGTTAGCCTACGCCAACCCAAAAGCACTTTTGCTATTAACTTAGTGTAGTTCCTCTGACTTGCCACTTTGGATGGGTTGGTTTTTTTTTTGTAATGGCTGCTTTTCAACACCTGGGGAATGGAGGAAGGCCAGATCACCACTCTGAAGCCCCTCTACTAAGTGACCGTAGCCATCAGTATAGTGGTTGCACATGCGTTTGGCATTTTGAAGGCACAGAAGAGAAGTGGTGAAATGATTATCTTGGAACTCATTTGTGGCAGACACCTCAAATTCCTGTCTTCGGCTCAGTGGCTCTCAACAAAATCCATTCATGCTTGAAATAATATCTCTTATCCATAAAAGTTAAACAAGTGAAATGTTACAGATGTCTATAGTCCAGATAATTTTGCATTTGGCAAAGAAATACTAAGCGTGTTCTATCATTGCTGATGGTTGTACTTCAGAAGGAGATTTTATTCAGTTTCATTGTTATATTTAGGAAATAAAAAATATTTGGTGTAGGTAATTTACTTTGGTTGTAAACACTGTACAAGCTGTTGCTAAAATTTGCTCATTTAATACTCTATGAATAAATAAAATGTGCTTTTAAGCTAAGAGTTTTACTTTGTCTTGTATTGTGAGTTAAGATCTTGCTTTATTTTCCATATTCTTTTTTTTTTCATATTGCAAGAGCACTGAAAACGTGCTAAGTGCCATGCTAGTACAAAGAAATGCACATTCCAAAGTTTCAAAATAACTTACAATGTGAAAGGGACAAAAATGGAATGATGTGGGAATTAATATTACAGACAAGTAGGTTTTGAGTTAGTATTTGTAGTAGTTTTGCAGGTTGGACTGACCTTGTATAAACTGTCTCATGTGCTCCTTTCCTTACTGGTGATTAGCTGGCTCATTTCTTGATGGGTTGGGTTTTTTTCATTGCTGATGTAATGGTTAGCTATTACAAATATACTCATTCAGAAATAATGTATTTTCTGTACTTGATGCTGATCTGAATTTGAATCATTTTGTTGCATATGACTCATGAGAGAAGATCTTACCACCATGAGAGCTGGACTTGTGAAGAGATGAATACCCCCTACTAGATTCTCACCACCCTTATCTTTCCCTGGGGTCAAGAAGATACCAGGGTGCTCCATTCCTCTCAGGAGCAACTCAACACTTCATCATTTCTTACTGTTCCCCTGCCGCCTTACCAACAATATGCTTGGCTCTATTTTTATTCTGTCATCAAATAATCCCTACAAATGTATCTATTGCTATCACACAGAGGCCCTATAATTTTGCAAAATGAAGTTGTGAATAATGAAGCTCTGCTAGAGAGAAAAAACAAATGGGTTGTTGTAAATGTGGCTTATATCATTTTCTCCGAAGTGTGACTAGGATTTCTGCCTCCATGTAGTAATTAGTCTTTTAAAATATTTGACAAGGGTGGGCCTGAGCTTGAAGCTACTTGTGCTACTTTGTTATTTTAACTAGTAATATTAACCTCTGTCACCACAAGTATAGGATTCCTCCACTTGATTTACAAAGGCTAAATTCAGATTTTCAGCTTGTGATATAATAAAAGGTTTAACAAATACTTTGGTCCCTTGGGTCATGCCTTAATGTTTGTCACTAGCTTCCTGGGAATTCCTGTGGAATTCCTTTCAATCCATTCTTTTTATGTGAAATATTTGAAGTAAATATTTACGTGTGGTAAGACCACGAACTCTGGCCAATAAAATAAATTCCATGCAATTAATCTCATATATATGGAGCTAACTTCAAGGAACAGAGCATACTATTAAAGACCACTTAGCTTTGCTTTCCTTCTGCTCATAGTTTGCAACATTCCTATTGCAGTGCAAAAATTCTGGCTATAAACAGGGTGGAAGCAACTGTGCTGCTTAGTCTCCTTGTGTGGAGCACTGCAGTAAGAAAGAATAGGATGCTTTCCAGGTAATAGCACAGAGACGGTGGCCATAACGGTGAAGGATATCCTGAATTGTTCTGGGGCAGCAGTTCACAAACTTTTTCTTCTTGCTTACCCACTTCCAGATTCACCAGCTACCCGCCTACCCTTACCAGCATACATTTTCTATTTTAACCCCTTAAATGCCAATTATCATCATGAAAATTAAATCTGCCATTACACAATTCTTCCACGTACCCCAAAGAGATGTCTTGCATACCCACAGGGGTATGCATACCACAGTTTGGGACCCCTTGTTCTGGGGTATTCCTAGGGTGAAACAAATGTGTGTGTCAGAGGGAAGACTCTAATGATTACTTCATTTCTGGATAACTTCAGCTATTCTTCTGGTGGCAGTGAAGAAAAAGACAGCAAGCAGTGGAACTGCAGCTACTGCAGAGGTTGGTTCTCAATTCACTGAGCATGGGAATGCCTTCTTAGACGAAAACTGCTTATGTCTGGAAAAGACTTAATCCTAAGTGAGTAACTTTCATATATCTAGAAAAATTTAGGCTTTTTCCTCTAGAACCTAGAACACATGTGGTACCAACCCACTGTACTTATTAGGTGGGCTGTATAAAGGTTCACAGTCTTGGAACAGAAATGACAACACAAAGTTCAAAACTGAAATGTTGAATGAGATTTAGTGATGAACAAGCAAATTAAATGAGTTTGATGAACATGTGCGAGAGGCAACCTAAGTTTTCTCTATTGAAGATCCTATGAATGAGATCCAGTGGGCTTTTCCATGTGTGTCAATGGGAATTCCAAGATGGGACAAAGCACCAGAGTATATGCAGGAGGGAATAATTCTTTAGAGACAAAAGAGTGCACTTAGATAACCTCATAGGCTTCCAACTTTCCTAACCTCCTAGGCCTCCCTCTTGCAAATAGTTGAAGATAATACAACAGATTTTCTAGGAAGCTGTGTTCACAAACTTTAATAATTCTGTATGCAAATCCAAGGGGAGGCAGGAGAATCCTATTTAACATGCTCTCAGTTTCTCATATTTTGGCACTATGTGCATTTCATAAACTTTATTTAGCAAAGAGACTCAAATACCTGATTATGATAGCATTATAAAAGCTCTTGCAAGGCACTTTACATGTATTTTCAGGTAGTCAAGTTTCTGGGCCATACCTGGAGCTTTGCATGCTAAACAAATCATAACATGTCAGAAGGAAAAATTAGCAACCTCTGTATGGCACACAAATATCCCATGATAATTTTATCATGTGGCTAGTTGGCATGTTATGATTTATTGTGCAACATTTGCATAAAACAAGCAATAAATGTAATGTTTGCCAATGTCCTAAGAAGTTGTTGTTCAACAAGCAACACCTTTGTGGCTGATCCGCTATTTTTATCCAGCAATATATTGTTTTAAAATCTGACATATTACAATTTGTCTCACAACTTGGTTTTTTTTTGTAATGGCTGCTTTTCAACACCTGGGGAATGGAGGAAGGCCAGATCACCACTCTGAAGCCCCTCTACTAAGTGACCGTAGCCATCAGTATAGTGGTTGCACATGCGTTTGGCATTTTGAAGGCACAGAAGAGAAGTGGTGAAATGATTATCTTGGAACTCATTTGTGGCAGACACCTCAAATTCCTGTCTTCGGCTCAGTGGCTCTCAACAAAATCCATTCATGCTTGAAATAATATCTCTTATCCATAAAAGTTAAACAAGTGAAATGTTACAGATGTCTATAGTCCAGATAATTTTGCATTTGGCAAAGAAATACTAAGCGTGTTCTATCATTGCTGATGGTTGTACTTCAGAAGGAGATTTTATTCAGTTTCATTGTTATATTTAGGAAATAAAAAATATTTGGTGTAGGTAATTTACTTTGGTTGTAAACACTGTACAAGCTGTTGCTAAAATTTGCTCATTTAATACTCTATGAATAAATAAAATGTGCTTTTAAGCTAAGAGTTTTACTTTGTCTTGTATTGTGAGTTAAGATCTTGCTTTATTTTCCATATTCTTTTTTTTTTCATATTGCAAGAGCACTGAAAACGTGCTAAGTGCCATGCTAGTACAAAGAAATGCACATTCCAAAGTTTCAAAATAACTTACAATGTGAAAGGGACAAAAATGGAATGATGTGGGAATTAATATTACAGACAAGTAGGTTTTGAGTTAGTATTTGTAGTAGTTTTGCAGGTTGGACTGACCTTGTATAAACTGTCTCATGTGCTCCTTTCCTTACTGGTGATTAGCTGGCTCATTTCTTGATGGGTTGGGTTTTTTTCATTGCTGATGTAATGGTTAGCTATTACAAATATACTCATTCAGAAATAATGTATTTTCTGTACTTGATGCTGATCTGAATTTGAATCATTTTGTTGCATATGACTCATGAGAGAAGATCTTACCACCATGAGAGCTGGACTTGTGAAGAGATGAATACCCCCTACTAGATTCTCACCACCCTTATCTTTCCCTGGGGTCAAGAAGATACCAGGGTGCTCCATTCCTCTCAGGAGCAACTCAACACTTCATCATTTCTTACTGTTCCCCTGCCGCCTTACCAACAATATGCTTGGCTCTATTTTTATTCTGTCATCAAATAATCCCTACAAATGTATCTATTGCTATCACACAGAGGCCCTATAATTTTGCAAAATGAAGTTGTGAATAATGAAGCTCTGCTAGAGAGAAAAAACAAATGGGTTGTTGTAAATGTGGCTTATATCATTTTCTCCGAAGTGTGACTAGGATTTCTGCCTCCATGTAGTAATTAGTCTTTTAAAATATTTGACAAGGGTGGGCCTGAGCTTGAAGCTACTTGTGCTACTTTGTTATTTTAACTAGTAATATTAACCTCTGTCACCACAAGTATAGGATTCCTCCACTTGATTTACAAAGGCTAAATTCAGATTTTCAGCTTGTGATATAATAAAAGGTTTAACAAATACTTTGGTCCCTTGGGTCATGCCTTAATGTTTGTCACTAGCTTCCTGGGAATTCCTGTGGAATTCCTTTCAATCCATTCTTTTTATGTGAAATATTTGAAGTAAATATTTACGTGTGGTAAGACCACGAACTCTGGCCAATAAAATAAATTCCATGCAATTAATCTCATATATATGGAGCTAACTTCAAGGAACAGAGCATACTATTAAAGACCACTTAGCTTTGCTTTCCTTCTGCTCATAGTTTGCAACATTCCTATTGCAGTGCAAAAATTCTGGCTATAAACAGGGTGGAAGCAACTGTGCTGCTTAGTCTCCTTGTGTGGAGCACTGCAGTAAGAAAGAATAGGATGCTTTCCAGGTAATAGCACAGAGACGGTGGCCATAACGGTGAAGGATATCCTGAATTGTTCTGGGGCAGCAGTTCACAAACTTTTTCTTCTTGCTTACCCACTTCCAGATTCACCAGCTACCCGCCTACCCTTACCAGCATACATTTTCTATTTTAACCCCTTAAATGCCAATTATCATCATGAAAATTAAATCTGCCATTACACAATTCTTCCACGTACCCCAAAGAGATGTCTTGCATACCCACAGGGGTATGCATACCACAGTTTGGGACCCCTTGTTCTGGGGTATTCCTAGGGTGAAACAAATGTGTGTGTCAGAGGGAAGACTCTAATGATTACTTCATTTCTGGATAACTTCAGCTATTCTTCTGGTGGCAGTGAAGAAAAAGACAGCAAGCAGTGGAACTGCAGCTACTGCAGAGGTTGGTTCTCAATTCACTGAGCATGGGAATGCCTTCTTAGACGAAAACTGCTTATGTCTGGAAAAGACTTAATCCTAAGTGAGTAACTTTCATATATCTAGAAAAATTTAGGCTTTTTCCTCTAGAACCTAGAACACATGTGGTACCAACCCACTGTACTTATTAGGTGGGCTGTATAAAGGTTCACAGTCTTGGAACAGAAATGACAACACAAAGTTCAAAACTGAAATGTTGAATGAGATTTAGTGATGAACAAGCAAATTAAATGAGTTTGATGAACATGTGCGAGAGGCAACCTAAGTTTTCTCTATTGAAGATCCTATGAATGAGATCCAGTGGGCTTTTCCATGTGTGTCAATGGGAATTCCAAGATGGGACAAAGCACCAGAGTATATGCAGGAGGGAATAATTCTTTAGAGACAAAAGAGTGCACTTAGATAACCTCATAGGCTTCCAACTTTCCTAACCTCCTAGGCCTCCCTCTTGCAAATAGTTGAAGATAATACAACAGATTTTCTAGGAAGCTGTGTTCACAAACTTTAATAATTCTGTATGCAAATCCAAGGGGAGGCAGGAGAATCCTATTTAACATGCTCTCAGTTTCTCATATTTTGGCACTATGTGCATTTCATAAACTTTATTTAGCAAAGAGACTCAAATACCTGATTATGATAGCATTATAAAAGCTCTTGCAAGGCACTTTACATGTATTTTCAGGTAGTCAAGTTTCTGGGCCATACCTGGAGCTTTGCATGCTAAACAAATCATAACATGTCAGAAGGAAAAATTAGCAACCTCTGTATGGCACACAAATATCCCATGATAATTTTATCATGTGGCTAGTTGGCATGTTATGATTTATTGTGCAACATTTGCATAAAACAAGCAATAAATGTAATGTTTGCCAATGTCCTAAGAAGTTGTTGTTCAACAAGCAACACCTTTGTGGCTGATCCGCTATTTTTATCCAGCAATATATTGTTTTAAAATCTGACATATTACAATTTGTCTCACAACACTCTTATATAATGTGTGACAAATGTAATGTCTGCTAGAGGCCTAAGTCATCTGACAGGCTTCCTGTTCCACTAATTATTTTTATTTTTCAGTAATATTTTTCAAGGTACCTTTTTAAAATATCAAATTTTCAAACTGCAGTTTTCTTCTTTTGTGCTGTTAGGATAATTCTCCCACACAACCACCATCTTTACATTCTTCTGTAAACAGACCTTCATCTTTCTGCATCCCTCCAGTTGCCTCAGGCTTAACTTAAAATAGCAGTTGTCACTGTGATGATAACCGTTATGGTAGGAACTCATAAGAATATTCTTTTCTGAGACTGCTGCTCTTCAGTTACTTATATAAGTAGCAGAGCTAAACAAGCTGTTCAGCTTCATTGTTTCCCACCCTACCTTTGTAAACTGCAGTACCATGTACACTCTCTAACTCTAACCTCACTTACAAGGATCTATCCTGCAGCATGCTGTGTACTTCCTGCAGATGAATGCCCTGAACTCCAGCAGGAGTTAGGAACTTCAAATTTCAGTTGACTAAAATGAGGGCTGAGGGTCCTCAACATCTTACAGACTGGGGTGTCAGAACCCATTAATTAGATGCCTATAGCACAGAGGAGAATTGGTATAGCCCAGAGGAGAAATGACATAGCACAGAGGAAAATTCCATGGGTTCGATACATATGGCATTGATTTGCTGTCAGTCATTCTGGTGGCAGTAACTAGGTCATGGAGGAAAATTCCGCTATGCCTGAACCCAGTAACCAAATGCTACAGTAGTGGAAAATTATAGTTTAGAAAAAAGTTCCCGCCAATCTTATGTAAATTCGTACCCCACTATTGGACTGTTCTAAATTATTCCTACGTGGCGGCCAGCGATTGGCTTGCTAGCCGTATAAGAGGTTGAAGCAGTTTCTGCCCAAGTTGGAGAACTCCACACACACCTCGTGGAGAACTCTGAGTACACTGTGGAGCCTAGCAAACTCCACGCGTGTTTCAGAGCGAACTTAGCAGCCTGATCAACCACTAAGGACTCCCTGTCACCGACCCAAGGGGGCCTAGCACACCCCCACCCGAGACGTAAGACGACTACCAGCCCGAACACCCCGAACACTTTGCAGACCGACCAAACAAACTTTGTAATTTCTGCCCGACCCAAGTTTTGTTTACAACTGTAATCGAAGCAAGCTTCTGGCCTGCACTGTACGAGCAATGTAAGTAAACAACCTTTTTGTTCAATCAAAACGCTTGAGTACCTGATTCCACTCCAAGCGTCACAAGTACCCGCCCGCCGACTAGGGCTCCTAAGGCCCCGAACCCCGCGCCGCGGCTCTTGGCGGCGACATGGGGCTTACATTTAGCTGGCCAGACTTCAGTTGTAGGACTTCGTTGAATCACTTGCTAAGTTACTTGAGGTGCACAGTTTATTTCTGTCTTCCATTTCACTGAGAGGCTTGGAACATGCAAGTCCCTTTATAAAGTGGAAAAGGAAGTTCAATTGGCTTTTCTTTTTGTTTTATTGAAAGTAGCAACCCCCTTTTAAAAACATGTTTCCAAATGTAACCCGGGTACACCCAGGGGTGTGCCCCGGCCTCAATTGGATGGGATAGGTGGGCAGGCAACAGTGCTGTGAGATTAATGCTGTGACTCAGGTACAGATCCTTCTATTCTCTATAGAGCCAAACCACATGAAGGGTTCTTAACTATATACAGAATTTATTTAACATATAAAGAATTAGATACAACTATATATATATTGCAGTGCAATAGATACATAGATAAAGAATTAGATACAACTCTCTCTCTCTCTGTATATAGAGTTGTATCTCTCTCTCTCTCTCTGTGTGTATATATATAGAGAGAGAGAGAGAGAGTTGTATCTAATTCTTTATATGTTAAATAAATTCTGTATATAGTTAAGAACCCTTCGTGTGGTGTGGCTCTATAGAGAATAGAGGGATCTGTACCCAAGTCACAGATATAGATAGATAAATCTATCTATCTATCTATATCTGTGACTCGGGTACAGATCCCTCTATTCTATGGATATATATATCCATCCCAAAGCAATAAAGAAAATTAGAGAAAATTAACCCCTATACACTCTTATACATACACATAAATATATTTGGGAATGGGGTTGCATGGGGTATGCTTTGAGAGCGGCCCCCTTACCCAGGACCCCGAGATCCTTAAGGTAAGCCACTAGGCCCACAGGGCAATCTCCAGCAGGTAAGTACCAGATTTCCAATATAATACTCAACAAATTAAACAGCAAGAAAAATAGACTTCAATAGAAAATAACAACCTTAAATTTATTTACCCAGGAAATATAACATAATTCACACAGTACAACAAGTTTACAAAGTATTAGGTGCCGCTCCACATTTTGTAGGGCACACTCTCACCCAGTTCCCTGAAAGGAGGGGGGTGGGGGGTCCCTTTTCTCCGGCCCCTCCCCTGCGAAGCCCCTATTCCCTGAACTCACGGTTATCCTGAGTGGGGATGTGGTAGGCTTGTTTTCCCTCCCGTGTGGACCTGGCTGCTGCTTCGGCATGCCGCAGGGGGTTTCTTCTTCATAGGCCGGGGTCCGGCCCTGGGCACCTCCAAGGCCCCACAGCACCTCCAAGGCAAGGGGTGGAGGTCAGCCCACCTTTTCTGGCCCCAGGCCCAATGCCCCTGTGGGAGGAAAGGGACTGGCGATGTTCCAAGAGCGCCTTAGGGCAGGCGCCCCTTGACGAGGCCCGAGCAGTCTCTCACCTCTCCCAGGGCCAAGGTTTCATGCACCAGGGTGTGCACCACGTAGGGCCCGAGCAGGCTGTCCCTGCTCCCAGAACCAAGTCTCTGGTGGTGGCTCCTCCAGCAGCGTCTTCAGGAGCCTAGGGCCATCTCCCACTGGGGCAGCTCTCCCCAGCTTTTCTCGGCTCCGCTTTTCTTCTTGTCCCTCTCCGTTCTGTTCTTGCAGTCGAACATGCTGTTCTTTTATAGCCATCCAGGACCCTGCCCTGGATCTCAAAAGGTCCAATCAGAGCAAGGGATGGTGAAAACCTTGCCGGGACCCCTCCTCCCAGGAGCTCTGCCCCCAGATCATAAACACACCAATCAGGAGAAGGGGGGACACTTTCTCCTGATTAGTGAAAGAAATTCCACTAATGGCTCAGCATCCTGCTTGAGCCAGCAAGCTGTGCACAAGCTGTGCTGCGGCTGGTGCGCCTGCTACACAAACATATTTTTTTCTTATTAAAACACTTCAATGCTGCAGGTGTGGAACTGCCTGAAAGTCATTCTGAGAGGGTAAATGTCAGATGTTATCAGTACTGTTGAACCAAGCATAGCCCTGGAAATGAGATAGTAAATTGAAAAGCAAAATGCATTCTCTGGACACCCCAAATTATTTCAGCACTAGTAAACCTTACCCAGGTCTTAGCTTGGTTTTAGCATGTGCTTTATGATGTTGAATCCTGTTAATTTTCCATGTACTGTTTATTGAATGGATTCTTGTGCTATTCTATAGCTGTTCATAGCAGCTCTTCCATGGCAGACACATTGGCTTCTGTCTTAATGCACATCCCAAAAAATTCCTCCTTCTTTCTGGTAATGTTAGAATGATGTGTGATGATCCAGGAATAATGTTAGAGATGAGGATTTTCTAGGGTGATGTATTTTAGTGGACTAACTGCATAGTTGGGATCGAGTTATGTGAAAAGCTTGATTTCAAAAGCTTGTCTATCTTGTCTACCCAATCAACCAGTTGGTCCAATAAAAGAGATTACCCAAAAAGTACTTGCCACCTTCTTTTTTAGAACTTTAGACACAAGAAACTGTTCCAGTCTAGCAAACAATGGCATTTGTTATAAACTCATTAATAGCTAGCATTTTCCTGAGGCTTTAGTTTACAAAGGCTTTTACATGTTAGCCTGTGACACTGATAGATTTATAGTAGATCCATATTCCAAGATGTAAAAAAAGATTTTAATTGAAGATCTGTTTGGTTCTTAGGTTGAGAATCTTTGACCAAAACTTATTTAAGCTGGTTGCTATTTTGCCAGTTTTATGGCATTCTTTCTTTTGGAGTATACTTAATGACTTGCATCGCATTAATAAGGCATGCAAATGTTCTTCTTTAACCTTCTTATGTAATGCCTGTGTTGGGAGTTGTTGGGGTTCTCATTACACTTGCTGTTTTATAACTAATCATTAATCTTGTCTATTTTTGCAATGATGAACACTTTTTTCATCGTTGCTTCCATGTCAGTTGAGCTGTCACTTAAAACGTCAGCAAAATCTCTCTTTTAGTGTCCCATTTAAGCCACATCATGCTTTTGTGGTACATATTTGTACCACAAAATTTGCCCTTCATAATAATGAAGTCAATGGTTGTGTCAAACTGGTGATAGAAGAATTCCTGTAGCTTGAAACCTATGTTTATGCTAAACCATTGCAGCGGGGCATGGCATAGACACAGATAGGCTCCACTTGTGTACCTACAGCAGTGCGCCTGGGGCCACGGCAGCCAGATGCCAGTAACCTGAGGAAAAGTGGGGGTTAAGGCAGCACTGAAGGCAGTGATATGGGGGGACACCGACACAGGTCTCTGGGCCAAGTCCCTTAGAGGAGAGACCATCCAGCTGCTCAGAGGGGGGTGGGGGGATGTGACCTGGCTGCAGGGGTGGGGGGAGCCAAGGCTAGGTACAGAACCCAACTCACCACTGCCTCCTGCTGCAGCAGCACAGTCCAGGCCGGGGTGGCCCTAGGTGAAGCACCTGTCACTCACCGCCTGCTCACAGCAATGCTAGGCACTCAGGGCAGGCTGCTGCAGGCCAGGGGCATGGGCAGTGGCATAAGAAGGCAATGGACCACCGCAGCCCAGTCTGGCCTGACCCTGCAGCCCAGGACTGCAGCCCAGTCTGACCTGGCCCTGCGGCCCAGAGGTATAGGCAGAGATTGGCCTGTGGCAGCCCACCCCAAGCACCCAACGCTGCTGTGAGCAGGCAGCAGGTGACAGGTGTCTCACCTCCACCCACCGCGATAGTTTGCTCCGCCACTGAGAGTGGGAGGGATGGGCTGCTGTGGGGCAGTCACTACCCACCCCAAGTGCCTGGTGCCGCCTTGAGCAAGCAGCAGATGACAGGTGCTTCACCTCTGCTTGCCCCAAGAAGTTTGCTCTGCCACTGCTGCCGCCAGGAGAGGGAGTAGGGTGGGGGAGGGCCATGGGGAGCCGCGCTGCAGCTGTAGCCTGCCTGCAAACTTCAGTGCCCGCACAGGGATGGAGGCAGGAGGTGGCAGGTACTGCCCCCTGCCCCCTTCCCCCTGGGGCAGCCCCAGCCCAGGCTGCACTGCCACAGCTGGAGGCAGCAGTGAGTTGGGCTCCATAACTAGACTTAGCTCCCCCCGCTCCTGCAGCCAGGTCACATCCCCCATCCCTGCAGCCAGCTGGCCTTAGAGGGACTCGGCCCAGGGCTCCATGTTGGTGCCCGCCCACTGCCTGCAAAATGGGGATTAAACCCCTCCCAACCCTCAGTCTACTGGAGTCTGGCCACTGCGGCCTAGGTGCATGCGGAGCTTATTGGTGCCTGTGTTATCCCCCTTGCAATGGGGAGATTAAACCCCCACTTCCCCTAAGGCTACTGGGATCTGGTCCTGCCCCAACTCCTGCTGCTGAAGCAGTGAGAGGCATGGTGGGCTGGGGACATCTGGCAAGGACTGCTACCCCCTTGCCAGGCAGACCTGGAAGCACTCCAGGACAGGGTTTCCCACCCCCACTGCTTTCGCAGCCAGCTGTAGCAGTGATAGTGCCAACCCCACTTGGCTGGAACAGGCAGCCCAGCCCAGGGCTACAGAGCATGCTGGGATGCTGGAGGACTCTGATTTAACTTAAACCAGGAAGGGTCTGGCATAGGTGACACACAGGGGAGCATAGGGGGCCATGTGGAGGGCACATGCCCCCCCAAGATTGATTGCTGCCGAAGCCACCACCGGCTTCTGCAGGTGGTCCCCACCCCACCTTATTGCTGATGCAGCCACTGGCAGCTGCAGATGGTCTCCACCCACCACTTGCCACCCCCTCCCCCCCCGCTGCAGACACTGCTGGCGACAGCTGTGGGTGATCCTCGCTCGCTACTTGCCACCACCAACACCACCAGCAGTGGCTGTGGGTGGTCCCCACTCACCACCCACCACCTGTGACACTGCCACCGGTGGCTGTGGGCAGTCCCCGCTCACCACTATGGTGCCCCCCTAGTTGCAGGAGGCACCAGTCGTTCATGGCGTCTGGGACAGAAGTTCCATAAACTAATTTGACCTCAATTGACTAAGTCTGATACTACATTCAACCAGGTTTATTTCAAACTGGTTTCAGCCATTTTGAAACTAATTTATGTTCACTGACCTTGTGTTCTGTTACAGGTTTAAACCAGTTTCTGATCATTTAAACTGGTTTATGTGTAACTTCTGTCCCTAGCCTAAATGACTGCACAGTAACAACTGCACAGTCAGCATCTCATGTAAACACAGCCACTGATTCTTAAAAAAATAGATTTTTGAGAAATAAAATCTCTTATTAAGTGACTATGGCATTGATGCCTACACAGTTGGATGGGTAAAAAACTGGCTGATGGGGCACACCCAGAGAGTAGTGGTGGATGGGTTGTACTCAAACTGGTGAGATATGAGTAGTGGGGTACCCCAGGGCTTAGTCCTCGGGCCCGCACTGTTTAACATCTTCATCAGCGACTTGAACGAGGGGGTGGAAAGCACACTGTCCAAGTTTGCTGATGACACTAAGATGTGGAGATTACGTTAGAGATCAGAAGGCAATATTTTACAGTTAGGGTGGCCAGAATCTGGAACCAGCTTCCCAGGGAAGTGGTCCTCACCCCTACCTTGGGCAAATTCAAGAGGAGGTTGGATGATCACCTGTCTGTGGTCTTGTGAACCCAGCATTCATTCTGCCTGTAGCAGGGGGTCAGGCTGGATGATCTGTTCAGGTCCCTCCTGACCCTAGCTACTATGAAACTATGAAACTGTACTAGAAAAATGGAGGGAGGCACAATAATGCATTAAGCAGCGGGTTCTCAAATGCTGATCGTGATCTGCAGAAAACAAGAGGAAGGCATATGGTTAACGGGGAAGGAGATGGTCCATGAGAATATGCTGCTTCTGCAAAGGTCTGTAGAATAATACAGCTAAAGGACTGCTGCAATAAGACATGAATATGCATACATGTTTATATAGAAAAAGGAATTGGGGTGCAATCCCACCCTTACTCTCAATTCACTCCCCCTCCCCCATTAATTTATTGTTTGTAATCTGATAGCATCTCAGAACCAGGACTTTAACAGTTCAGAGGATATAAACATATTTTCATCATTTTTGGGGGGGATTTTTTACTCTACTTTAAACACTCTTTGTCCCTTTTCCACTAACCATTAGCTTGTGTACAAGAAAACTGTATTTACTGCTTTGTAAAGGGGCCATCAGTTCCTTATATTTATCTCTATTCAGCATAATTTTTTTCGGCAAAGCCACAGAGCTGTTTGGCCAAGATTTGCAGGTGTTCCTTCTGGAGAACTGTTTTGGGATAAAAGCTTTCTCATAATGGTTGTCTTCTCATCAATCCCCTCTTTCCTTGAAGAGCAGTTAATCTTGATTGAAAGGGGCCTATATTTTTTTTCCGTTGTGGCTAGAAACTGATTTTGAAAATTGAAAAGAAAAAAAACAAATTAACCCAGAACTGAATTGGTCTGAGTTCCCTTACCCTTAAGCATGGAGACTCAGCCTGGCCTGCCATTTATGCATTTCTGGAAGGGAATCCAGCCCCTAATTATCAAATTAGAAGCACATTCTGGTTCTTTGGCATGACTTTGTTGCTGCCCATCTGTTATTCTGGCACCATGCCCACTTACAAAGTAGCCTACCAGTTATAGCAAGAGCATAGGAGTGAGCCAAAGATGGGTTTAGAGGGGCAGTCTGCAGAACCCTTTATGTTCAGTCCCTTCTGCCAGAGCTCTTCCTGTTAGCAAACAATGGTGGTATAAGCCCATATGCTTCCCTACATGAGATCACATCTGTGGAGACAGATGCAGGCATAGTTGTACAAGCATATAAGAAAGGGTACAATAGGTGCACTTCTTAATCCAGACTCCACTAAAAGTTTTTAAGGCCTTGTTTTATTTTGTGCTTGGTTTTTTTTTATACTGGTGTAGCTAAGCCTTTCAACATCACCATTGTGAAGGCAAAGGCCTGTTTGGTCCAAAACCAGGCCTGAACTAAAGTATTTAGAAATGAGTTAAGCTAGTCTGAACTGATCTACATTTAGGATTTTTATTAGTGTCATCTCATTACATCAGGACAAAATTATCAGAACCTAGACCAAATCTTTATTCAGTATCCCCTGGATGGTATCCTTTATTGAATATTTAGTTGCCAAAAATGTGAACAGATATTTTGGTGTCTCACTATGGTAAGGAGAGTCTTTTGTAATTTATGGACCTTTCTTTCAAGGAATTATAAATGAGGTTGTTTTTTTTTAATGGCACCTTATCAGAGCACTCCATGGAGAACTCAAAAAATAGTAATTTTTTTCAGTTTCCCAATCTACTTCCCATTAGATAAAGTACTGATTCCTTTGAACCACAGCCTGTGAAAGGAATCCTTTTGCCCCCTTCACCATCTTACTCTGGGTTTTGGTTCAGAGTGAAGTCATTCTTTTTCCTGGGAACTTGTCCTAATCCAAGGTCCACTAGCACCTGAAATGCAGTTCTTTCCCTTGCAATGAACTAAAGCAGGTACACTTTGAAGGGATGCACCAACTGTCTTTAGTCTGCTTTTCAAAAGAAGTTTCCAGTACCAGGTCTGCCTTTGAATTCTTCTGCCAATTTTTCTGGTTTCATAGTTGCTTTGGCCTATAAAACAGCTACAGTGGAGAAATATTTTAAAATAAGAAATGAGAAAGATTTTAAAATAAGTGTTGGGGCTCTGCTTTGGGTTTCTTAGGCACATGAAATAATAATGGCATGTACAACTGCTACAGGAAGAAGAAGAAGGGGGGAGGAACTCTGGACAAATTCAGACTGTTATATTGCAGTCATTGCAGAAATTCTTTGCATAACTTTTGGAGTTGTTTAGAAGGCTAATTCTTCTATTGAAAGAAGACAAGGTACTTTTCATGCATTTTCCATGCTCCCTTTAAGGGGGTTAAAATTGGCATCCTGTCCACAGAATAGGTTTCAGTATTTTATGTACTGTATTTATCTGAATATAAGACAACCCTGAATTTAAAATGACCACCCCCCAGCCAATAATTAGATTCTATACATGGGAAATGTATAAATTTGTTTAAACTTTCCATCTATAGAATCTACTTATTGAAGTGTTGTCTTAATGTTTTCCCCCTCAGCTCCCATTACTACAGTGGGGAAGGCAGTGGTGGAAGAAAAATGGAAGGCAGCAGTAGTGGGGCTCATGTGGAGCAGGCATGTTGATGGGCAGAGGTGGAGGGGGGCATGCAGCAGTTTCCTGCCCTCCTACCACCTTGTACTCAATTTCAAAACAAGGAGCTTTTTCCACCATACTACATGAGGAAAAAACTCATCTTAGAATTAAGTAAATACTGCACAATAATTATCTTTTCTATAACATTTTTAATGTATTCATCCAACCAAAATAAAATTATTTATAAATTCAGACATAGTAAGATTTTGCTGTTACAGAAATCAGCCTCATTTCTCTCCCTTGTTCAGCAAGATTTTAAAATTCTTTCAGCCTCTCTGAAGATATAATTATAGATTTCAAAGATCAAAGTTTGTTTCTCAGATGTAACCTTCAGACCTGATAGCTTTAGAGAAGAGATCATTTCTGATCTTGATTAATTGGTTTTATTTTTTGAACAATTTTTCATAGAACTGTATTCGGTGACTTGAACCTAGTGTTTGACCAGACCATTGAGACATTGGTGTCAAAATGCTCACATTGCCTTCAAGCCTTCAGTTCCTTGTGTTGTAACAGGGACTCTGTATGAAGGGAAATGACTACTAATAAAGACTTAGAAGGTAACTTCTGATTGTAGATCCCAAGGCCCCATGCTGTCTCAACTACAAGCATGCTATAAGATGAGGAGGCTCACATCTGGGCATGAGCTGGGAGGCGCTGTTGTAGGAAAACATTTTCCAAAGGTTTGTAAAGGATATAGAAGTAGCCCATACTTACTAGTATGAAAGTGAGAGTAGACTTGGGACCAAATCATTGTTTGGGTTTTGTTTCTGATTCACTGGCTTGCTGTGCCCCATCAAGTCATGCATTTAAACTGTTAGGTTGTCAGTTTTGCCATCCATGTGGAATTAATAATGCCTTCTCACCTTTTCTAAAGGACTTCAAGATCTTGGTATGAAAGGTGTTGAAATGGAATTAATTATCTGTTTTAACCAACCTTCATGCTTAGTTTTCTTTGTCAGTTCCAAAGAAGGCACTTTCCCACTTGATTTTGAAGTTTTATCAACAGCTACACAGTGAATAAATATTTATGGTTTCTGATCGATTGGATGAAATGTCAACATAGATACCTTAGAATACCATAGAGACTGCATCATGTACAAGTACTGATCTTGCTACAGTGGTAAGCTGCCAAAAGGATGGCTAGTCAGAAAATCAACATGGCCATATGAAACTGTCTGTTTTACAAGAATAGGATATATCAGAGGTAATATCAGTACTTCTTTTGCTTTTTGTACAGGTGATTGATTTCTATTCCACTTGAAGTGGTAGTTGTGGGTAGCCTTAATTAACTTTCTAGTATCATATTTGACCTAGAAAGCATGGTCATGATGGCAGGACAGGATCAGACTTTGGTTAGCTATATGGTATGTTACTGAGGATGCTGCTATATGTTATGGACTAAAGTAAATGGAAAATAAGTTGTTTAGCAAAATTTCCATAATAGTTTAGTTTGTTTTATGTTATCAGCAGTTAGTCTCTTTCTTGACTCCTTTGGAAAATGACAAATTACATATCCCATTAAATAACATAAGCTGCTGCTATCATTTCCTTTTTGTGAAGTGCTTGTCAGTCTTGCTCTGGTTTATGTTTGTGAATAATCTTGCAGAGAAGGGCTAGTGGAATGGAAATTCTGGGCCTCTGGCCTTGAATTAGCTTTCCTTTTCCAGTAATAAAATGCAAGGGGAGACAATCATGTGAGCAACAAATTAAGGTGGAATAAAGGATTGGTCAACTTATCTTTCTGTTTTTTTCTTTAACCCCAAAGCTGCCATTCCTTACTGTTCTCTTCGCAGTGTTCTCTCTCCACAGTGGTCCTGCTGCTCTTAATAGTATTCCATATGCTGAAATGTGAGCAACCCTCTGTCACTCAGCCACTTCTAAAAGCAAAAACTCCCAACCTTTCTCTTGGACAGCTTGTGACGGGGCATGCCCGGGGTTAGGCCTCTAGCCGGCCCACCTACCTGTCCATGGGGCAGTCTGCCCATTCTCTCCTGCCATGACTTTGCTGCCACAATAAACTGGTAGTAAACATGGGAGAGTGCCCATTATATGCCCCGATGCCAGGGGGCACTATCCACAGCTCTGTACCTCCGCTCCACCATGG
>NW_005842295.1:380035-382376 GCF_000455745.1 Alligator sinensis | reverse complement strand
CCACCAGGCAGATGGCATCCAGATGTTTATTACATCCTGGCCCCTAACTTTGGCCACATTCATTGGGCTCAGTATCCCTCACTCATACTGGGACTCCTTGCCCCACACACACACAGTTGAGGCTCCTAGCCTCTGGGCTCCTTGCCTCTCACTAGGCTCCATGCCCTTTTCCAGGCTCAGAGCTCCTTGCCCCTCATTCACTCTGGGCTCCTTGCCCCACTCTGGAACCTCTTGGTCCTGCCGACCTCTTTGCTGTATTACCCGTTAGGATGTGGGGGCTGGGGTTATAAGGTGCTCCTCCTTGCCTTTCACCAGGGAGGTAACTGGCCTGGCATTTCTTGGGGGCTCCCACACCACTAGGAGCCTGCCCCCACCCCTCCCCCAGGCCACCCTTCTCTGGTAGGGTGAAGTTTCACATCATGCCCAGGACCAATTAGGCCTCCTCCATCCCTCTAGCCTTACCCTTACCTCCAGGGTGTTCCAGGAGCAGCTCAGCTCAATGCTGCCTCTTTGGCTGCTCAACACAGACTGCTGCCTCTCTGGCGTCTGTTTGAAAATGGCTGCCCTCATCCAGGCTCAAAGGTGCACTGCCACACAGCTATTCAGCTAAAACAAGCAAGGAGCTAACTTGTGAATTAACATCAGCAATCTAAAGAATTTTGACTTGGTCTGATGATTAGTAATTACTTATGTGGCCACTTTGAAAAAATATGGTACCCAATCAGGACCTACAAAAAAACATCAGTACAGATCATCTCCTCTCAGTGGTGGTTAGAGCATTCAGAAATTGGAAACATTTTTGGATATTTCCTTTCTAATACTGATGACTTAATAACTCACTTACCCTGAAAAGGCCATTTGTCCACCCTTTTAGCTAACCAATGAGTGCAGGAGTAGCAGCTATTTAGAAGAAACAGTTTCTGTTACAAGGAAGGACACTGGAAGAGATTCTAGCATTTAGGGGCAGCTGGACATGTGGTCTGTGACTGCTGAGTGCATTGACATTTGCAAAAAGCAATGAGCTATAACAGCAAGTTTCTTTGGAGCTTGTTGAACTTGAGAAGGAATAAGTGCAATAAATGACTTCAAATAGCTAGCAGTATTGGGTGCAGTAGCAAAATGAGGATGGCAACTGCTTTGCAATGGCCAGTGAATGAAAGGGGAACAGGAGTATAAAAAGGGGATTTCCAAATGCTACAGAAAGTTTGGTTTTCTCCCTAATTATTTTCTTGGGATAGATGGCCTATAGTGACTCCAATAACTGTGAAAACATAAATACCTTCAGCTTATGATTATTATGGGACTAAAGGTGCATACTGCCTATGGCATTAAGTCAGATAATTAACCATTTGGGGATGCAGTAGAAACTCACAGATTTTCTTGCACCATAGTCTTCTGTCAATGATATTTTTGGAGAGGAAAGAAAATGAGAGGAAATGTCACCAGCCAGATGGTTAACTTGAGCAATACATCATGTTTAATACCTAATCTCTGATGAGTCATTTGCTAAGAATGAGTTGTTTTTAACCGATTACTACAGTTGACTAGGACCAAATGTATCTGACATTTGGAATACCTAACTCTTGTGACTGTAATAAATTTAAATATATTTTAAATGCCTGTCATTTACAGATTTAAGCCCTATGTAACTGTAGCACAGCTTCTGTTAGATATAAATAAACATTAGTGTTTATTCACCTGTTGAGCAAGCTGGTAAATATCTATGTTGTGACCCAGTAAATATCTCCAATTTGTACTTTTGCTATGTATTAAAACTGTTTCAGAGTCAAACCAGTGGATTCGGGAACCAAATTCAGTTTGGTTCCTGAATCCACATTTAGCACCTAATTAAAAGGCTCTGTTTTTTCAGAAGTTCTTGGTACCTTTAAAAATTAGGCTGTTCCTCTTATTTATACTTATATCCTGCCTACATTTCTTTCTTCAAAGTTTTGTCTGTTCAATCCACAAACACCAAAAGTTGTGAGGGTTTTGTGTGTCAGGAGACAAAATGGAAAGTCTTTGTCATAAAGCATAACAAAGTGTGAAATCAAAGGTTTCAATATACTATATTACCAAATGAACCAAACTTATATTCACATATTGTTCTTGCTACAACGCTCTCCTCTTTTTCATTCTTTTAAATAAGGTTCTACATTTTAGGTAGCAAGAAAATTGGATATAGTTTATAATATCTGACAATATCTGACAATATCTATTGATAGCAAACAATCTTGATATGAATCTGTACCTATATTTCTGATCAAAGTAAGCATGAAGAATGCTATTTTTTTCCTGAATCCTTTTCTTCAAATCCACTAACAGTTAAAAATATTGGTAGCCA
>NW_005842295.1:359913-380025 GCF_000455745.1 Alligator sinensis | reverse complement strand
CCCCCCCCCCCCCCCCCCCCCCCAATATACTAAGGGAATAGAAAAAAATACCATGTGGATGAATGATTGGGTCGATTGTATATGGATAATAGAGTTTTGAGCAAAGATATACAGGCTGGTCAAGGACAGATCCAGAGGGGGGTCTAGTGGTACCCTTCTGTTGGAACACACCACAAGAGCAGCAGCCAAGGACTTTTTTAAAGTCCCAAAGTAGGTAAGAGTCCCAACCCTCTGGTGGTCTGGCCACCCCAGTGTTGGGGTGCAGGAAGGCTGAGAGCAGGTTATGAAGCTACCGCGCAGAGCTGTTCGCTGTTCCTGTACCCCAGTTTTAAAAATCCTGGATCTGCCTATGAGACTCATAGAAGAAATCATCAAGACAATTTTGGTGGAAATAGTTTTTCATTGGAAAATTCCATTTTAATTTTTTTAAGGAAAATGCATACTTTTGACAATGTTTCATAAGGAGGAATATTCAAAACAGAAAATTTTGTTTTGAGTAAGCTGTTTTATGCACAATTTCATACAGTACTATAATGTCACGTGATATGTCATAGTGTGACATAACAGTCAAATGTACTGATTTATTTGTTTTAATTTAAAACCGTTACGGAGACCTGCTGCTTAATATTGATTGTAACATTTTTTTAGACAAAACTGTTCTTCCCAGTGAGACAGATACTTTGAACAAAAAAAAAAAATACTAATATCCTTGTTTTCTAGAATATCAAGAGCATTTGCAACTAGTACACCATTCTGGACAGTCTGGTGAATTTTTTTCCCATATGTACTAGAGGAAAATTTCATCACAAGTACCTTTTTCATGTACTGGCCTTCGCATTGGTATCAACAGTGACAGTACTAAATGATGCTATGAGAATCTTGCTTACACATTTCTTTTGTTTCTGATAACTTTTGTTCCTTTTCTCCTATAGTTGTCCTAGGCTTATCTTGAAGCATAATCCCAAGTGCCTCCCCAAAGCATAATTATTGATAATTAGAGATAATTTTAAGGTTGAATATCAGTACTTTGATGACTGCAGGGTAAAAGAGTAATGTTGGTCATGGCAGAATACATTTTTCACTCGTTTCTGCTTTTCATTGCAGCGATTAGTAGAAACACAAAAGGTAAAGTCAGGGCATCTTTGGCTTTGTTTCTCTGGGCACTGGCAGACATGTAACTCCCTGCTATAACTCATGGTGCTTTCTGTGAAGCACCATGAGTTACAGCACACCCCCCACCAACCCAACAGACTTTCACTGTTTGGTCAGGCGGGGTGGAGAAGGGGGAAGACTTGAGCTCCACTTTGGAGCCAATCCAGCAGAGCTAGGCTGCATGTCTGCAGCCTTTATTACCTAGCCCTGCTCCCCTCCTCTCCCAGCTCTGGATCTGTCTTCAGGATGGGAAGGGGGAAAAGGCAGGGGAGGGAGCTCCAGCCTGAGGTTTGCCTAGCCTGTGCTTGTGGGGAGAGTGAGTGGACTAGAGCCCCTCACCTCTAGGGGGCTCCAGTCCATCTGCCTTCCCCTCAAATGCAGGCTGGGCAAACCAAAGCTCCCTCCCCTGCCTTCTCCCCACTCTCATCCTGAAGACAGCACTGGGGCAGGGGTGGACTAATGCAGCCCAGCCTTGCTCATGCAGAGAGACAAAAAGAAGTTAATGAAGGTGCTCTGCTTTGAAGCCCCTCCATCTGAACCCTCATTAAATAAGAGTTAATTTGTTGCATGATTGGGCACTTTTAAAGTGTTCTGCAGCTGTGTTCTTCTGTCACAGGATGGCTGTAGACTGCTTTCAAGGGGCTGATTGCTCAACAAATATCACTTCTGCCAGTGCTCTCTGAGAGCAGTTAAACAGATAAAAATAGAAATGCACTGTGTGGAGAGATAGCTGGAGACAACATTTTTGCTCACTCCCAAAGTTTGTTCTCTTACCAGCCTTTGAGAAAAGACAGGATATTGTAGCCTTAAGCATTTAAAATGTTAATAAGCCTTATAACATCTTTGTAGGTAAGGAGCTAGTTAAAGACTCTGTAGTTGCAAACCAGCTGTCTTCATGCCAACCAGCTTTGTTTGCAAGGCCCAAGAACAGTTTCTAAATACCTACGTGGCCTAATTTTCAAAAGTATTCCCACTGACTGTTGCATGTGCAGCACTTTTGAGAATCAAGCTACTTACACACGTGCTTAAATATGGCCTTAGGAGTCTTACCATAATCACCTATATGTATGCTTTAAATCTTGGTCTAATTGTTCTTTACTATGGGTGTTTCTACACGTGCATTTTACTGTGCAGTAGACTAATTTATTGTGCAGTAAAGCATGACTGTCTCCATGGCAATTAGGCCAGTGTAGACTAATTTACCATGCCATCAGATAGTCCCATCAGACACAAGTACTATCCCACAGTGCAGTAAATTACTGCACTTAAATGCATGTGTGAATGGTGAAGAGACTGGCTGGGGCATGAAGATATTTCAGTGCAGGGCTCACCAGCAGACAGCCCCCATGCTGAACCACCCTTGTGCCCCAGCCAGCCCCTCCGCAGCACAAGGAGCCCCAGAGCTGCTTCGACAGGGCTCCATATGCTGCAGAGCGATTGGCTGATGCATGAGCAGCCTCCACGCTGAAGCATCCCCGTGTCTCCGCCAGCTTCCCTGTAGCACATGGAGCCCTGTCAGAGCAGCCCTGGGCTGGCAGGCTGACCTCTTGGGTCTCCTGCCAGCCCAAGCTGCTCTGACCAGGCTCTATGTGCTGTACATAAGTAAGCTTCACATTCAAGTGGTGCACCCAGGAGCAAAAAACTCCAGAGCAATAAGCTCCAGAGCTTATTCATTAACATTAATTGCATGTGTAGATGTGCCTTGTAAGTGCAGCCTTGATCTCTACTGCAGGTATCAGAAACCCTGTTTGTAACAATGGTATTTTGGATACAAATAACTAATTTTTGTCCTGGATTCACTAGTTATTTGTCATTCCCAGAGTATGGTGCACCTATTCTAAAATTACTCATCACTTACAACCAGGGCTGTCCCTGGGGAATGGGCAATCAGGGCAACCGCCCCGGGCCCTGCGCTTTGTGGGGCCCTGTGGAGCTGGCAGAGCAGCACAGCTAGTCTGTGCTGCCACTGGCTTCACATCCGGTTGCTTGGCACAGATCCACTGCTGAATCTGTTGCCTCCAGCAGCTCGGCACCCCGCCCCCACCATCACCGAATCCACCGCTGGCTTCCTTGAGCCCAGGGGCAGGGCCCCACACAGGCTAATTTGCCCCAGGCCCCTCACCCTGCTTGGGCGTCTCTGCTTACAACATTTATACATGACTTAGGAAAGCTATGAAACAGGTCAGGCTGTGAAATTCTGGAGTGATTAATCCAGTGCACTATTTTGTTTTGTATTTTGTAGACATTTTGGTATCCTCAAAGAAGTTATTTAAGAAGATTGTTTCCGGTATCACAGACATGTAACACGCAGGGGTTTTTAGTAAATAACCATTTTATTTTTTTAAAAACAAACAGCATTTTCCATACTGTCATAACCCAATGATTTTTAGTGCCTCGGCACATTGGAATTTTTCCGCCACATGGAGCTTTCTTTGCACAGTGGATTTCTCAGCTGCAGAGAGAAATCCCCGGTGCAAAAGAGTTCCCGCCACACACATGCAAATTCGTACCCCATTATTGGCTGATTCTAAATTATTCCTACGTGGCGGCTAGCAATTGGCTCGCTAGCCGTATAAAAGGTTAGAGAAGTTTCCGCCCAAGTTGGAGGACTCCACAACCATCTCGTGGGGAACCCTGAGCGCGCTGTGGAGCCTAGCAAACTCCGCGTGTGTCTTGGAGGAGGACAGAGAGGCCTGATCAGCTCTTAGCCACTCCCCGTCATAGTGTAAATTTGATGTATCCCCTGTGTGAAGCGCTCGTGGAGTCGTATATCGACGACTCATCTCGGTTCGGTGCGGTTCGGAAGAGATCTCACTTGTGTTTGTTTGTCTGCAACTGCAACTCAAGCAAACTTCCTCCCTGCACTGTGACCATCGGCAGTGTAAGTAAAGCTTTCTTTATAAAGCCAATACGCTTCCATGCCTAACTCTACTCCGTCGTGGAAAAACCCCACCTGACGGTCCGGGCTACTGGCCATAGCCTCAGACCAACCCTCGGTCCCGACACATACTATAAAAGCAACCATATACAAGCCAGCTTCCTTGTAAGTGTAGTTTATGTATCACTTCCCTTCATGAATTAACAATATGCTTTGAACTCTGCTTTTCAATTTGATTGTAAGGGAGTTATTTTCACACAGAAAAATACGCACCCCCCCCCCAACACACACACATTGTGCTCCCTTAGTCTCAATTACCTGTTTGACTGTTTAGCTTTGATAAAATATGAAACAAATCTGGTGGTCCATAACATTTCTGAAGTTCATTCTCTTTTTAGAAGCAAAAGAGAAACAAAGCAGACATAAAATATCATATGACAGATGGGTTGATGTTGGTAAGAGTTTGCCCTCAAGCGTGAAGAAATTCTATGGCTGCAACTCTGCCGTCTAATAACATTTTTGGTGGCCTTTGATGATGATGTTGATTTTTTTCCCCTGCATAGAAATTTCCACCCCACTGCCACCCAGCCAAAAAACCCTCAATCACTTTTCAAACTCTTATACATGGCTGATTCTGGACACAGAAATGATAGCAACAGGAAATGGTTTTAAAAATAGAGCTTTTCAGCTGGAATGGTTTGGCCTTTAAAGATGGTGTCATATAATTTTAAAAAATCATTTTCAAGATGACTTATTGGTTTAGACTCAAATTGTGTCAAGTGGTGTGACAAGTACACATGACAGCACCAGGTAAATAGCAGCTTCTTTAGTTTAAACAGTGATGTTATTCTTTCAACTAAAAGGTAGTTGACCAAAGTAAAGATAGAAGAATTTGTACCTGTTGAGTGACTTAAAAACCAGGGGAGAAGGAATTGTTTCAATTTATGTAGTTTACTACACATGCTTCCAAAGGACTATTTTGGGGCTTTTGTACAGTGACAGAAGTATTAGAACTTCTTTCCCCTCCTGCCTTCCATTGGTGGACATTAAAGTTAGGGATAGACATTCAAAAAGCCTGAGCCTGAATTGATTCAACCTTTGCAGGTTAGTCTAACCTGGCTAGGCTGAGCCTGTTTCCAACTGAGGAAATTCAGGCACATGCCTGCAGTGACTCAGGCTGGAAGTCGAGTGCTAAAGCAGCCTTCCCTGCCCTTGCACAGTTGAGCTGAGGGGGGTGTGGCCAGGTCCCAGCAGGAGGCTCTGATTAGGGAGGGGTATGAACCCCAAACCTTCCTGCAGTCCCAGGCTTTTCCCAGCTCGCTGCTCAAGGGGCAGGAGTGTTGCCAGCCCCCAGCTAGCACTGAGGCAAAGGTGGAGTGAGCAGTGCATGCATCTGTTGATGATATGGAGCTTTTCAGTCTCCCTCCCTGCTTCTATATACTATCTACAGCAAACTGACGGCAAACAAGCTGGGGGTGGTGGGGCTGATAACAGTGTCACCCCTATATTAGTGTTCATTGCCCCA
Source organism: Alligator sinensis (assembly GCF_000455745.1). Lineage (NCBI taxonomy): Eukaryota > Metazoa > Chordata > Crocodylia > Alligatoridae > Alligator > Alligator sinensis. The sequence continues at coordinate 374,470 of NW_005842295.1, read as the reverse complement.
TTAGGAAAACAGAGGGGCATTACCAGCTACCTGTTGACTCTGCCTGTTGATTCAGCACAGACCCAGTATGTGGTCTGCTAGCTAATACACAGATACATCGCCGCAAGGCAGAGGGGAGGGGGGAATTTCTGCTTAGCAGGGAGTGGTGAGGGGTAGATGGGGAGCAGACAGCTCTTAAACAGCTTTTCCAAGGAAGGACATTAAGCTACCTGTTGAATAGCTCCAAAAAGCCTGTCTGCCTCTGTCATTTCCCACAGTATGGACTGTAGCCAGCGTGTGGTCTGCTAGCTAATGCTGATGTGTCTGAGGGACGGGGGAATACCTGCTTAGCACAGACTGGGGAGAAGAGGTGGGGAGCAGAAGCCACACAGAGACTGCCCAGTTCTAGTGAGGCAGCGGAGGGGAGGGGCCAGTCCTGCTCTGGAGCAGAGAGCCCTACCCAGCCAAAGAGCATGCCAGGATGCTGTGGGACTCTGATTTATCTTAAACCAGCAAGGGGTCTGGGACAGACATTGCATAAACTGGTTTGAGCCAAATCAATTCAGTCTGATCTTACATTCAACCAGGTTTATCTCAAACCGGTTTCATCCATTTTCGAACTGGTTTATGTGCACTGAACATCTGTTCTGTTACAGATTTAAACCAGTTTCTGATCACTTAAATTGGTTTATGTGTAATGTCTGTCCCTAGCCTAAAGGGTAGCACTGGTTCCTAAATTAGGCACAATTAATAGACATTGCACTTGTTGTGGGACCAGTTGTACCATGACTTGTCCCAGAATGGAGAATTTGTAGGATTGGCATTTCCATATATTGTCCTGCCAGTCAGGTTTAAGGAGTGGCTGAATACATTACTACTTTTCTACCAGCAAGTAGGGAGGCAGCACACATCCCACCATGTTTTGCAGTGGTCAAGTATCCATAGGTTCCCCTGATTCTGCCAACACTGAGCAAAACACATATAAGGTTTTGTTGGGGAGAATTTGGCGTGATTCACTGCACACCTCATGCCCCTGACCATCCACCTGTATTTTCACTGCATTTGTGCTGCCACCAATGGCTGTGACCCAGAGCTTCTACCACCATCAGCTGTCATGGCTCCATATCTGTTCATTGCCTTGCAGGGATGGAGACAGAGTAGAAAAGGTAATGTCAGTGGGGCCTGATATCTGCCATGACTACTTCTATTCACATGAACAGTGAGGGAGCAGCACTTGCAGGGGAGAAGCTCATGCATATGCTCACTGCCATACAACAGGCAGTCAATGGCTACATCCAGCTCCTAATCTACATGAGCAGCTGCTGCCCTGAAGATGTTTTGGGTGCAGGTCAGTACAATGTGCCCAGGCAGATATGTGTGTGGCTCCACACTGTGGAAAAGCATTTCTGGCCCAGGTAGATGACCAGCACCTGGTGGGAGTGGATCAACACAGCCACCTGGAACAAGAAACAGTGGTGTGCAAACTTCTGTATGTCCAGGGGCACCTTCATGGAGATCTGCACCAAGCTTGCCCCACATATGTTGTTGTTGTTCATTCTTTGAATTTGAAAATGACCATGACATCACTGGTTGGTTTGGTTTCTATGAGCATGAATGGCTGATCAAACCAATTTGTGCTTTGAACTGTCTTTAACGCACCAAGCAAGAGATGCCACTTTGCATTCCTTGATCAACAGTGGATGTGCTGATGTTGTGAGATTTACACTGTTTGTGCTTCTGCTCTGCCTCAGCAGTTCTCTGCTCATAGATGGTAGGTCCAGTATGGATGAGGCTTCACCAGGGGGAATTATCATGAGCGACATCTTCCCAAGACTTCAGGTCAATGTCGAAACATTTCAAGGATGACTTGCAGGAGTCCTTGAAACATTTCTTCTGGCCTCCCTGAGAGCACTTTCCCTCCTTTAGCTTGCTGTAGAACTTTTTTGGCAGTTGCTCATCTGACATCCTGGTGACATGGCCTGTCCATCTCATCTGTGATTTCATCAATAGAGTGTAGACACTTGGAATGCCTGCCCATGTGAGAACCTCAGTGTCTGGGACCTTGTCTTGCCATCTTATCCTCATTGGTTTCCTCAGACAGCCCATGTGAAGATAGTTCAGCTTCATAACATGGCATCTGTATACTGTCCAGGTTTTACACGCCCACATCAGGACTAGCAATGCAGTGGCTTTGTAGACCTTCAGTTTTGTTTATTGACTGATGCCTCTGCCTGCCCACACATTTGCATGTATTCTGCTGAAAGTCACGCTTGCATTGATAATTCTGGCATTGGTTTCATCATCAATGTGAACTGCACATGACAGTGTACTGCCAAGATAGGTGAACCTGTCCACTGCCTGGAGGGTTTGGGCATTCACTGTGATAGCAGGCATGCATAAGCGATGCATAGGGGGTGCACATGTATCCATGTGCACCCCCTGAGATTGGTGCATGCCCTGCAAAAAACGCTGCTGACACTGCCAGTGGTGCCTGCGGGCAATTGCAGCTCACCACCACCCCACCCCCCCAACACCACTGACAGCATCTGCGGGTGGTCCCTGATCACCGCTGGCCACTGCCAACACTGCCAATGGTGTCTGCGTGTGGTCGCTGACCACTGGTCGGCACTTGCCACCGCACCCCCGCCGACAGCGCCGCAGCAGCCTGCAGGAGCTTGCCACTCGCCACCACCATGCTCCCACTACCAACAGTGCCACCACTGCCTGCGGGAGCTTGCTGTGCCCCCCTCCAGCCTCCAGGGACACATGGTGTTCATGATAGCAGGCTCTATGTAAGGCTCTCCTGATGCAGGCTGGTGCATCACTTCTGTCTTAGTGTTGATTGTAAGACCAGAGTTGTCAAAAGCTGAAAAGAAATGGCCCATACTCTGCAGTGCATCAGATTCAGATCTGGCATTCAGGGAACAGTTATCAGCAAACAGAAGTTCTTAAACAGTCACTTTCTGTAATTTCATCTTTGCCTGTAGTTTTCTCAAATAGAAGAGCTTGCCATCAGTCCAGTATCTGATATCAATCCCAGTGTTAGTCACAAAAGGCATCTGTAAGCATGGCAGAGAATATCATAACAAGGGTTGAGGCCAACACACAGCCCCTCTTCACTCCACTGGTGACTGTGCACCCGTCTGGTCTTGTATAGGTGCTCTCTAATGACCTTAGAGCACATGACCAGCTTCGGCCACAGGGTGTGTCCCAAGGACCTGTGCATTGGGTCACGTTCACCCCCAAGGGAGGCCCCAACACTCTCCTGCCACAACTTGATCTCCTTTTCTTCAGTGGTGGGGCTCCCCCTCACAGATTCTCGCAGACCAGGCACTGACCTTTGCGGGCATTCTGGGGCCCCACCTCTCCTACACTCCAGCCATACGCTAGCCCTCAGGACAACCGCATGATGGACCACCGGCCTGTCCCTTGGTGTTCCCTCCTGCTTTTGTCTCTTCTTGCCTGTCCCTCGATGCCCCTTTACCCTGGGTGACTACGGGATGCGGGACCATCCTCGCCTCAGCGTCTGATCTCCCCTTTTGAGGTGTCGCAGTCCAATGTGCGTCTACTCTTCCCCTTGACCCAGGGCACTTGGAGATGCCTTCCCTGGTCCGGGCTCTATGCCCCCTCCAAAATAGTAAAATAAAGAAAAGGGAAGAAAGGAACACTCAGGGTGTGGACCTCAGCCCACCCCACTGATGGATCCGGTGTCTGTGGTCCTCAGGGTCCCTCAACGCCATCCTCCTTGACCCAGATGCCCTGCTGAGCTGGGTAGGTATTCCTTTTCAGAGGAGCCGGGACCCTTCTTGTGGGTTCCCGTCTGGCCCCCTGCCAAGCTGACAACCCTGCCGCTATGCAGCCCAGGGAGCAGCCTCACCTTCCATCTCCAGCATTGCTGCACCAGTCCCTGTTTCCCCGCCACTGGCTTTTAAATCAGCTGGGCGGTGGTTTTTGATGACGTTGTTTCTTCCTTCAGGCAGGTCAGCCTTGCCTCAGGTCCTGCCACAGGAGGGTGCTCCAGTGCCTCCGTTTGTGTCCCCCTGGGACAGACTGGGAATGGTTCAGCTGACTCATTATCAACCACAATGCAAGCGAGCATGCTATTATGGGATTGCCAAACCATTGCAATGAATTTCTCCAGGCAGCCGACTTTTGCTATTATCTTCCTCACACATACAGCAGCAGACATGGCAATGAGGGTGCCCTTATCCAGGGAGAAGTATGTTGGTGTTGCTATATGGAACCTCATGACTCTGGACACTTTCAGGTTCATAGCAAACCATTTCAGCACTGGCAAGTTGATGGTTGGAGAGACAGTGTAGGTGTTTCTGGAGATCCAACGGGTGTTGGCCTCATGCATCATATACCTTGCTGACCTACAGGAGGTTATAGATGGGTTTGCTAGCCTGGAGCTCCGCAGAGGCATTGGGGCCTTCAATGGCCGACATCGCCAACCTTTCTCCCATGCACCACGGCCACGAATTCATCAACCAGAAGGGTTACTTCTCAATCATACTTCAGGCAGTTGTGGACCACTGCAACACATTAAATGCCGACTGGTTGAGCAGGGTTCACAGTGCCAGGAAATTAAGGAGTCTCCTTCTCCCTGAACCGATGAAGTGGAGGGAGTTTTTCCCTGGTGTGCCTTACAACCCAGTTGAGGGAGTGACCGTACCCTTGTTATTAATCAGGGACCCCGCCCACCCACTGCATCCCTGGCTGCTGAAGCCTTTCACTGAATGCCAGAAAGAAAGCTGTTTAAGTACCAACTAAGCAGCTTCAGGATAGCTGTGAAATGTACTTTCAGGTGTCTCAAGGCTTGCTGGAGATGCCTGAGGATACTCACTGATGCCAGTGAGTGCAATGTGCGCCAGGCTGTAGTCTCTGCATGTAAGCTGCACAACACCTTCAAGGCCAAGAGAGAGCCCCTGCCCATGCCCATGCCCCTGCCAGTCAAGGTACTGACAGGCACCATGCCTGGAAATTCTTAGAGGCTGTGGGGAGAAAAGGAAATTCCAAACCCTTATTGCCTAAGCCCAGGTCCATTTCATAGTCTATTTGGCCAGTGAGTCTGTGCAGTTTGGCAAGATGGCCAACAAGACTGTGATCTAGCTCATCACTTGGGTTGCTTTGCTGGCCTGTAAGGGCTGCAAGTCCTCAACCATAGTCACATAAGAATCCTTGTTGCTCTCCTGGGTGGTACGGGCCTGTGTCCACTGCAATTTCAAATGTGACTGTCACTGACCACAAAGATGTTGGACAGTTCCCTATAGTGGGCACATGACCCTGATTATGCCTGACACATTTGTCATCCTGTGTCCTCACAAACTGCTGTCTCACTACCTTGCACTTGGACTGGCACTAGGCACAGTCATAGTCATGTCCCTCAGCTGCCATTTCCTTCATGGTCTATTCATAGACCACTTTGTTTCAGTGGCTTGACCAGTATGCCAGATGGTTTTTGATCTCATCCCAGATAGCAATGAGATGTACTGTCTCCTCCCTGGTTGAGTTGCTGCCATGCTTGTTCATGATATTGCACTCACATTGAGGGGCCCTGGTGGAGGAAGAATGGGTGGGTGTATGTGTATATGCATGGGGGTGTGGAAGTCTGAACTGGCCTCAGTGAGTGCTGGATGGGACTGATGACCTTCCCAACAGCTGAATGGTTAAGTGGATAGAGGTCCCTGGTGGTTGGCAGTATTTGAGGTTGGTTCAGTTAATGCAGGTTCCAATGCTGATCTTGGGTGGCTGGTGAGCATGAAATGACTAGCAAGTTACAATGTAGGACAACTGATAGGTGGGGGTGGGTACATGAGACCTCTGGGCAGTAGAGTTTTGTGATCAAGTGTGAAGTGGCCACACTGAGTTCAAGATGGGCCAGGATTGGGGCTGAAGCAGTGCCTTGTGGGATATCTGGAAGACCAACAGATCTGACTGTCCTACAGTGGTACTGCAGAACAACCATTCAGCCGTCCTTCACAATAGCTCAGGACAAAGTGTTAGCACCTCTTATCCCTTGAACTTTTGGGGGGTTTTGTCCAGTGATGCATGACAGAATGCTCACGCTTTGTCCTGAGAGAAGACATTTTCAGAGCTGGTATAACTGTCAGAGTCATTAGAGCTAACTCTGCGTGCCAGGACTGCATATAAACCATTGGGATTAGAAATGCTTGCCTTCTCCTTGATGCCATGATTAGAACTTTAGCATTCACACTCTTTTATAAACATTCCATATGAAAACTGAGTGAATGGACAAGGAATAGAGTATGTATCTCTAAATGAAGGCATGGAGTAAATGGACTCCCCTAGCTCTTCTGCTGGGCACTTGTCCATTGTACTGAAAAAGGTGCTGACAGCCTTTCCTGCTTGTACTGATGTAACAGGGGGCCTCTAGCTCCTATTACTCTGAGTAGGAGCAGTTAATCTGTGGAAGGGATTTGGGAGTTGTGGTTCCAAGGCAGTAGCAAACTGCAGGCCACTTTCCTAAGGCTGGCAGCAATAGGCTAGGGTGTTGAACTCCAGGCACCAGAGCTGCTGGGGCTAATGAGAAATCCCTGAACCCAATTGAGAGCTGGGGGTCATGTAACTGGAAGTGGGTGTTGTCCCAGGGCTCTATAAATCTGGTTCCTGTACTAGATTGGGCATTTGGGCTCAGGACACAGGAAAGAAAAGAGCTCTTTAAAAACTTTTGCAAAGCTGCCCTTGTCAGCTTGGTGAAGGAGTCTCCAGAAGTGAGGGACTGAAACTACTAGGCTAGTGCCTACAAGCTAGCCAGAAACCCTGAAGGGTGTAAACTGGGAACAGAAGAAATTGGGTAGAGTCTCAGCAAAATGCAAATGCTAGACTGTAGATGAAGGTAGGGAACAGCTTTTGGGGCAGCAAGTCCTAGGTTCCAACTAAGTATGGAAATGAGGGCCATGAAGCATGAGATGGCTAGTAAGGAGTGAGTGGAGGCCAGTAAGGGTGCCTCCAAAACTCTGCTGGAGAGTGCTGCATTACATAAAATAGAGGGTCTGGGGAAAACTGATGTGGGGCCAGGGGCCAGTTCATGCTACTATGTTTAAGAGGAAACATATCCCAGAGAAACGATGCTGGGGGTAGAGAAGCCCTGATGATTGGCTGACAGGAAATCACTTACAACAGGGACTACTCCAGCTTCTAAAAACAGCCTCCCATATTCATTATACCATGTAACACTAAAGGCATGGGAAAAGAGAAAGGGGAAGTGCTATGGAGGCAGAGAGCATATTATGTGGACCTGATCACCAGGGCTGTCTAACTCTGGGGTCAGAGGCCTAAGCCTGCTACAGTAGACTAATACCAAAAAGTTTCAAATGAATATACCTGAAAACTTTCATATGATATCATCAAAATAAAATAATAAAAAAATTAGTAGGACTGGTCAGCAAGGGTTAGACAAGGTAACAAGCAAGACTGACACTTTTCCTGTCTGCAGGAATAGGCTTATTTTGCGTTACTTCTAGCATAGTTAGTGTCCATAAGGGATGCAATTTCCCTTCCCCCTGTCCCCCCATCTCCCCCTGCAACTTTCACAATTCCTCCACAACTCCTAATCAACATAGCTATGTAGGCAAAAAGCTTAATGTAGACTCTCAGCAGGACTAACTCCTTTTATTGATGAATTATTCTAGCCAGAGAAGAGCACACTTTTCACAGTTGGGGTCAGTCTTCTTTGCCAGATTTGTTGGCATACCCATGCTTAGCAAACTTTGTAGGTAAGCCATTAGAAAAGTTGTCATCTGTTACCAGAATTTTATTTGTTTTAATCGATGAATAAACAAATACAACTGAAGTAGACAGAGATCACTTGGGTGCAGAGATCGTTTGTAAGGAATATACAAATACTATTAGACTAGCTTCCTCTGAATCTGCCAACTTCAGTGGCACGATCACTTTCTCAATGACACATTGTTGTCTGAAGGCACCAGTAAGCCATCAAAAAATAACAGGAAGCTCTGCTATGACAAAAGATTATAGTAGGCTTCCAAAGAGTATAATTTTCTGATTTAACTGAAATTGTTACCAGGTGCGAATGGCATTTCTATAGGGATCTGACTTAGCTTTTTCTTTTTTTTAAATAGCAGAAAAATATTTGGTCTTTTGCACACTAACAACTGGTCATTCAAGATAAGGAATAGCAGCAGCCAGAGTTTTAGATTTATTGCTACAGTTGAATTCCTGTTTTTAGGAGGATATGGCCCCTGTACTTTCCAAGTTACTGAGCTGTATCGAAGAGAGCATATCACATTTCAGATCACCACGACTGTTAGTTCTTGAACAAATATCTATGACCTGTGTTGAAGAAGACTCCCTAGGGAGTGTCCTATCTGTCTGGTTTGGAATTACAGTTTTTGTTCACTGGCCTTCCTCAACCACTGTTGACAAGGATTTAGAGGTCTTTGTTTAATCTGTATTCAGACAGTACCAGTACCCCTAAAAGTTCAGAATCTGTCATTTGCTGAGGTCTGCTTGGTGTGTATAAAAATAGGATACCAGGAGGCAAGCCCCATCCACCAGATTATCGTGGTGCCTGTGCTCTAGCACACTGCTGTAATTTATTACACAATTTATGGGTCAGGTAATTCCCAGCTGGCCATTCAGAGCCACATTCTTCCACTTTGTACTGCCTGAATGGCTGGCAAATGGGAAAAGAATCTGGCAGATAAATTTCTAGTACATTGAAATTCAGAACAAGAAGCCACACTTTAATAGAGGAGAGAAGTGAATCACTGAACATTTTCCCTCTTACCAGACCAATGTAAAAGTACTTGACTATTTTTCAATTATTATTTTCTTGATCTGTTATCCATTTATGTATGTTTGCTACATAAACATTAATGTAAAATGTGTAATATGGGCAGCATTTGCAACTTGCATACAACTAATAGACTAAGGCATACACTTCCTTCCCCAATTGTCTCACTGTCAGCAGAGGATAACTGGGTAGCTTCTAATTTGCAGAATTCAAGTGGGAATTGGAAGTCCCAAGGAAAACCCTACACATAAAGACAGCTCTGCATTTGATGCCTATATATGTAACTGAAAGCTATTTAAATTGCATCAGGCAGGCATCTGTCTGTAAACTAAGTTTGTGATTTTTTTTCCCAGTGACTACTTCTGGAGCCATCCTTCAGGTCACAGGATTTTTGTGTGAGGAAAAAGTGCAGAATTCCAGGTTTTCTTTAGGCCTTTTGTTTCTTTTGTTTTTATTTCTAGATGGTTTTTAATTGTATCATGCATCATTAATGAACAATTAAGATTAAAATTGTTCTTGTTCAGTTCTTGTTTTATTCATGTTGTTAAGCTGGTCTGCTTGCTAAATTGACTGTACTCTCCTAACCTGATTAATAAAATGTAGATGTCTCGTAAAGCGGGACTGTTCCAGCCACTGACTTTTTTGCTCCATTTCCTCCATAAATGCAGGAAATAAGGTGTTCAGGTCCAAGGTATGAGATCTGCTGCATACATTTATGGCCCAGTGCCCAGGAGAAAAATGTTAGATCAAAGGATTAAATATGTCGCCTATGGTTCAACAGTTTGCAAACACTGGAGTCAGAAATAGATATCTTAGTCATATGGGAAGCTGACATTACCCACTACTCAATTAAAGATATTGTTTATTTCTGTCCATGGAGAGTCATGAAACATTGGACTTCTAAAATAATGATAATCCAATCAGTAGGGTTTTTTTCCCCTGTTTCATTTGACAGGATATTTTGGTTTTTGTCTTGAGAAGTGAAACCAATTAAAAACCAGTGCTTCGGATCTGGAATTCCTGACAAAGTAGTCTCCAATATCAAATTCATGAGTTGGGAGGGAAATGGAAGTGCAGTCACCCTTGCAGCACTGGTCACTGTTTCTGCACCCCCTTTTACAAAATCCTGGATTCACCTATGCAGGGGAATATTGACAAAAAAATGCAATTTTTCTTCCTAAAGTGAGACTGCCATTTTGTTTTCAAATGTTAGGTTTTTAAATATATACCTAATATATATTTAAATATATACCTAATCTCATACCTAATATTTGCAGAAAGAGAGATATGCAATAGTGCTGTATAAATTTCATAGCATAGTTGGAAGGTACTGCTGAATTATATAGTATGCTCATAATTGAAACTACCATAATTTGAAGTAGCAATTGTTTTGGTAACTGCTGGGATTGTACTCCACATTGTTTTATGGCTAAATGGGCTGCTTCTTGCTTTATAATTTAATCTGGCTACCTTTGCCAGAATTGTTTTTATATCTCTTAAAATTTGTAAGAGGCACTAAAATTTCCACCTCTTCCCCAGATATCTGTACTCATTCCCCCAAGGGATCCCACACTCTTGGAGACTATAAGGCTGCAAACTGAACCATATCATCTGAAAGGTCACATCCCTGGAAATGTGAATCAAGAAAATAGGTGATATTATGTGCAGAAGTGATCACTTTATTTCCTCATGATGTTATGTTGTCTATTTTTCCTCATTAGCTGTTGAGATTGGACTTTCTTCAGTATTCTTGCAAATATGTTTCTTAACAATCAGGAATTCATTCTTGGCATCAGACAGTGTAGAGCCATCATGTTCCATATTTTGAATGGCCTGAGCTTCAAGCCATGAAATAAATTTTGAGTTTCTCAGCCCAAAGACATTATCATTGTTACACTGGGCCAGGTCTGTCGGGATCGAGGTACCGGCAAGGGTGAGGAGGGGCAAGCAGAACCCAGAGGCAAACTAGGTCAGGAAGCCAGGAGGTCAACCTGAGAGCACCAATCTAGGAGCAAGCCAAGTCAGAAAGCCAGGTCAAGCAAGTATCAGAGAGTAAGCTGGGTTGAGAAGCCCAGAGATGGAGCAAGGAGCAGAGCCAGGAAATAGTAAAGATAGTCTGGGGTCAGGTTGAAGCCTGTTGCCCAGATGCATCTTATTCCTGCATAGGGGTTTATGTGGGGGAAGTGGAGTGTCAGCTGCCCCTGACTGACCACACCAGTGACAGGCAGTGAGTGGAAGTTTACACCCTGCTGGCTTCAGGGCCTTGCCCCATGTGGGTGATCAGCTAAGGCAGGGTAGACCTGGCTGAGTAGCTGTTTTGGCCAGGTGAAGGCCCCAGATTCAAGCTTGTGGCTTCACAATCATCAAGAATGTCAGGGCAGATTATTTAAGGGCAGTCCTGGGCCACTCCTTCTTCAGCAGCTGACTGCAATGTTTTTGTGCATGTCTGAAGGTCTTTTGGAGACTTAATAGAGCAGGGGTGTCAAACATCCAGCCCTGCAAGGCAGGTTGCCCACAGACCCCCCTCTCCTTCTCCTCCCTCTTCCCCTTCTCCAGCATACTTGATTTGATGGCTGCTCCAGTCAGTCCAGGACCTGCACTGGGACCCGTGCTGACACCCCTATAATAAAAGATGCCCATCAAGTATAACAAGGCTTACTGAATGTGGATGCAATTAGGTGCTATAGTAATAGCACTACACTATATTGTGTTTAGTTCCTGTTGTCACTCTGGGAACTCAGACAAGTGTTTTCTTTTCCCAAAAATGGTGTTCAGTGCAGCTCTGTCATGGCTACCGTGGGCTACATTGAAGACATTGATGTGGCAACACCATTGTCCTGGAACTCCTATGCTGACTGGCTAGTCTTCTGTCTGGAAGCCAATCTCTTCATTTACATTAGATCTAAATTTGAACAAAGCCTTGTTGGGTTTCATATGCCTTTCATGTAAAGATTGATATAGAGTTTGGTCACCTTGTAGAATAAGTCATCCTAGAAGGTGCAGTTGCAGACCACTTCCATTGTACCCATCATGAAACCAAATGGGCATGGTTGAATATGTGCTGGTGTCAAGACCCAGTCCCCAAACCCCCATCCCTAGGACTCAGGAACCAAACACCAGTTCAGCTTTCTCCCAGGCCACAGCTCCCAAAGGAAAGGAAAGTGGCTCAAAAAGGGGCACAGTGAGGAAAGGCTTTCTACGACTGGCCCCTGATAGGCCCAAGGCTCCGAGCCCCTGACTGGATCCTCCCAGCTATATAAGGCTTTCTGTTTGTTGGGCAAGCCATCTGGGTAACTCTGTTCTTGGACTGCTCTGCTGTTTTCCTGCCTCCGTACATTGACTCTAGGTCATACCACCTGTTGTTGACTCTGCTTGGACTTTGACCTCTGTCTTTGCCTTTTGTCTTGGATTGTCACAACTCAGTTCTCGTAGGTATCTGACCCAGCTTGCTCCCTTACTTTGCTCTGTCTAATGTTTTGGCCTCACTCAGACTCTGGCCCTCTGGCTTTGAGCCTGGCTACACCTTGGACCTTGGCTAACAGCTTGTGCAAGCTACCAGCCAGACAGCCTATGCCTTAGTATGTGACAACAGACTCCAAGTATATAATAAGCAAAGCATTACAGGGACATCCAGAGATGTCCCTAGGGGTGTGTGGGACCTGGGGCATATCAGCTTGTGTGGGGCCCCGGGAGGGGGGGGAAGGGCATGGCAAGTGGCCGGAGCTAGCAGCACTCGGCGATGGGGACAGAGCGCCACATGTTGGCTGTGGCAGGGCCTGTACAGCACTATCTGTGGGCCTCCCCAAAGCACAGGGCCCTGATTTGTGTCCCCCACCCACCCAGGGACGACCCTGAGGACTTCTATGTATGGTTCCAGCTGTAAACCAGGTCCTACCCCCTGGTGAGGAGGTACTCAGGGATCAGGTGCTGAAGCTAATAGTCTGCCTAGCTGGAAGGCAAGGAGCCAGCTGTAAATGCTGACTAGTAAACATGGGTAGAGCTACAACAGGAGCTAAAGCTCCAGGAGCAGAGTACAAGGACTGGTGCAGGTGCTGAGGGAGAAGCACAGAGCTTGTTTTGTGCTTCCCAAGGTCTGAGGAAAGACTGCAGGTTTTGCTTTTTGCTTGCTTGGTTTATTTGCCTTGTCTCCAAAGTAGAAGTAGTCCCACGTAAAATAAATGAGCTAGAAGCCTTGGAAATCAAGCTGACTAGCCAGCCCTCTGTAACTGCAGCGGTTAAACTGACTGCACACCTACACCCTTTGTCTGAGGCAATTTTTTTTTTTTATTCTCAAACTTGTAGTAACTGAAAAAAGTAAGCTATCAAAGAGCTGCTCATCATATTCTTCAGAGTGCAATCAACATTCTGCCTGTTTCTTGTCCAACCAAAATGTGTTTGTATCATAACTGTTGTAAATAGCTTCCTTATTTCAGTAGATAATAAGGAAATACCTGCAAGCAAAAACTTAGCATTAACTTCAGCAGCAGCAGCCAGCTTTGTGGACTCACAGCTAAGCAGGGTTTAGTTGAACTAAGACTCCTTTAGAAAAGAATGAAATGGGAGCATAAGAATCAATGTGAAAGGTACTGTGAGGACTCTGCTGGGAGAAGCTTGCAGCAAAAGTTTAGAGAGAGCTTTTGTTTCACCAAGCCTGAATCTGAGAGTTCTACATATTTCAGGTTTTTCCCAGGGTAAATTTTCACAAGTATGCAGGCACATTTGCATGCACACTTCTAAAGTGACTGTACTTAGCTCTCAGGGGAAGAATTTGCACAAATCTGCGAACATAAAAGGATTTAGAATTCCATGACTGAAATAAACCTTTGAGATTCCCTGACTGGCTGGATCGACTACCGAGACAAGTCATGCAGAGCAGAAACCAGAGTATGAAACATTGTACCATTAAGTTTTTTATCGCTCTAACTCAGGGGTGGGCAATTATTTCGGGCGGAGGGCCGCTTACGCAGGCTCTTGAGGGCCACATGGGTAGCCCTGCCCCTTGACAGGTGCCCCACCCCTTGGTCACCATCTTGGAACCAGTGTCCCAGGGTCAGCACCGGTGGGGCCCAAAGCAGGGCACAGGCTGGCAGGGGTCTGTGGAGCTGGGCTGGGTATCACCAGTAGGGAGGGGGAAGTTGGCCCAGCTCTGTAGAGCCCCTGCCAGCTGGGACCCCACACTCCTCCCACCCTGCTCTGGGCCCCAATGGCACTGGCCCCAGAACACCGGTGTGGGCCCCATGCTCCTGCGGCTCCCTGCCCACTCACTCCCAGTGCCCCACAGCCCCACAGTACAGGCAGGGGACAGCGCACAGCCCCAACCCCCTAGTCACTGGCAGGGAAGAAGCTGGTGCTGAGCATGGGGAAAAGCAGCCCCTCACCCACCCCATGGCCAGCGCTCCCTGCTGCAGGCAATCACAGCCCACACGGGGCTGTCTGGAGCAGGCACAGGCAGCCCCACGTGGGCTACGGAGTGGGGCACCGGCCATGGCCTGCTGCTGCCCACCCAGAGCTCGCATACTGGGCAGCCCACAGGCAGTCGTGGCAAACACTGCCTGGTGTGGCAAGCAGGGGGCCACAGCTGCTGTCACACTGCACAGCCGCAACAGCCGAGCCCAGAGCCAGCGCAGGGCCCAGGCTGGCAGTGGGGCCAGGTTACAAGATGGTGCTGAACGCGGGGAAAAATGGCCCTTCCCCACCCCATTTCTAGCGCCCTGTGCTGTAGCCACTGGCAGCCCACCTGGACAGCCCCACATGGGCTGCAAGTGGCTGGAGCCCGGGGGGCCCGCCCCCGGGGGGGGG
>NW_005842295.1:358579-359847 GCF_000455745.1 Alligator sinensis | reverse complement strand
AGCCCCCCCCTTGCTCGGTGGCCAGCGCTCCCTGCTGTAGCTGCTCACAGCCCGCACGGGGCTGTCCTGAGCAGGCACAGGCAGCCCCATGTGGGCTGCGAGTGGCTGCAGCGGGGGGTGCTGGGCACTGGGCAGGCAAGGGGCTGCTTTTTTCCCCCCCGCCACTCAGCATTTCCCCAGGTCACTTTTCCCTGTGCTCCTTCCCTGCCCAGGGTCCCCCCACTCCTGCCCTTCCCCCCCCCCGGCTTACCTGAGCTTCTGGCACAGGGCAGCCATGTGGTCCCAGGCCAGAAGCCCCTGCTGGGGCTTCCGGCTGGGAGGGGCGGGGCCGGGGGGCTCGGCTGTTGTGGAAGCCCGCCAGGCTTCCCCTGGGTCCTACTACCCTTGGCTCCTGTCATTTTTGACAGGAACCAAGAGCAGATAAATATTAATTTTCTAAATTTTCAGGGTCCCCACGGACCAAACAGAATCCAGCCCGCAGTCTGTATTTTGCCCACCCCTGCTCTAACGGCATTATAAAATTATAGCTAAATGTTTCCATTATAGTTTCTGCCTTTGCAACACTTTTCATCCAAGTTGCTAGTATTCCAGTCCCTACTCTTTTCCAGCACTAAAACTTGCCTCTTGCTTCAGAAAGTTTTCCAAGTCTGGCAGCCCCCTGTGCCTCAGTTTCCCAACAGAAGCCCACCAGCCCAATCTGACTCTCTTTCTCCCCACAAGCAGTTAAGTTATGATCACTAAGACACCATACGTTTTTCCTAAAAATCTGAAGAAAGGGAGAGTGGGAAAGGGGGAGAAATGGTGAGGGTGTTTACTAGGGGCCTTGTTACACACTACATTTAGCACATGCTAATTTTAATTGGTATTAAAATTTGTGCATGCATTGAGCAATTGCACCTTAAGGCTTAATGCCCCCTGTAACATACACTGCTCTGATGTGTCCCTAGAGGGCTGGCAAGTAGAGATTTGGCCAGGAGCCATGTTGGCTCTGTGCCAAGCTTGCCTGCTCTTAGGGTCAGGGTTGGTAGTCCAGATTGTGGACAGCCAGAAGCTGGCAGGGTCTTATTGGGCCTGCTGGTCCCTGCTGACCCCCACATTTCTGGATCTAGCTCACTGTCTCCTGCTGGCCAAAACCAAACCTGCTACACTGCACTGCCTGTCCCCCCACCCCCCACTGCTGGCCTGGATCTGGCCTGGATCTGGCCTGAATCAGGCCTGCCATGCTCCCTGCCCCTCCCCCCCCCCTACCTCCGATCGGGCCCCCTGGT
>NW_005842295.1:348087-358564 GCF_000455745.1 Alligator sinensis | reverse complement strand
CCCCCCCACACACACACACACTTCACCCCCAAATCAGGCCCATAACTCAGATTCCCACTCTCCCCCTGGCAGCTGCCAGCACACCTGCAGCTCCCAGTACTTTCCTGGCAGAGCAGGCAGGGAAGAGAAACCCAGCCCAGAGAGCAGCAGTGCTGGGACCAGGCAGGTTCTCCCACCCTGCCTGGTCCCCTAGGATAATACCAGCAAAGCAGGTCAGCTGGGGGACACGGGGTGGGGGTGAGTTGCAAGAGCTGGGGCAGATTCCTACCTTTAGGTGCTCCCTGCTGGGAAAAGATAGAGTGGCTGGGAGTAGTGCCTCCTGGGATACTGGGCTAGGGACAGAAATTACACATACATTGGTATAAGTGATCAGAAACTGGTCTAACCCTGTAACAGAACAGACTTCCAGTGCACATAGACAGATTTCAAAATGGTGGGACCCAGTTTAAGGTATACCTAGGTGGATGTAGTATCAGATTTAAGCAGTTTAGGTTAGACTGGTCTATCGAACGTCTCTTCCAATTCCCCTCCCCTCCTGACTCAAGGGCTGCCATGGTGACCAGGTATGGAAGCCTAGGGGTAGGAGCAGGGCGCAGTCTGTAGTGAAAGCAAGGGGTTGGAGGGGTGTGCCTCAGCCAATCAGGGATGACCCTACTCAGCTGCCCTTGGCAACGTCCATCACACTGGGAGGCGTGCAGAAGCACTCCCTGCCTTCTGGCCTGGCCAGTGCAGTCATTTTCCACCCCTTGCCAATGGCAATGTAAGGCCTATTTGCTCTCTATCCAATCTTCACATTTTAGAGGAATCTACAGAGATTGGATTGATTCTACCTTGGGCTTTTTGACTGTCTGTACTTAGCCCTGGAGAATTGCTCCTACCTGGTCTTGGGCCTGTCGAGCAGTTGTACATGACTGCAACATGAGCTGCTTAAAACTAGTTAAAGAGACTCCTCAATAGAAGAGGATTTCTCTCTAAGCTGCTCAGAGGGCCCTTAGCATGTGTCCACTGCCGTAATGTATGGATACTCCTGGTTTAAGGGCCCTTATTATGTACTTAAATTGACATATAACAACACCCTAATACTACAAAAAATCCCATTACTAAAATGATTACTTGGTAAAGTACTTCAGTCACACCTTACATTAGAGTCCATCTCTGCCTCTGTAAGCAATCATTATTCTACCAGAGCCAAAAGATATCTGCTCACTGGAGGGTTTGGCTTTTGGAAACTTGTAACTCATTCCTAGAGTAGGATCCATCTTTGCTTTCGTCTGACAAGTCACAAAAATAGAGGGTACCTCTCATAGAGTAGAAAAGTCATCATTTCCTGATTTAACCTAATCCACTTTGTTAGTGAGGAGACACCTCCTGGGTTTTTACTCATACATATTAGATCCATATTTTTAACCTACACATCTTGTTGTCTCACTAGACTATGCACTGGATTTAGAGTTTTAGCTAGTATCTCAACAGCAAGATATGCAAGGAGCTCCATGACTGGAGAAACATTTCAACATTTCAGAAACGTTTCAACAGTTAAACAGTTCTCAGTGGCAATGAATCTCCGTTCCAGAGCCACATGAATATAGGTCAAAATACTGTTGTCTTGATGGGAATCAATTGCTTTTAAATTTAATGCAAAAATTACTGCAGTGATAGCTGCAAATCCAATGGGTAGATTTTTAAATGACTTTTTCATTGCTCCTGGGCATTTCTTAATGTTTATCAAGGCCATAAGTGCTTCAAAAGGAAAATAAATTTTGTTGTAGTAAAGCCTGAAAATCTTGTCAATCTGAAAAGTGATTTTTTTTTCTTGTCCAAAGAATTTCTTCAGATAAAATATAGAATACTCCATTTTTTCTTAAACTAACATGTCAAACTAGAGGTGTCAGAGACACTTTCCAGTGTCAGGGATAAATAACTATCTCATTACTGGCAGCTCATCAATCTTCTTTAGCTCGGAAACTTGGAAAACTAGTTTTTCTGCTCAAGTAATAAAGGGCCAATGCCCACCGACATGAGCTTTCCAGCTTGAATTTTGGAATATTGTCATTAAATCCCCACCAATTTCCTTATAGGCTGTTTAACAGTAACTTACCCCAGTTCCATCCATCCTTTCCATGGTATTTTCCAGACCTGTTCTTCTGCTCTACCAAGCTTTTCCAAAAATCAGGATAAAGAGAAAGAAGCCATAGAACATTTTTTACTCCTCAGTGAAGGAAAACCTTTTGAGGGTAGTTTAGTCATCCTGGTCCATCAGTCTTTAACCTATTTTCCACTTGATCCATCCTTACTATTAAAGTGACAATTTCTTTGATTAATTCAGACATGGGAAATCGAACCTCACTGAAGGGGAGTTTAGGTAATTCTGCTTTGTCTTCTGATATTCAGATTTTACTCCTACATTTTCCAAGCTGCTTTAGTAGTCACAGTTCATCTACTGGATGGAATAAAGCCTGCTGTTCACATATTTCATTAATAGATCTATTTTCTTTTCCCCACCCATTATGGTGGATGCATTTAGCACATATCCAATAACTTGCCTCCCAGAAAAGTTACAGAGAACTACTAAGCAGGTCACAAGATGATATGTAAAAGCCTGGTCTACACTAGCAACATTTGGAATTTCAAGGTGTCTTACAAGCAGGGTAGGTGCTTGTGTTCATGCATGAAAGTTCATGCTTTTTGAGCTTTGTTACATCTGCAGTTATGCAAGACAGTGCTAACTGCTAGCACTCTAGTTAGAAATGACATAGTCACATACATATGCAATGGTAAGGATGTCCTCTCCAGAGCACTCACTGAATGCCCTTGTAGCTTTCTGATTGTGTTCTGGTTTTGCATCTGCTATTGATTCTTAAAGTTATGCCTATGAACTGCTGTTAATAGAGTCATCTGAAAAGAGATTTGCATGTTCCTGAGGGGGCCCATTGCTGAAAAATGGAAGATTAAATCACTAACACTTCTTCAGTGAGCTAGACAATATAAATGAAGGAGGATGGTGATGGCAAATATTGGCAGTGATACTTAAAATCTTATTTGTCTTGGGGGTCATTAATACAATGTAGGATTTAACTCAGAGGTCAGTTGTGTGTAGTGTAGAATTTTATCTTTTTAAAATTCACAGCCGGCTCCAACTCCAGGCCCAGCCAGGCAGCATGCACAGCCCGGGGCTCCAGCCTCAATATGAAAACCTTTCATTGCCTTTGTAGTTTACTGTGTATTTGGAGGGCGGGGTGTAGAATCTGTGTGAAAAGATTATTTTGAAACAATGAATTACTGCCAGAAATCAGACTTCTTTATTTTTGAACAACAGCTGCTAAATGATGTGCTTGTGTCTCATAAACCAGCAAATAGTTAAATAAACACGAGTTTTGGAAGGGCTTGAAACTTCATGTTTCAGGTTTATTCAACATCTGTCAAGATTAGAGGAAGCTTCTCTAGGACAAACTACCTCTAACTGCTTAATTGGAGGGTATCCTGCATCACCAAACAGAAGTGACAATTTTTGCCCGATATGGCCATAGAAAGCAGTCTATAGCCATGACCAAACACAAGTAAACAGCTGGAAACAGCTTTAAAAATGGCCGATCCGGTGTAATTCTGACCCCTCATTGCATGAGGCATCAGATGAAGACCTTTCAAAATGTAGCATCTTCTGTAACTTGTGTCTGCGAGCTTCCAAGCTGTTGCTGTTTTCAGAATGGGAGCGGAGAAAGGAAGCAAAGGGAGTTCAGTCTGGTGGTTTTTCAGTCTGCCCTGGAAGGTGAGTTGGGTGTATTGGAGCCCGCCCCCCCCAGGTGGGGGGACTCCAATTCACCCACTCCACCCGTCAGCACCAGCTAGGGAGGCCCCAAAATGAGCTCCTTCCTCTGCCTTTCCCCTCCTCCCATTCCAAAAGCAGCAAGCACTGGCAGAGAACTGTGGCCATTGCTATGGGAACCTGGGTGCAGGCTCCCAGCCCACAGCTAGATTCCCCTTCCCTCCTCGAACCAACAGTGAACTTCTGTTTGGTTTGGGGTAATGCTGTAAATCAGAACGCTTCGCAGAACTTGTTCTGAGTTACAGCTGGGAGCTACACTTCTGTCTGCACCCCTCGTGAAGTATCTAATATTGATCTATCTTGGGAAAAGGACGCTTTTCCTTTTGAAGGTTAAAATTCAAAGCTAATGCTGAGAGAATAAGATAGGACAAATGTTTGCCTTAAAATCCGTAAGAAGCACACTGGATTTTGACACCTTTGGGAGTGAGTGGCTGTTAAAACAAGTAATCTGAAGAAGACAGGGGAAAATAGGCAGAAAAGTGGAGGTGTCTTGTGGTATACTCAATGGCATCAAAGTCTCGTCTGTAACAGACATTGAACTATACTCACTTTGTAGGCTAAGATAAAAAACAATTACCATTCAAATCAAACATTTTTAAAGAAAGAATCAATGCTACGAGGCACATCACTTCAAACTTACTGTTTTTATTATTTGCAGATTACCTACATGTTATTGGCAGGTAAGCTTGTTGTTAATGAATTCAAACAAAAAGGGAATAATGCAACTGGCTGTTAATTAGATTGGAATAGAACTTCAGGACTGCACATTGAAAACTTCTCTTTAGCCAGACATACAGCATCAGTGAGAACTTCTCCAAGCAGTCCTATCAATGGATGTAAATGCTACTTTAGGTGCTGCTCCAAAAGGTAAGAAAACAGTTCAGACTCTCTTCCCACTTAGGCCGTACTTGGTTACATATATGCTTAAGCATGCTGCAAATTTGGGCCTTAATTCTTGGCTCTATTATTCAGTGATTATGAAAATACTAACTCATTGCATATAGGCAACATATAATACTGTATATTAGGGAAGTAACACTTTTTATAACCATTTTGAATTTTAAGTTTAAAGACTCATTCACTTAATCCAGTCGTGGATGCATGCAATGTATATGTAAATCAGTCCTTCCATAATTAATATCTAGTTTTTGCTAAAGGTCTGCAACTGAAGAAAATGCCAACAGCCAAACACCGAAGAAGAGAATAGGTAACAACAGTGCAGGAAAAAAGCTGAAGTAGGGCTGCTAGAAGCTTGTAGGAGTCATAACATGTTGGAAATCATAAAAACCAGGTCCTTTTCTTTGTCCAATTTGTTGTTAGTGCTCACAAGAAGATGCCCAAATCAAAAATGGCATGAAAGCATTAAGCTGCTTAGCATTCAAACACTCCAATGTTTCCACCACTGCTCTTGCCTCAAATACAAATGATGGAGACTAGTTGAACGGAGACTGAGAATAATGTTTCTTCTTTATGTCCTTATAAAGACTGAAGCCAGACGAAATCCAAACTACCCAAATATTATTAATTGAATTGCAAGTAAATCAAATTCTCTTGCACTTTTGAAGTTTTCAGCAGCTCTGTAAACTGAGAATGAGTTAGCACTAGGTTGAAAGGATAAACAACAGGTATCTCAAAAGAAAGCATTTTCTATGTGAAAAAAATCAAAGAAAAACTACAGATCTTCCTCATTTGCCTCCAACAGTCTAGAACAAGGAAACCCAGTGCTTAAAACATGTTAATCAGATTTTCAGGGGAAACCTTTGCTTTCTGTAAATCAAACATTTCTGTTGTCAGCAACAATATTAGGAGCATTTACATCATGTTTCAGATGGATCCTCTTTATGTCTTCCTTCAAAGAATTTACGGCTCTCAGATGCTACTTTATTCCAGAATACTGAGTACAGGTTCTCAATAGCCTTTAATCTTTCATCTTACTTCAAGAACAGTGGTGCATGGAGAAGAGAGTATTGAAGGGTGCTGATCTTTTTTTTCCCTTAGTGCACACATCAGTTGCCAATGCATTCATTTAACTAGCTGAACACCAAAATATACTGAAAAATCACAGTTTGCTTGTAGTTAAAGAAAATGCAAATTAGATATGAGGATTCCAAGTAGTTTTAAAGGTACTGCTCCAGTTTTTCAAAGCACTATTCAGTATCTGAACTGTATTAGACATTTGGAAAACTGGACAAGCATTAGAATTAGTCTTTTTATGCAAATTTCTCCCTTGGCTTGATACAAGTCAAGGCCTCATTATACATTATGCTGTGAGCTGCATTAAATGTTAGTGCTAGTTCAAATTTGGATCAAGCACACTTCAGGCCAGCATGGGCCTGGAGGACTGCAAGGTACAAATTCCCTACCCCACTCTCATTTGGGGCTCCTCCCCCCCACTTACTTGTGGCTGTACATATTGTCTGTCCCAAGGGAGCAGGCAGGGAAGGGTTAACCTGCCTGACCAGCCCCTGCCACCCCAGCGGCTGGGCTGCTGCTCTTGTCCCAGCTGAGCCCAGCTCAGAGAGCAGTAGTGGTGGTGGCTGGGCAGGCAAGTTAATACTTCCCTATCTGCTTCCCTGGGACAGACAGTGCAGTTAGGCACAAATAAGCAGATGGGGATGGGGAGAGCAGTGAGGAACTGGAATACTGGAGGGGGGAAGGAAATGGGCCAGTGTGGTGGGGGGGGGAGTATTTACACTAAGTTGTAGCCTAGAGTAGGTATACTTGACATAACAAGATGGGTAACACATATCAGAGGTAATACTGTCCCAGACTGGTGTAACTTTGAGCTACCTAACAAGTGCTTAAAAATAGTTGTGGGTGCTGTGGTGTGCACAATCCAGAGGTTAAGAGCTCCAGGAGCTGTCCAAAATTATTGTGTGACAGCACCCCTACACATTGCACTTTGAGCAGCTCAAATGTTGATTGGTGTTAGTGTTCGCTTGATTTTGAAGCAGTTGCACCTAAAAGCTAAAAACCTTCTCTGACTGTCCCCCACCTGCACTGCTGTGACTTGCCACTAGAGGGCTGGTGAGCAGGGGCCTGACTAGGAGCTACAGCTGTGAATTGCTGCTACAGGGCTGGGACAGGCTTCTATCTCTGCTTTAAGTGTTGTTAAGTGAGAAGTGGGGTGGGATTGGGGGCACAAACGAGAAGCTAGGAGGTGGAGAGCTAATGGAATGGGGAAGGGTAATGAAATGGGAGGCAGAAAGGAAATGAGGGTGAGAGAAGGGGGGCAAAATGAAGGAAGTCCACCACTTAAGTATAAAATAAAAAGTAGTAAAAAAAGGTAAAGTGGTAAAAAGTAGTAGAAAAAAGTAAAGTGAGGAAAGGTACTTTTGGAGGAGCTACTGGCCCTGCCCTGGGAAGGAAGCCCCAGCTCATGGGGACCCCTGCCTTGTTTCCCTTTCCTTCCCCAGGCCCCACTCCTAGGTTTGTCCATGCCCTGCAACTTGGCTAGCTGGCATGTGCTCTGCAGGCTGCTTGCATGGGGTTGCACCCCTGGGGGTTGGACGATCACACTCTTCAGGGTGGGAGGGGAGTTGGCTTGGTGCCAGAACCACCTCCTGCAGTAGAGTTCAAGGGATGGAAAGTTTGTCCACACAGAACAGGGAACAAACTGCATCCTAGGGTGCTGGAGGACTGCAACTTGGCTGGATCATCTGTGGGGAGTAGCCACACATTAGTGGAACATATGCTAGGTAATATGGATCAGAGAGAAACCTGCCCTAGAGTGGTGTAACTTTAAGCCACCTCAAGTGTGCTTAAAACTAGTTTCAGGTGTTAAAATGTGGACAATCCAGGGGTTAGGAGCTCTAGGAGCGTTATGAAGAATGTGAATTACTGGCGTAATCAACCAAGTGCTTACACATTCAGAAATGTTTTTAGGCTTTCTGGTGATGCTGACAAGTGAACCCTCCACAGAGGAATTGAAAGACTTATTTTATGTTTCAAGTTATTGCAAGGTACAGCAAATGGGCAATAGTGGAAGGAATTAGAGCCAGAGGTGTAATGTGAGAAGATGTGCCCAGAGCAGTCCTCTCATCCTGCCTTCAGTAGGTTGCCCCTGTCACTGCTTGCTGTGTGACTCAAAGACTGTGAGGTGTTCTCAGAATTGTAGTTCTCTAGAGCAGCTGTGGAGTTTGCTGCTGCTGGGGAAGAAAGGACTTTCACCCTACTTCTTTTGCTACCCATGTCCAAAGGACAGAAACAATGATGATTGCAGCTGCAAAAATGAGGAAAATTCTCCCCAAAACACCAAACTCCACTGCCACTATAAAACTATGGTTCCCAGAATACCCTGCAGTCCATAACACACATTGCTCATTGTACACCTGGGAAATGCAAGCAGCTTGGGGAATGGGAAAGTGAGGCAGTCCCCTCCCCCTCCTACCACTCATTCCCTTAGGGGGCACCTGGGGCATGTGCCACACTTGCTCACCTCATGTTGCACTCCTGACATTTCAGGGGTAAGTGAGCTTAAACAGTCTCAGCAGAGGAGAGTATGGAGAAGACAAGTGAAACCAAAATAGGAGCAAATCTACAGAGATATTGCAAAAAGGGAATGTAGTCGCTAATTAACCTTTTTCCATTACTATAGAGCATGTCTACTAGGGCTGTGTGAAGCTTCAGGTGGTGATTCAATTCAGAGGAGATTCAGCCCAACTCAGTGGCTGAATCTCTGAATCCGAATCAAATCGGGGACCAATTAAAAGGTCTGAATCAGTTTGAAGCTCTCCAAATCTTTGGAAGAGATTCGGAGAGCTTCGATGATTTGGGCAGTCCCTGGTGGCTGAAGCAGGGAGCTGCAGCCAGACTTGGAGCTGGTAACTAGGGAGGGGGGAAGACGGGAGGGGACCACGAGAGGGACCACTGCCAGGCTCCATCCCCTGCCTGCTCCCCCAGCCCCCCCAACCCTTGCCCTCCCCATAGCTGCTCTGCCTGACCCAGCTCCCAGTGCTTTAAAAAAAGCCAGGGGTCACCAGGTGCTGCCAGGCAAGGGGGGCGATCCCAACTGCCCTTGCTGCCCCATGCCATGTGGGGGGCTCTGCCACGAGCCCCCTGATCCCCTCCTCGCTTCCCCAGCCACACCATGGCTGCTCCACCCACCCCAGCTCCAACCCTTTATGAAAAAGAAACCCAAGAAAACCCCCGGGACTCACCAGCTCCTGGTGAGCAGCACCTGGTGAGTTGGGGCTTTTTTCCCCCCAAGTGCTGAGAGCTGGGGAGGCCAGGACAGCCATTGCCAGGCTGGGAGAGTGGGCGGGGGATGGGGATGGATGATTTGGAGATTCAGAGATTTGGCAGCACCTGAAATTCCAAATCAGATTTGGCCAAATCGATTTGGGGCAGTGATTCAAGTCACCAAATTGAATCGCTGTCCCCCAAATCAGCCAAATCCAAATCTGAAATGAATACTACCCGCTTTGCACAGGCCTAATGTCTACCATGTTCAAGCCTTCATTTGAACCTATTTGTAATTTTGTAATGTGAAGAAAATCCAGTTTTGGTGTGTGCATTTAACTTTCTTTAGCCTTTTCCCAAGTGTAGGAAATTCTTAGTGTAGGATTACATCCCAATAACAGCCAAGACTGTCCAGATCTTAGACTAGAAAGGAGCACCACACCTAATATGGCACTTGGTTTTTCTTCTCAAGGGGCATGTCTACACAAGATCCCATGTCACTGTAGCAACGCATTATAGTGATGTAGTGTCAGCACATGAACAACTGGTGTCTCCTGTGACTGGGAGGGCACCACGGTGGCGAGCGGGGACTGCCCCAGCCACATCGGCAGCGAGGGGGGGTGACAACCACCCACAGAAGCTGGCAGCAGCTTTGGTGGTGGCCAATCTCAGGGGGGCATGTGCCCCCTTGTGCCCCCCTACGCATCGCCTATGAGTCAGTGGGTAAAAACCATGATGCCACAGCTACATTGCCATAGAGACATACTTCCTCAGTATAGCTCATCGCTACAGCGACATAGTGGCTAAAAATAACCGTGCACGGTGCAGATGGTGCAGTACAGGCTGTTACTACACACTGTAATTTAGTACTTCCAAAGGGAAGTACTAAAGGCGGTGCAGTAACAATGGCACCACAGGGGCATGTGTAGATGTGCCCAAGGTGTTACATAATTGTATGCAATCAACCCCAAGATCAGATAGAGTACAACAGATAAATTGGCAAACTGGATAGTAGGAAGATATTTCTCCCCCTTTTTCAACAGGCATCTGACTGACCAGAAAAAAACTTTCAGCAGACCAGACCAGGTGCCTGAGTTCACCTAGTCATGGGAGTGAGCCAAGGAGGCAGAGGCCCTGGTGTTATGACAAAGACTGATTTAAGCGTAATGGCTAGGTACAGTCATTCAAAAAGCCCAAGTCAGTTCTCTATAAGTGCTATGCAGTGTGATGCAATTTTCTGAAAGTGGTGTAGTTTAGATCAGTAGTGAATAGAACACACATTCAGCCTTTGGTGGGGGGGGTGCAAATCTTAGACAGGTTACACCTTTTTTTACACTAGTCTATGTGTGTGCGCTGAACTTCTGTTCTATTATGGGTATGAACCAATTTCCAATCACTTATACCAGTAAAAGGTGTACCGTATTTTCACGCATATCCCGCCCCCCACACCACACGCATGCACTCGACGAGGAG
>NW_005842295.1:337689-347750 GCF_000455745.1 Alligator sinensis | reverse complement strand
GCGGGGAGGCGGTGCAGCCCGCCCCGGCCCCCACAGCAGCAGCGGCGCAGCCGGCCCTGGCGGCGGAGCAGCCCAGCCTACCCGGGCCCAGCAGGGAGGCGGCACAGCCCGCCCCAGCCCCGGCCCCGTGGAAAAAAGTCCGCCAATAGCCCGCACCCCCGTATAGCCCGCACCCATCCATTTTCTTTGTAAAATCGCATGTACCCCGCAGGATATATGCGTGAAAATACAGTAATGTCTGTACCTGATCTAAGAGGACCCCTGAGGATTACTAGAAAAGTCCTGTATTGGTCCAGAGAAACCTTTGGAGAGAGCCATGCAAAGACTGGCAATGCAGTCCTGAGATGGCCTTCATCCCTAGTGCTGTGGGGCTTCCTTAAACTCCACTGCTCCGCAGTGCTAACTGGAGACCCTACAATGAGAATGAGCTGTGCCAGACAAGATGGAGGGTTTTCTGCTAGTTTGCAGAAGGGATGGAATGTGGGCACTTCCAGTCAACAGGCAGAGCCACTTCATCACACTATTACAGTGTATATGTGGACATAAAAATGAAAGTAATCTATAATTATGTGGCGGACTTGCCTATCTTCTCCCGGTTCCTTGGGCTTAGAGAATTGCCAAAGCAATTGGTGGGGCAAACCCACCAATCAGAGATCAGCAAGGGAGGAGCCTCGGGAGGAGTCAGGGTGAGGTGAGGAGCACATCAAATTGAAAACTGTGTTCCATCTCCCTCCAGTTGGCCAGTCTTAAATCTTGGGGTGGAGCCCCAAAAAGGTATATAAGGAGCTGCGTGAACAGTACGTGGGGGGGAGGGGGAGATGACAAGGGACAGAGAAGAAAGAAGTAGCAGGGGCTGGGGAAGAGCTACCCAGGGGTCATTTCCAGTTGCCCTGAAGAGCCTGAACACTCCACCATTGGAAGAGAGCAGCAGGTTGCTGCGTCCCCAACCCCTCGCCACGAGAGAGCACAGCGAGCTGTTGCAGGTGTTGCTGCACAGAGGGTCCGAGAGGGACCGGGACCTTGAGAGCCACTCAAGGTGGCTTGGGTCTCTGATCCTGGTGCAAGGCCAGATGGTGTAGGTGTTGCTGCACAGAGGGTCTGAGAGGGACCAGGACCTTGGGAGCCACTCGAGATTGCTAAAGTCTCCAACCCCTACTCACCGGGAAGCGTGAGTTCTCAGGCAAGGGGTTTCCCACTGGGGAGGGACACAGTGGATAGCTCCATTAGATGGGGTTTAGGCTAGAGAGAGAGAGACACCTCTAGAGGAGGCGGGTATTTGGGATTACCACGCTTTACATTTTGGAGTGTTTATTAATTGCTTGTTGTATTTTCTATTCTGGAGTGTTTATTAACTGTTGATTGTGCTTTACATTTTGGGGGTGATTACCCATCAATTGCTGGGACATACTTACCATCTGAGAATCCATGGGCGAGGTTTCTCTCATGGGTCTTGGGGACTGCTATACTTACCTGTTCTGTTATCTGTTGACTTGAATGTATTATATGTAAATAGTTACCTTTATCACCCATCCAGTTTATTCTCTCCCCTCCTCTTTTATTCTGCATCTGAATAAACCATGTATATGGGCAAGATATTGTGTCTTGGCCTTCCACTATAGAGACACTGGAGAAGGGGAAGCTGTGAGCAAGCTGCAGTTTCTATCTCCCAAACATACCCCCTGCTGACTATCCCCTTCTATTGGAAAGTGGGGTACACACTTTGGTACACCTAAGTTACAATTATAATAATCTAAAAGTGATGTTATTATACAATAAATAATTTATACACCCTTCTTATAGCAACTAGCTAGTCCTCACCTCATTCAGAAGTGTGGGATGCCACCCTCCATGTGTTAGACAAGTTATGGCAAGTCATGTGATATACCAAGAAATAGACAAAGCCATCAGAAGAATGCAGCAGGTCCTAGCCTACACTCTTCCTCCATCACTGGATACCAGAAAGCTCCATATATATTTCAAGTTAATTACTGATATTTCTTATCTTACTTTCCTGCCATCACTCTATTTTTCAAATTTAAGTCAGACAAACCAAAACACATTTCATGTCAGACATTTAGCTTCAAACCACAGAAAATTTTCCAAGAGGTTTGAAACATGACTTTTTTCATTTTTATGTGCAAATATATTCTCTTTTAAATATGACAGAGCAGAACTTGGTTAATGTATACTCGTAAATCTCACTGAAAGTATAGTTTCAGCTTAATGTTCAGCAAAGAATGCCATGAGCTGACTGGCTTTCTTGCATGCACCCCAGCCTCTGTCTTCTTTACTATTTGTTCCATCCAGGAAGAGCACACACCAACTTCAGATGCTTCCTCAGCCTGACGAAGGGTTTTTAAACCAGAAAGCTTGCTAAGATATATTTCTCCAAGTATTTAGTTGGTCTAATAAAAGATATCAGATTAACCCAAAGAACCTTGTCTACCTATGTCCTTAGACCAACATGGCTACAACCTACTCTCCTTAACACACACAAGTGATATGAGTTTTGCTTTCAACAGTTTGAGGACCACTTTCAGAACAACCCCTGCACCTATTGCCTTGAAACTTGGCAGACTTCATGCCCTTAGAAGGTGCCACCATTTCTGCTTTTTTCACTAAATCTGCAAAAAAATGACAAAGTTATAGGTATTTTAGTGATTCCTTATTATAGTCTATGGCCGAATCTCCGTCAACACCAAATCTCCAAATCCGATTCAGCCGAATCAAACTGGGACAGTGACTTTGTCCCAGGAGAGAAAAACAAACACACAGGGAGGAAAAAATAAGGAAAAATGACTTACCTTCAACAGGAGCTGTGACGCAACAGGAACCAAAGGAAAAACCCACGTGACTCATTAGCCATGCCTTTATTCAGCTGAGGCCGGCCAGTGACGTCAGGAGAGAGCCCCATACGACGGGGATAAAAGAAGCAGACGGACGAGGGAAGGGGGGAAAGAGGAAGGACCCGGGGAGTGCAGAGACGCCTGGCCCCTTCCGGGATTATCCCCAGGAAGAAAGAACAGTGAACAAGGAGCCAAAGGAGGCTCCTGACGCCCTCCACAACTTCAAAGGTTGGGAACCAGCTACTAGCGCCAGAGGCAAGAGGGCAGCAGCTCTGCCTGCCGGCAGAAGCCCCAGCAGCGGGGAAAACAATGGACACCGCACGGGAGTTGCTTCCACAGGAGGGAGTGGCATGGGTCAGAGGGAGGAGGAGAAGCCTTGCTCGGGGAGCGAGCCACAGCGGAGGCAGCCAGAGAGATGGCACAGCCCTCCGAGGTCCTTCCTGAATGAGAGGGAGATCTGGCTACCTACAGGGGAGCAGAGCAGGCTCCAAACAGGAATGCTGTAGACAGCAGAGGAACAAGGTAGCCCAGGGCTGTAGATTCAAGAGACAAAGGAGAAAGGAGAAAAGAAAACCCGGGAAGGGGTTCGCTCCTAGCCAAGTTGTAAAGAGCTTGACACCTAGGGCCTCTGAGGTAAGAGGCCTGGGAAGGGAGTTGTTTTTGTTTCTTTGAAAGATTAATTTTAGTTTCCCCGAGTGAAGGGGTTGAGGAGGAGCAAAGGGGTCAAGGAGTGGGAGAGGCAGTACAAAATTCAGTAGACGGCCCATCGAGTTGAGGGCAGGGCAAAGTTTCTCCCAGGATAGCACAGGCCCCACGAATAAGGCTGACAAACACAACATAAGACGGAGGAAGCCCGGCAGACCCGGACATCAGTATCCGAAGAGGGGCGTTAAATCAAGAGGCCCTATGGTAGCAGAGGAAGAGGTACAGGGTCGTGAGCTTGGAACAACGCATTGAGGTGGTGTGAGGACGGGGTGTAGGGGTGGCAGAGCCCCGCTAGTGACCACCGGGACCCCGCGCCATAGAAGACCCCGGGCTAGCCACTTCCCCACCACTAGGAAACATTCAAGTTGTGGCAGGTGGGACAGGGGAAAGCTTCCCGGGGAGGGAACACCAGCACGGCATTTTTCGGGGAGGCTGCAAGGAGCACATCTCTCCATGCACAAGCCAAGATAGCACGTGACCAGTTATTCGAGACCTGGAGGTCACAGACTTGAATCACCGAATTAAATCACTGTGCCTCCAAATCAGCTGAATCCAAATTGAATACTTACTGCTTCGCACAGGCCTACTGTGCAGTAGTGTCGATTACAGTGCATTAAGTTAATACCTGTTTTTATAGGTGCTAAACTTGATGCACTGTAATTATGGTGCATTAATGCACATGTAGACATGCCCACTATAGACTAACAAACTCCCTGGCAGCACACCTGTAGATGGTGCCCCAGCTGTCTGGGGCATGAGGGTGCTTCAGTGCAGGAGCTGCCTGTCAGCTAACTTCATACTGAAGCACCTTTATGCCCCAGC
The DNA here is from genome assembly GCF_000455745.1 of Alligator sinensis. NCBI lineage: Eukaryota > Metazoa > Chordata > Crocodylia > Alligatoridae > Alligator > Alligator sinensis. The sequence continues at coordinate 343,377 of NW_005842295.1, read as the reverse complement.
CAGTTCCTCCCCCTCCCTCCCGTCCTGCAACATGTTGAACTGGGGAGAACAGATCCAGGCTGGCATGCTGACCCCCCAGCCCTCTGTCAGCTGGGGCTGCTCCGACCCAGCTCAATATGCTATAGTCCTAGGCATACATTCAAATGGCAATAAACCCCAAAGTTTATTGCTCCCTGGAGCAATAAATTCCAGAGTTTATTGCTTCACATTAATTGCACATGTAGACATACTCTGATAGCCTTGTAAGTAGCATTAGTATACAGGAATATCAATACTTACCCTTGAGTGCTTAATGCTCAATTTGAGATGTTTTACTTAATATTTCTGAAAAAGATTCTCAACAGAAAAAGATTTGTTTTCCAGTTCTAAATGCATTTGCAGTGGCATAGAGAACATTCTGTCTTGTTTATTGAAATACTCAATAGATGTCATGTAACTAAAATAACTGACATAACTTTTACAATATTTTTTGTCATGCTTTTAAACATTAAGTATGTAAAAAAAAAAGTGGAGAATTCCACAATATTTATACTTCTGCTTTGCATATTTATAAGGCTCTTAGAATGGTCACTAGAATCTAGCTCATCTTCCCTATGCTCTCTAAGGATCAGGTTATAGTTTCTGGGGCTTTAAATTTATGTTTATGGATGCAGAGTGAAGTGCAGAGTGCCAAACATTTTTTGATAGTATAAAGTATTAGGTCCTGATTGTTAGTGAGAGTCTTCAGTGCAAATTCAGATCATGGGCTTATCTTTTTTAGAATCTGGCAAGATAAAATCCACCAAAATTATGTTGCCAAGGCTCTACATAACTGAAAAATTAAAGCTTCTGTAGTAATACATGTACACAAAGGGACCAATTTAAGGATGTACAAGCAACTTTCATTCAGGCATTTCTGAACTTCTGATTGGTTGACTTTGCAACCTTAATAAGGAAAAAAGTACGCTTTGCAGGTAAGTGTGTATGCACACGCACACTGTGTGTGTGTGTCTGTGAACGTGTGTGTGCATGCACATGCATGCAGAATAAGAAGTAACCTGATTTTTACTCTAAGCAGCAGCCTTTAAATATTTGAAGGCTTGCTTCCATTCTGTTTATGCCCATTATATAAATTGAATAAGATAAAATAATGGATTCGATTACAGAAACAATTTTTAAATTACCACAATGCCCAGACATCTGCTACTCTCAGATTTATCCATGGTATTTACACATATCACCTCATCTTTAAGATATTTTTGGCATATTTAAGGTACTCCTGAAAAAGATCCTATGTCATAAGATTCACTTGGCAAGATAAATGCAGAATGGGAATTTCCTGTGATCTGCAGACATTGATACATATTTAAAATCAGTTACCTTTTGTGGTTTGCTGCCACCAGCTGTCAGTTGAAAGTGCTCAATAAGATTATTTGACCTGCCTTTCTAAAAGCTAGGTTGATAGTGACAATCTCCAGTTTGAGGCAGCAAGGCAGGGATGAGGCCATAGGTTTAAAATTGTTCTTTGCAGAGTATAAGGGCTAATTTTTCCTGTAGGGATATTGCCAAACCCTGAAAAATAAGCAGCTTCCTATTAGACATGATTGATGTAGTTACTAGGGGTGTGCGAAGTGGGCCATGTTTGATTTGGATTTGGCCTGATTTGGGGGACAGCGATTCTATTCATCGATTTGGATCACTGTCCTGATTTGATTTGGCCAAATTCAAATGTGAAGATTTGATGTTGATTTGGAGAATCAGCGATTCAGCCATAGACACAGCTTTAAATGTTTTTTCTACATACCTCAAAGTACCAGGCATGACTTGTGAACGCTGAGATGGTGCAGTGAATGGATCATCTCACAGGAGTGTGAGGGGGCCCCTGCGTGCTTGGTGGCGCACCTGGAAGTGGACTGGAAGTACTTCTGGTCCGCTTCTGGGTCCACCGCTGAGCGTGCGGGAGACTCCCCTTACGCCCTGCCTGGCTCAGCAATCAGCCACAGGGATACCCTGGGTGCCCCCCCCCCCCCCCCCGACCCAGGAGGCACCAGTTGCCAAGCTGGGAGGTGGGGTGGGGTCCCCCGTGCACTCTGCCGTGTACCCAGAAGTGGACCAGAAATGCTTCTGGTCCACTTCTGGGTCCACCGCCAAGCGCGCTGGGGATGCCCTCATGCTCCCATGGGATGTTCCATCCGCCCCACCATTGCAGCATTCACGAGTCACCTGGTACCTGAGGTATGTAGAAAAAACATTTAAAGATGTCTGAATCATTGAATCCGAATCTCTCCAAATTGATTCAGAGGGTTCCAGTTCAATTTGGAGAGATTAAAGGGCCTCCTGATTCGATTCAGATTTGGAGATCTGGCCACTGAATTGGACCAAATCTCTGCCAAATCAAATCAGTGACCAAGCTTCACACAGCCCTATTAGTTACATTATTTTTCCAACCAGCCTGATTTCACTCAAGATTTCAAGATGGAGGTGGTACTAGCTGCTCTCTCAATGAGTTTTAACTGTGTTCCATATATGGTAACACAATTATTTAAGAACACAAAAACAAAATCCCACACCATCCCATAGTGAAGTTACTACAGTTACCTTTTTATTCACCTCTGGGACTCCCTCTGGTTCATATTCTATGTTGTCATTCATCAGTGTATGCTGACAGATAACTCCTTTTTTAACCTTTTAGATAAAGTATCTGGTATAGAGAATCTTAGTTCCCCATTATCTTTTTTGGTTTCTTAGCTTTTTACCTGAAAGCCAAGTTGAATATTCATTCAACCTCCTCTATAATTTACTGATCATCAACTGTTACTGGGTTACCTGAATTTTGCAAAGGAGAACTATTGACATTATGTGTTGTCTGTTCCATCTGAGATCTCAGTATAAGCCTATATTGTTAACAATTCAATTCACTTCCTCTAGTTTGTAGTAATTAACCATCAGTGTTTGTCGAGGCTGTCCTTTTTACAGGGGCTAGAGGCTGGTTGGCTCCTCCCCTCCTGTAGCAGGGCTGACCATCATGGTACTTGTGCTGTTCCTCACCCTTTCCCGTTTCTTGATGTTGGTAGCCCACAGTTAGATGGTTGCAGTCCACAGGGGTATTTGAGGGATTGGCAGAGGGAGCAGCAGGGGCAGCCTCCCACTCAGGAAGGACTGCAGGCTTTATACGGACTGTAGTCTAGCCAGGTCCTCCACTCCTGCAGTATGGCCTGCAATCGTGGTGCCTTTCTGCTCAGGCAAGTTAAGAACTGCATCATGACTGACTTATAGCAAGACATCCTGATACTCCATATTTTTTCAGGGAATACAACTTACTTTGATTTTATTTTGTAAATAAAACATCACATTCAACCATTTGTTTCTACAACACTTTTTCCCCCCGCTTTATCTATTAGCAGGATTTCATTCAGAACTGCACTTATTATAATCCAATTCATTTTTCTGAACTGAACTATGTTCTTAAGATTCTCTGCTTGCAAAGTAGAAGAGAAATTATTTATTTATTGCACTAGAAACTTCAGTATTCTATATAAACATTACAGTCTTCAGTTGAATCCTATTTGTCAGTAAAAATGTAACATTATTAAAAAAAATTGGACCAAAGTTGTAATATGCCCTTCTATAGTCATATACCATTGAATCACAGGAGATCCTAATTCTGACAGAGAAACTTGGAAGTCATACATATTAAAGGGTGTGTGTGTGTTTCCACAGGAGAAAAAGAATCTACAAGTGCACACTAGAGATTACCTAAGTGTTTCATGTGACAAATTATGAGCATTCAGATAACTGATGTCAGAAAGAGCTTCCTATCAGTTTTAGATGAATGCAAACAGGAGGTCTGAAATAACTTAACAAACCCAATTAAAAATCATATGTTCCAAAACTGTCTGTATTCCCCTCAGAAACACTGGAGTACTAGAATAAATTAAATGTAGCTACCTGGAAATATTGGATAAGGTCAGTAAAGCACAATGCTTCTTTGGCTGTATAGCAAATACTATAATTCATCACCTGTTTGCTGCAATATTGGATTCAAAGTACAAGAGTACTTTTTCATAGTGACAGTCAGCCAGTCTTCACAGAGGCAAGCTGTAAAGGGACCCCTACCCCATTACGAGAGAGGGAGGGGATCTAAGGGTAACTGGCCCTCATCTCCTAGGTTTATTTCCCTTTTCTTTACTTTTTCTTTTTTTTTCTGAAGCAGAGTTAACAGGCAGAGAAGCCTGAAACAAAATGGCTCCCTGGCACAGGTGCAAACAGTGCCTGATGGACCTGGAGTGGAAGTGGAGGGTCAGGTGACCCAGGAAGGATATAATAAGCCCATGCCAGAGGGGCAGGCTGGCCATAGGAGCTGTAGAGGAGAGAACTCCTGATGGAAGAGCCCAGGGGCAGGATTTGGGAAGGACTCGGAGCAGCAGCCAGGGTAGAAGAAAACTTGGAGTCTGTACTAGGAGCACAATAAATACCCTGAGCCTTTTTGGTTCCTGTTTTGCAAGCACCACTGAGGCGCGTCCACACATGCAAGCACATGTGCTTGCAGCAGCTCAAATAGAAGAGGTTCAAATCTGAGCCGGGGCTTTTTGCTTCAGCACACATGCTTGGATATGCACTTTGTTGTGAAACAAATTGTGCCACTTGGGGCAAACTAAGCCTGCCTGGCTCCTCCCGGATCTGCAGCCAGGGGGAGCTAGAGCCCAGGGCCAGCACCTGTGCTGTCCCCAGCAGTATAAAAAGCCGCCCTGGCAAGTAGCTCAGGGCTACTAGCTCTCAGGAGCTTCTAGACCCAGCCAATTGGTACCTGGGGACACCACTCCTTGTGCCAGCTGGACTGCTGAAGCAGCCCTGAGAGTTCCCTGCACCCTCTACCCACTGCAGCAGTCTGGCAGTGGGGGCTGCTGCCTGGCTGTGACCTGCTGCGCACCTGCCAAGCTTGGATGGGGACTGCAGAGCCAGTAGAGGCATCTGCCCCTCTGGGCAGGGTTGCAGGGTTGGCCATTTGGCCCCCTACCCAGCCATCTGGGCAGCTATCACCAGGAACATGTTCTGGGTGTGGTGGCCTGCTTTGAACTGTCAAAGCATGTCCTCCTCACCCCATTTGTCCAGGAGGTCAGCTACAGCCAGCTGGGTCCAAGGTGCCAGCTCTGAGCAAGCAGGGTCCTGCTACTGGCCTCCCTCGCAGGAATTCTGGTGTTCCCTATTGGAAAACTGAAAAATCCCTGATAAAAAAAATCCCAAAGTCACTCTGAAAATATCCTCAAATCCATGTTCCTCCACAAATAAAACAAAAGACCACTATAAAGAGAGAGAGCAAGAAAGAGACAGCGATCAGTTGGACAATGTTTTATTGATATATCTTACAGTGTTAAAGAAAGTCTCTTACCATAATAATAAAGTGAACTCTAAATACTTGTTTCATGAATTCATGAATATATGTTTTGCTGCACTCCCACAGGGCGATGGCCCCCACACAAGGGGTTTGGCCCCCCCAACATGGGGTTCAACCCCCACACAAGGAGTATGCCCCCAACAGGGGATTCAGCCCCCACAGAAGGGGTATGCCCCCCAAGAGGGGGTTCAACCCCCACACAAGGGGTACAGCCCCCCCATCAGGGCCAAATGGCCCCCACAGGGGCTACCACTTCCTTGCAAGGCCCACATGCCCCACCCCAGCCCCCCAATCACTGCTCCACCTAGCCCCAT
>NW_005842295.1:326390-337377 GCF_000455745.1 Alligator sinensis | reverse complement strand
GGGGTCAGGGACCTCAGGGGGGCTGGAGGGGGGAGGAAGGGCTGGGGGAGTGGGCGGAGCCATCAGGGGTCTCCCCCATGGTCCCCTCCCCCTTCCATGTGGCCTGGCTGGCCATGTGTTTCAGCACCAGGGCGAGGGCCAACCATAGAGATGCCCGGGCAGCCAGAGCATCTCTGTGGAGGGCCCAGCCTCCAGTTGCCTCAGGACATGATCAGGGACCATGCCCTGCTCCACTTTTTTAAACTTCGGTTTGTTTAGACCCCTGGATATCCAGAGGTCTAATTTTCTCCCTGTGCTGCCAACTTGCAGCACGGGGAACATTTTTTTGTTCCTGCACGTGCCTGTTGCCCCACCTCAAAGGGGTTTGAGGCAGGGCAAGAGGCACCTGTGCATTCATGTGGACACGCCCCTGCTGACTAAGGCTGACCCCAGGTGGAGCAATTTCATCTAGTTGAAATACACATGCATGGTTTTGGTTCCTTTTTCTCTTTTTTTCCCCAGTGAACTAAACTGTGGCTGTAGGGGAGGTGGAGACCACTGATAGGGGGGCCGGGGATGCTCCAAATTCTAGATGCAGACTATGGAAGACAGACTGGAATATAAACCCAGAACCTGTGAGGGGACAAATTCCCCAAGTACCAGAGGGGGAACAGACTCAGAACTTGTGAAGGCAAGAACCGTGGCCACAGGGGCCTGTATAGGAGATGTAACAGGACCAGGGGGCAGAAATCAGGGCCAGATTAACACATAGGCAAATGCCTAGGGCCCTGAGCTGTGAGGGGCCCTGGTCCTTCCCTTTTGCAGAGGTGGCATGAATGACCCCATCGGCTGCCCTTCCCTTCTCCTCCCCTCTCCTGCCCTCGCCACCATGGCAGCTCTGAGCCTCGCTCCCCGTGGGCAATAGTGCTGGGATGGGGATCTCAACCAGCACGTGGCCCACAAATGTGTTTGCCTAGGGCCCACTAAAGGCTGAAGCTGAAAGGCTCAGTCAGAGTAAAAGTGGGATGAGGCTAAGGGGGCTACTTTCTAAACAAGGGTCTATTACCCAAAGCCCTCTTTGTCCTCTAGGCAGCCTCCCATTGTCAATTCATTACATCAAGTTTTGGCAGGTGAGATCACAGGGGATGTGGGGGGGAAACCCTAAAGGGATGAGGGACACTAGCAGGAACAGACCCTGGAAAGTGAATACACCATTCTGTTACCCATAGGTGAATTACAGAAGCAAAGAGTTGGGGTGAGATGATACAGCAATAGAAAGTAGCAGTTTAGTTGAATGGACAAAGTAAACTTGGCTCCTGACACTTGATTGTAAACAGCCAACCTTCTGCCTTTACAGCTTCATACAGTTATTACCAGACTGTTTTTGCAGTTGTAAGCAGTACTCAAATAGTTATCCAAATCATCAGCAAGAGTAATTCTGTCAGAAAAAGAATCAGGCTAATGAGTGATTTAGATAGATATTCTGCATAAATCAGAACTGTTATGCTCACAAGTTGGGTGTAATGTAATAAGACACTTTATGCTTAAGGTAGCAACACATTTAATCTTCAAAGTAATTTAAAAATAAGGGCTCATTTATATGGGAAGATTACTTGAGTAAAGTAAACCTGAGATATAAGGTAAATGTTTTGGATCTCCTAAGCATCTTATTTTATTTTAATTATTTTTATGTCAAATATATTGAATGGTTAAACTAATTAAAACACTAATCCTAACTCTGCTAGCAGAAACCAGTGAGCACACTTAAATTCTGCCTTTTTGTCATGGACAAAAAGAAGGAACTCAGAGGTACTAGGACTCGCTCAGTATTTTATGTATTTCAGTGATATGATACATGTACTCCTTTGCATTATAATTAGAATGCATCAGAGCAGACTCAATTAATTGAGTCTGCCCTACATTCTAATTAGAATGCTGCAGTGTTGTCGCAGCGTCATGTATATAGAGCCCCTGGGGGTGCGTCCACACATGCAGGCACATGCGCTTGCAGCAACTCAAATTGAAGTGGTGCAAATTTGAGCCGGGGCTTTTTGCCTCAGCGCATGTGCCTGGACATGCACTTTGGTGTGGTGCAAGTTGTGCCACTTGTGCCTACTGGATCTGCATCCAGGGGGAGCTAGAGCTAGTATAAAAGGCTTTCCTGTTCTGGCCCCATCAGTACAAGAAGCTGCCCTGGCAAGTAGCTCAGAGTAACTCACTCTCAGAAGCTTCTGGGGCCTCACCAATTGGTACCTGGGGACACTACCCCTTCTACCCCTTATGCAAGCTGGACTGCTGAAGCATCCCTGAGAGTTCCCTGCACCCTCTACCCACTGCATCAGTCTGTCAGTGGGGGCTGCTGCCTGGCTATGACCTGCTGCGCACCTGCCGATGGGGAATGCATAGCTAGTAGAAGTATCTGCCTCTCTGGGCCAGCTGCTGGTGGGCTGTGGCTGCAGAGTTGGCCTTTGTGCAGCACAACTGCCATGTGTGCCCCTGCTCAGTCATCTCGGCAGCTATCACCTAGAAGATGTTCCCAGTGTGGTGGCCTGCTTTGAACTGTGTGCATTTTCCCTCTCCTCCTCCTCTCCACAAGGAAATGCTCTAGCACTCGGTTTGAACTCCACTTTTACTCCAGCTTGTTGAACTGGTAATGTTATTGTTGAGCCCCAGCTCAAGTCTGGGATCGTGCCCGGTATGCAAAAGCCAATAAAGATACCAGGGCTGAAAGTATAAAGATTTATTGCTAGCAATACAAGGTGCAAGCGGAATAATTTCACGTAACAAGCACACAGAGTCTTAATTATGAGCATCTTTTATACAGGAGGATTGGACCTTTATAAGCATTCTTGTTTGCTAATTGGTTATAAGGGAGTGACGCAAGGAGTTCTTTACTGAGCATGTCTCTATACCTGTGTTTTAGCTATGTATCTCATTTCCATACATGTATGTTTCATTAGCATACTTTCTCCCCACCTAGGGGTGTGAATCTTAATATTTAAATCAGCTCTTTGCCCTACTCCACTAATTCTGTTTTTGTTTTCAAGTCTCCTTTATCTAAGACTGTCTTCTCCTTATCATTGCAATTGAGCATTAGTTACAGAACAGAGACTTTTGCTTGGGCTATGTGTAGTGGTTTCTAGGTCAAACCTAACACTGCCACTTGCCTCCCTAGCAGGAATTCTGGTGTTTCCTATTTGAAAACTGAAAAATCCCTCATAAAAATGCCAAAGTCGTTTTGTAAAATACCCTGAAATCCATGTTCCTCCACAATTAAAACAAAAGACCACTATATAGAGAGAGACAGGGAGACAGTGATCAGTTGGGCAATGTTTTATTGATAGAACTACAGTGTTAAAGCAATTAGGAAGCCTACCAGTCTCTATCATCATAATAAAATTATTTCTAAATACCTATATGTTTTCCTGTTTGCCTTTGGTTTTCTTACCATAGAGCAGTTAGAGCTCCCTCTGACTGCTTCACTAACTAGGATGTGGGGACAGCTGCCCCTCCAGCCACAGTGGTCTCATCCTGTCTGGCAGCTGGGCATGCAGGGTGTGTGCTGGGGGGGATGTGGGTGGCTGTGGAGCGATTTGGGGGCCATGGGGTATGTGGGTAGGTGTGGGTGGATTGTGGGGGGACTGTGTGGCGGGGCTGCTCAGGAAGGCTGGGTCCCCTGCCCCCCACAGGGCGCAGCCCCCCAGCTCAGCTTATGAACTGTCCCCCCCACAGGGGCTACAGCCCCCCCAACAGGGGCCACATGGGAGAATTAAACCGAAGTAAACCCCTGTGGTGTGTACAAATGACCAATGTACCCAATCTAACTTAGTCCACCTCCCAGGTTTAGTTAAATTTGATTGGGTCAGCCATTTTTTTTACCAAACTAACCTTCCTGGAACTCCTGTACAGTTTGTACTTAGAGCAACCTAACTAGGGATCTAAGGATAAGGTCCACATGTAGATGAAATAAATTAGATCAGGTGGCCATTTTTAGGACAGTCTAACCTCTCCCTAACCTTCCCAAATGTTTGTATGTACCCTTAGAATTTTCTATATCCCATCAAAACTATTTTAGTTCCTTGTCCAATTCATTTTACTAAATTAATACATTGCTTTTGGGGATTAAAAAAGAGACAGAGTAAACTAGCCCATGACACTTTCAATCATCCCAAAAATGGATGAATTCTCAGTTTAATTTCTATCTTGAAAACAATTTGCTGCTATAGGATGGTCCTGAAAGTTCCCTGAGACACTTACTATCCATTTGCTCCAAACAAATTGACACCTTTTTAATGCTTTTCGTACTTTGCCTCTGACTTCAGTATGTTTGCAGCACACCAGAGAAAGTCGCAATCAGTTTAAAAGAAAACTGCCATGGCAGAATAAGCCTTTCTGTCTTTATGGAACATCTCTGATATTTTTTTCTGAAGTCTTTTCTTTAAGGCAAGTAACTACTGTTCAGATTAAATAAGCAAGTGAAGAGGTGACAGAATTTAAAGCTTCTTTATGGCTAGAGGCATTTAACCAAGAAGGTGACCAAAGCTACTTAAAGCTACTGTAATATGACATTAAAATGTTACTGGTGCCTCTGTAGATACATAATATTTTAATTTATGCTTTACTTAAGTGCTGAAAGGTTCAATCAATTGTGCTGTCATGGGTATATGGATTGACACATATATTATTATAAACCATCTAAAGAATCTGTGTGACAGCTGAAATTATGTCTGTGTGATACAGGTGCTTGCTGAAGGCCCTATGAAAATTAGACCAAGAGTTTTTCTAAATTTGTTTAGATATTAAGCTGTATGTTGTTGCTAAGAGCCTAATTAAAGTCTAAGATGTAGTGAGGCCTTGTATAAAGTAAGGCCTAGTAAATTTAGCAAAGCCTTGAAGTAGTAAGGCCTTGTGGCGTAGTTAAAATTACCTTATCAAAGAAATGCAAGGCTTGTACTGCTAATTGGTCAGTCTAAGGACAGTTGAAGTAAAAGGAATCTGAGTGGTTGTATGTTATCAGAACCATTCAGAAGCTTTAAATGAGCTGGAATATATGGAAACCATTCAGAAGGAAGAGACAGCTCTGTAAAAAGGATTAGTTAGCTGTTGCCTGGATCAGTGGGCCCGTGGACCTTGAGGAGCCCAAGAACTGCATTCCAGGGTCCTTTCCACTGCCCCTTTGGACAGTGCTGTTCAGGGACACCTGACTTTGCTGAACTTTGTGGAAAGAGAAGCTTGCTGTGTATCAGGCATCAGAGGGGACTGGCGATAAGTTGCCAACACAAATTGCTTTTGTCTGTCATTGTTTGTCTTGTTACTATGCGTAGTTGTGTTTTTGTTAAGTCAATAAATCTTTCTTACCTTTCTACCCCCAACCATACTCTCAATCCCGAACCCTCTGCAGGCAGCTGGGACAAATCTGAAATAATGCCATTTATGCAGTGTGTGGTGTGTTTTGTTTTTTAGCTGTGAATCACCTCCACCTGCTGCCTGGTGAGGAACAAAAAAATCTTGTGTTAAGATTGTAGGGCCCAAGACTGCTCCCCCCCGAAGAACCCAATATCATACAACCAAATTGTACACTAACTTGTACACTTCTGTTTTAACACCTTTAAAAACATACTGGTAGCATATCTGTAAATTAAATAACTTTTCCCCCATTACTATAACATATTAGTGTGAAGAAAGCAACCAATTTCTTTTTTTTTTTCTGTTTTAATGCAACTATTTTTAAACCAGTTTAGGACTATGTATCACATACCACATGCACTTTCCCCCCCAAAATTACCCCTCCAAAATTGGAGCGCCTGTTTAAATGAGGAAGCTGATTTAATGTGGGATGGGTCCTGGGGGCTAATTTCATAGTAAGTAGGCTGCATGCAGTAGGGGAAGAGTCCAATCCTCCACAGCTCTAGATTTCTCCTTGTAGCTCCTCAGCTAAAGCTTTAACACTGTCACAGTGTCACTAACAAAGTTTTAACCTTGTCAACGCTGCTAGTTGCAGAGCTGCAAGGGGAGAGCAACTAATGCAGAGGAGTAGATTCTACTCCTCCTACATGTTGTCAGCATGCAACCATGTCTCTGTAAAAACAAAACAAAACAAAAACAGAAACAAAAAACCTTTTATCTTCTTCTTCTGACCAACCTCATTTCTTTCTATGATCAGGTAACTCATCACCTGGATGAGAGAAAAGCGGTTGACATCATGTACCTCAACTTCCAGAAAGCCTTTGACCTGGTATCCCATGAGGTACTGATCAGAAAACTGGAAGATATCAGACTCAACTCTGGGATCATCAAGTAGTTGCAAGACCGGTTGTGGGGTAGGATGCAAAGAGTCCAAATGAATGGATCAGTGTCATCCTGGCAAGATGCGGGCAGTGGCATACCCCAGGGGTCAGTACTTTGCCCAGTGCTGTTCAATATCTTAATCAACGACCTGGATAAGGGGGTGAAAAGCCCACTGGCCAAGTTCACAGACAACACCAAGATATGGGGTTGTGTGGACACACCCACAGATAGGCTGCAGATACAAGCAGACCTAGACATACTGGCATGTTGGGCAGAACAGAACCAGATTAGGTTCAATGTAGAGAAATGCAAAGTGCTGCATCTGGGAAGGAAGAACCCCCAGCACAACTACAGGCTTGGCATCGCTAACCTGACCAGCACTACAAATGAAAGGGATCTGGGGATAACAATAGATCCCAGCATGAATATGAGCCAGTAATGTGACACAATAGCTGCTAGGGCCAATAAAACTCTGGCATGCATCAATCGATAAATCTCCAGTAAATCCAAAGAAATGATTCTCCTGCTCTACTCAACATTGGTGCGGCCACAGCTGAAGTATTGCGTCCAGTTCTGGGCACCACACTTCAACAAGGAAGTGCTAAAGCTCAAGAGGGTCGAAAGAAGGGCCACCCATATGATCAGAGACTTTCATGGCAAACCATATGAGGAGAGGCTGAGGGATCTCAGACTCCTCAGCCTAAAGAAAAGAAGGCTGAGAGGGGACCTGATTGCGGCTTACCGCTATATCAGAGGTGTACATCAGGGCCTTGGTGAACAACTATTCACCAGGGCACCCTGGGGGAAAATGAGAAACAATGGCAGATAGTTTCAGGCTGAACATTAGGAAAAACATTAGGAAAAACTTATTCACAACTAGGGTGTCCAGACTATGGAACAAGCTCTCTCCAGAGGTGGTGCAATCACCACCTCTACCCTAGAGGTCTTCAAGAGAAGACTGGACGGTCACCTGGCTGGGGTTGTCTGACCCCCGATGTCTTTCCTGCTCATGTAGGGGGCTGGACCTGATGACCCTTTGGGATCCCTTCCAGCCCTATGATTATGTGATTCTCAAAAAAGGTGTCTCTTATTTAAAGGCATGTAGTATGTGAGAAAATAGATGATATAAAAATATATACAACAATGAATTAGTGAATTGTTTCTTGGTGATTTTTAATTTGTTGCATTTCACAATGCTAGTTAAATTGTTATTTAAATGTATCTAGCTTAAACCTGTAATCTATTTTTTTCTTCCTGTTCCTAGCATAATAAATAACTGTAACATCGGTTGTGTTAACCCTTACAGCTGTTTTTATTTTTTTATCTCGTCAAAGCACTGAGTTGACAAATTGCAACCTCATCTAAATGCATTGTCAGTGATACAAAATCCACCTATATAATTATGATTTTTTTTTTAATAGCACTGATGCAAAATCTTTCAGATTTCTATCATATCAATGCAATAGACCAGGGGTGCTCAACATCTGGTCCATGGGCCAAGTATGGCCTGTGGAGCCTTGGAATCTGACCCATGGAGTTCCCAACAGGTCAGGAATTTTGGTGTTGGGGGAGTATGACCCTCCTTCTGCATGGCCAAGTCAGGGTCAGGCCACACCCCTTTTTCTTCATGCAACTGGGTTGGAGCCAGGCTAAGGAGAGAAACTGGCCTGCTGGATCCCCCTGCACACCCCACTCCAGCTGTGCCCCCTTCCATGCGGCTAGATGGGGTTCCGCTGTATACACTCAGGGTGCTGGATTGGGTCCACCAGCTGGATCCAGCCTGCAGAGGGATCAGACACTGCCCATCCAGTCTCATGGACAAAAAGGTTGAACACCACTGATATAAACCAGGGGTGCTCAAACTCTGGCCCGCAGGTCAGATTTAGCTCACAGAGCCATGTCATCCAACCTGTAGGACTTCCCATGGTTCTGGAAATTTGGCAGCAGGGAAGCAGTGACAATTAATGGTAACACTGCCAGCGCTTTCCTGCTGCCAAACTTCTAAGCTCCATGCACCTAGACTGGCCTGATATGGAGGAATCAGGCCCTGGGTGGACCTTTACCATGTGGAGGGATTTGACCCGGGCTGCATCGCCTCCTCCCGCTCCTCCTGTGGAAGAAGAAAACCACAGGCCTTAATTTTTCTTTAAGAAGTGCATTGTGGAATTTTCCATAACGCTGAGTAGGCCTATGAGGTCAAAAGCTCAAACCAGTCTATGCCCTCTTGCAGCTTACTGGTTCAAACTAGTTCTCTGTTTGACTTGTTATATCTTGCGTCATGTGACCTGAATTGAAACATATAAAAAGCTTGCTTTAACTGTCTGTGAAGGGGGGGCGGGGGCGGGCTTACTGTCCACCCCTGCAGCTGCTTGTATAATAAGGAGTCTCTGACAACTTCAAAACTAAACAATAAAGTGAAGCTTGTTTCTTCCACAATTCTTGGTGCCGTGACTCGGATGGCAATGCCTGGCTGAAAGTACCGACGGGCCTGCATACCGTTCCCCTCCAAAACCCCAGGCGCCAAATCAAGGTAAGAGACCTTTTGAAATCTCTAAAGGGGTTATCGGTGGAGGACTGCCCGTACGGGTCGGGAAACCAGTTCGAGCTTACACCATCCAAACTTTTGAAATATGAACTTGTCAGACACTCTAAAGGGTTTGTATGATGCCGGTTGACAATTAAAAGAGTAAAAGGACAAAGTCTAGACTAAGGAATATAGAAACCTGGGGAATAGTGTGAGTGTTTTCCATGGTGTCGCTGACCAAGTCTAGGACTAAAGAAATATTCTTGAACCCCGTGCTTCAGCACAGAAGTTCCCTTGTGTGAAAGAATATAAGCCACTGACCAGGTCTGAGACTAAGGTTGGGTCTAGCCGCCCCAAGGCTGTCTAGAAAGGCGGACTTGAAAGCAAGGGCACCCAACTGGAACCTCATGACCCAGTGGACAGGTTTATCCTTTCCCTATCCATGGAAACCATCCAGGTAATCGGCAGTTGATGTGCAAAATTAGCACATCAAGTCCCTTACCCTTTTCCCTGTGTGAGTGCCCTGTGTGAATTGAGAAATGGGGGGGGCTCTGGGTTAAAGGATGTCCCAACCCTGCCAAAAGGAACCCCAGCAGGTTATATGTATGTGCATTATGGTCAAAAATCGTGTAAGTTTTTATTTGCCTGGCTCAACCACAGCAGCAAGAACTGTGCACTTGTTCCTCTGCTGGCACCTCAAGGAAAACTCCATCTGCTGTACAACAAACAGCACAACTGGGTTTACAAAGTAGGTCGCGACCTAAAAGATTAACAAACTAAAAAGGGCTTAAAAGGAAGGCATGGTGGTCAGAGATAGGACCAAGGGTCTTTTCCCAGAACTTATTCTATGTCACATAGTTAGCTAAAAACCTTGAAAGATATTTCTCTGCGTTCTGCCTTCCAAAAATGTTATATGTGAGAAAATATGGTATATGATGATACTTGCCCTTTTAAAACCCCCCCCACCATCTTTGAACCAAGCCTGAGAGAAAGGCAGAATGCAAAGGGATATAACTATGGAGAACTGTGGGATCCATGGCCACATTTACATGACATAGCTACATTTGTAATATTCTACCAAATGCACAAGAAAGTTGTAGAAAGGCAGCAACGATCAACAAGGCACAATACAAACTAGCTGAACTGATTTTCATCTGACCTTAGAGGTTTCTATATCTCCCACAGTTTTTATCCATGCCTGGGGAATACAAACTGGTTAGCACAATATATCCTGTACCAGGTTCTCCATTCCTGATTCCACCTAGTCTGCTGCCTCTGAAGCTCTCCAAGAAACTATGCTCTCTCTCAACATTGGTATTCATGTAAAATATCTCAAACTTCTTTAAAAAAAATTAGGAAACCCTCAAACAAAAATCTAAACAAAATATAAATTTAAGAGAGGGTAAACATATTGAGAGAACAAGAATGCTGGAATTATTAAAAAACAAGAAACCCAGCATTCGAATGGGGGAAAATTCAGAGCTGAGTTCATGTATGACCTTTACATTTAAACAGATAGCATGATGAAGTCCAATTGACCCCATTCTTAATTAAGATTCCATGTGACACTAATTATTAGTGTACACTCGGTTAGTTTCTGTATTTACACTGTGACGTCGGTAGACCTCACGTTCGGTACCGCCCTTCGTCCGGTGGTCCCTCCCCCTCGTCCCACTTCCTACGTCTTTGATGTTATAGATGATTCGAAGGAGGGGTTCAGTGGAGATCTTCTACCAGAGGGCTTACCTGACGGAGGGGAGTACTCACGATTGAGGTCCCATGATGTTCCACGGGGCTCCGCCACCCCTACACCCCGTCCACTCACCAACCGGTCACTGATAGGTGAGATGGTTATCTGCCATCACCTGCAGATCTTCTTGCTAGCCGGTCCACCTAACTGTAAGATCCGAAGCTAAGGGGTCGTCTTCAGTCAATTCACCTTAGGCTCTGACTGATCCGGCCATAAGCTCCAGTTATCTCCCTCTCCTCTCCCCTGATCTTCAGAAATAATATTCCTCCAGGATGGGGAGGCTTCCCAGATCCCTGCCCTGGTCCTGGCAACCCCTGGGAATCACTCCTGCTGCCCCCGCCAGGGATTCCCGTTCTCGCCCCGGCTGCTGGGTTGATGCCAAGTGGTCAATCTGAGCCTCTGGCTCTGGAGAAGCCACAGCAGCAGCGACATGCTGCACGACTACT
>NW_005842295.1:322897-326233 GCF_000455745.1 Alligator sinensis | reverse complement strand
GCCGGCGCCTGCGGCTGCTGCTGCGGTCCTGGCTCCGCCGCCGCCGTCCCTCCCGAGGGTGAGTAACTCAGCCCGGGGCTTTCCTGAGCCGGTGCTGCTGCCCCGCAATCCTCCCTGTGCCTCTCCTGTGCCCGTGATGGCGGCACCCCGCCGTCACAGACCTCCCCCCTCAAGTCGCCTTGTGGCGTTTGGGTAGTGCATCGTGCATCCCTTCGTTCCTGGTTCTTTTCGCCATGATAGTGGTCTGGCTCCTCGAACTGGTCCGGATCCTCCCATCTGGACAAGAAATCAGCGACAAAGTTATCCTTACCAGGACAGTGTATCACTGTGAATTTAAAAGGTTGCAAAGCCAATGCCCAGTGGGTAATCCTGGCGTTCGAACTTTGTTTTTTTGTTAGCCACTGTAACGGAGCATGGTCTGTTATCACTACAAATTCCCTCCCCAGGAGATAGTACTGGAAATACTCTATGGCCCATCGTATGGCCAGGCATTCCCTCTCCACGGTGGCATACCTTGTCTCAGTGTGGCTAAGTTTTCGACTTGCGAAGGCAATCGGGCGTTCGCCTTCTTCCCCCTTCTGTAATAATACGGCCCCCAACGCCCGTCCTGATGCGTCTGTCTGCAAGATAAACAGGGCGTTAAAATCTGGTGTATGCATTATGACCTCCTGGTGCATCGCCTCCTTCAGGTGGTGAAAGCTGTCTCTCATCCCTTGGGTCCATGCTAAGCGTGTAGAGGAGACTCCGGCCAACGCATCCGTAAGAGGTGCTACCATCTGCGCAAAGTGTGGTATAAACCAGCGGTAGTAGTTGACGAGCCCCAAGAAGGAACGTAATTACTTATGAGTTCGGGGTTCCGGAAACTGGCTTATGGCCCTGATTTTATTGCCCAAGGGGCGTATTGTTCCCTGCCCTACCTGAAACCCTAAATAGGCCGTCTCCCTCTCCACCAACTTGCACTTCTTTGGGTTAGCAGTTAAACCAGCCCCTTGGAGTTCTCCCAGGACCGCCCTCAAGGCCTCTAGATGTTGCTCCCAGCTAGAGGTGAATATTATGATGTCATCTATGTACGCTGCAGCATAAGCTGCATGTAGAGCTAATAGCATCTCCATTAATCTTTGGAAGGTGGCGGCCGCTCCGTTAAGGCCAAAAGGCATTCTTACAAATTCGAACAGGCCCCAGGGAGTTCCAAACGCCGTCTTGGCACAGTCGACGGGCCACAAGGGAATCTGCCAGTAGCCCTTAGCCAAGTCAAGAGTGGATATGTATCGAGCCTCTCCAATCCTTTCAATGAGATGGCTCACGTAGGGCATTGGGAAGGCGTCGAATGTTGTGAGGGCGTTCAGTTTCCTAAAATCTATGCACAGCCTGAGGGAGCCATCGGGCTTAGCCACCGGCATGATGGGGCTGCGCCACGGGCTCTGAGAGGGCAGTATAATCCCCTGCTCCTGCATCTTCGAAACTTCCCGCTGCACTTCCTGCTGCCATTGCTGGGGTATCGGTCTCCACCTCTCTCTTACTACCGTACCGGGTGGCATTCTTATTTCATGTTGGATACTTGTGGTCCTTCCGGGACTCTCTCGGAATACCTTTTGGAACTCCTCAACCAAGGCCAGTAATGCCTGTCTTTGCCAACTGTTTAACTCCTTATTCACGTGAACGCCCTCGTCCGGAGCAGTTTTCCCTAATCCTAGGCAAAGGGGTCCTAGATCCACTTCTCCTGCCTTTGCTTGAGCCATCCAGCCTTGAGGGGTCTTCCACTCCTTCAGCCGATTTATGTGGTAGACCTGCTGCTCCCGGCGATGAACCGGCTTACGCAGCCCGTAGTCCACTGGCCCCACTTGCCTAATCACGGTGAAGGGCCCTTGCCACATTGCCAGTTGCTTGCTTGAAGTGGTCGGTATCGAAACCAAGATCTGATCCCCGGGCTGAAAGGAGCGGGCCTTCGCCCTCCTATTGTAGTGTGTCTCCTGTCACTCTTGGGCCTCCCTCACATTATGTCCTGCAATCCGTTGGGCCTTCCGAATACGAGCCTGCAGCTCCTGTCGGTACTCCTCTGCAGCGACCCCTAAGCCCATCAGCCACTCCCACTCTTCTCGAACCACCTGCAATAGGCCTCTAGGGCTGTGGCCATAGACCAATTGAAACAGTGAATAGTGGGTTGATTCCTGAGGAGCATCCCACAGCGCGAATAGAAGGGGTGTCAGCAGGGTATCCCACCGCGAATACGAGCCTGCAGCTCCTGTCGGTACTCCTCTGCAGCGACCCCTAAGCCCATCAGCCACTCCCACTCTTCTCGAACCACCTGCAATAGGCCTCTAGGGCTGTGGCCATAGACCAATTGAAACAGTGAATAGTGGGTTGATTCCTGAGGAGCATCCCACAGCGCGAATAGAAGGGGTGTCAGCAGGGTATCCCACCGTCAGGGATCTTCTTGGGCACACCGCCTAAGTAGTCGTTTAATGGTTCCATTGAGCCTTTCCACCAGGCCATTGGTCTGAGGATGATAAACCGATGTTCTTAGTTGGGTGATGCCGAGGGTCTTGCAAAGGGCTTCATCACTCCTGACATAAAGTTTGTTCCTTGATCTGTAAGTATCTCTTGTGGAATGCCCACCCGCACTATCCATTTGAGGAGTTCCTCAGCTACCTTTGGGGCTGTAATGGACCGTAGTGGGACCGCCTCCGGGAACCGGGTGGCATAATTTATGAAGACCAAGATGTACTGGTAGCCACTGTGGGACTTCGGAAGGGGACCTATTACATCCAAGGCGACCCTGGAAAATGGCGTCTCAATCATGGGCATGGGTCTCAGGGGTGCCTTGGGTGGCCCCCATTCCTGGGCTTTCTGACACTCCGGGCATGCGGCCCCCCACCGTTCCACATCCTCATGCAGGTGGGGCCAGAAAAATTCTTGGGTCAACCTAGCCCGTGTTTTGGTCCGCCCCAGGTGACCCCCTAACGGAGAGGCGTGGGCCAGCCTCCAGACGTGGTACCGTAGGGGAGACGGGACCACCAATTGCCTCCCTTTCAACTCGCCTCCCTCTTTCCGCTGCACCCGATATAGCAAGCCGCCTATTACCTCGAAGTTCTCCTGTCTCCGGGACGTTCCCTCTCTGGGGTCACTGGTCCTCAGCAGCTGGAGCTCCTGGTCCTCCCGTTGAGCTTGTCGGAATTGTGCCGCGCTCACCAGGGATTCCACACTAATACCTCCCCAGCCTTCCAGACAGGGAGGCTCCGGGGTCTCAGCCGCCCAGCCTTACATCCTTATAATTTGTCTCCTCTTTTTCGGTGGCTTGCACCCATTCTAGCACCCGGTAGAAGGGTTCCCATTCGT
>NW_005842295.1:321972-322439 GCF_000455745.1 Alligator sinensis | reverse complement strand
CGGTGTACCCACATTTGTAACAAACTACCCCCTTCGGAGTGGTCTTCCTGGGGGCTGCTCGGCCTTTGGCTCCGCTCCCAGAACTTTCTTTCAAGACCCGGAAGCCTCGTCCAGTCCCTTTCTCCTTCTCTGAGTTCGAAAAGGCCTCCGCCAGGCGCAAGGCCTCCTCACTGGACCGCGGTTGGTGTCTCCGCACCCATCTCTGGGTGTCTTCCTCTAAGTCCCAAAGGAACTGTTCTAATAATATCTGATCCAGCACCCCCGCCCGATCAAATGTGCCTATTGGCAGCCATTTCTGCAGGGTGTCCCAGAGCGTTTGCAGTAGGCCCCGAGGTCGCTTACTCTCCCTTGGTTTACATGCCCTGAATGCCTGCCGATAACTCTCAGGAGAGATCTCCAGCCGATACAAAATTGCGACTTTGACGGCCTCATAATCCTGGGCCTCCTCTCTAGACAGTGGCCTGTCT
>NW_005842295.1:321058-321431 GCF_000455745.1 Alligator sinensis | reverse complement strand
CCCCCCTGTCCACTCCCCAACCGGTCACTGATAGGTGAGATGGTTATCTGCCGTCACCTGCAGATCTTCTTGCTAGCCGGTCCACCTAACCATAAGATCTGAAGCTAAGGGATTGTCTTCAGTCAATCCGCCTTAGGATCTGACTGATCCGGCCGTAAGCTCCGGTTATCTCCCTCTCCTCTCCCCTGATCTTCAGAAATAATATTCCTCCGGGATGGGGAGGCTTCCTGGATCCCTGCCCTGGTCCTGGCAACCCCTGGGGATCACTCCTGCTGCCCCTGCCAGGGATTCCCGTTCTCGCCCCGGCTGCTGGGTTGATGCCGAGTGGTCAATCTGAGCCTCTGGCTCTGGAGAAGCCACAGCAGCAGTGAAC
>NW_005842295.1:319637-320879 GCF_000455745.1 Alligator sinensis | reverse complement strand
GCGCCTGCTGCTGTGGTCCTAGCTCCGCTGCCGCCGTCCCTCCCGAGGGTGAGTAACTCAGCCCGGGGCTTTCCTGAGCCGGTGCTGCTGCCCCCCAATCCTCCCTGTGCCTCTCCTGTGCCCGTGATGGTGGCACACCGCTGTCACAGGGGTCTACTACAGTCCTCCTCACCAGGATGATGAGCTAGATGAGGTATTCTCCAAGCAGCTTTCAGATGCCATACAGGCAAGGGAGGTAGTGGTCATGGGGGACCTAAATTACCTGGACATCAGCTGGGAGGAGCAGATGGCCAAAACAAGCCACTCAAGGAGGTTCTTACACTGTGTGCAGGACCTCCACCTAACCCAGATGGTGTCCAGTCCCACCAGGGGTAATGCCTTGCTAGACCTGGTCAAAGCAACAGGGGATGATCTCGTGGGGGACCTGCAGGTACACAGTAACCTGGGTGATAGTGACCAGCACTTGGTAGAGGTCACTATCCAGCAAAGGGTGAGAAAAATATCCAGTGATGCAAAAGTTTTAGACTTCAGAAGGGTCAACTTTAGTAAACTCAGAAACCTAGTTAGTGAGGTGGCCGAACTCAAGAGCAGCGGGCTAGTGGGCTTCCAAGAGAGTTGGAAGTTTCTTAAGGGTGTGATCCTTGGGCCACAAAAGGAATCTATCCCCTTACACAGGAAAGGGGCTAAGGGGTTAAAAAAATGGCCCCTTGGCTGAACAGGGAGCTTCAGTAAAGCCTGGGGGAAAAGAAAGGGATGTATAGGCAGTGGAAGCAGGAGGCAGCCACCAAGGTTTCATAGATTTCATAGATTTCATAGACATTAGGGCTGGAAGGGACCTCGGAAGATCATCGAATCCAGCCCCCCGCCCAAAGGGCAGGAAGTCAGCTGGGGTCATAGGATCCCAGCAAGATGAGCATCCAGTTTGCTCTTGAAGGTGTTCAGTGTAGGCGCTTGAACCACCTCTGGTGGCAGGCTGTTCCAGACCTTGGGGGCTCGGACAGTAAAGAAATTCTTCCTTACGTCCAGCCTGAAACGGTCTTGTAGTAGTTTATGACCGTTCGACCTAGTCGTCATCCCTTGGAGCGCTCTGGTGAACAAACGTTCCCCCAGATACTGGTGGTCACCCCTGATAAACTTACAGGTGGCCATCAGATCACCCCTGAGCCTGCGCTTTTCCAGGCTAAAGAGCCCCAGGGCTCTCAGCCTGTCTTCGTAGGGTCTGCTTCCCTGACCTCTGATCAT
>NW_005842295.1:313597-319332 GCF_000455745.1 Alligator sinensis | reverse complement strand
GGCGTTGAACACCATCAGGTTCTCGTCCGCCCACTTGCTGAGCCTGTCCAGGTCAGCCTGGATAACCTGCCTGTCTTCTGGTGTGGATGTTTTGCCCCAAAGTTTGGTGTCATCGGCGAACTTGGCCAGTCCGCTTCTGACTCCAGTGTCCACATCATTAATGAAGATGTTGAACAGTATGGGTCCAAGGACAGAGCCTTGGGGGACCCCACTGGTCACAAGACACCACGATGAGTGACTTCCATCAATTACTACCCTCTGGGTCCGACCCCGGAGCCAATTTTCCAGCCAGCGGATCGTGGAGGACCCAAGGCAACAATTGGCCAGTTTCTCTAAGAGGTGATTATGGGAAACCAGGGCAGAGGCTTTTTTGAAGTCAAGATATATGACATCAATCTCTTCTCCCTTGTCCAGGTGATAGGTCACCTGGTCGTAGAAGGAAATGAGATTGGTCAAGCAAGACCTACCCGCAACAAACCCGTGCTGGCTATCCCTTAAGATGTTGGCGTCGGCCAGGTGCGCTATTGCAGGGAGGCAGTTAGGCAGACCAAGGCAGGACTGGAATTTAGGCTGGCTACAACAATTAAGGACAATAAAAAGTCCTTCTACAGAAACACAGCAAGGAAAAAAAAGTGCAGAGTAGCATAGGACCCTTGCAGGACAAATCAGGTCAGTTGGTGGTTGACGCAGAGAAAAAGGCAGAGCTCTTCAATGAGTTCTTTGCTTCAGTATTTCTTAATACTGACCAAGACAATTCCCTCACCTTGAGCATAGACAGATGTCCAAAAGGCACCAGACTGCCAAAGGTTAGTGCTGACTTAGTTAAAGAGCACTTGGAAGGGCCAGCCTGGATGACCCCCATCCACAGGTGCTGAAGGAATTGGCCAGTGTAATTGCTGAGCCACTGGCATGGCTATTTGAGCTCTCATGATGCTCCAGCCAGGTCCCTGAGGACTGGGAAAAGGCCAACATGGTGCCCACTTTACGAAGGGTAGAAGGGATGAGCTGGGTAACTTTAGGCCAGTCAGTCTTACCTCTACCCTGGGAAAATACTAGAAAAAATCATCAAAGAACATATTTGTGAAGGCCCAGCAGTGGAAACGATGCTGAAAGGAAACCAGCATGGTTCGTCATGGGTAGACCCTTCCTGACAAACCTTATAGCCTTTTATGACCAGGTCACACACTGCCTTGACACAGTAGCTGAGGCCGATGTCATCTCCTGGATTTTAGGAAGGCCTTCAACACAGTTTCACATCCTATTCTCATAGGGAAGCTAACGGGCTGTGGAATGGATGCCTACAGTCAGGTGGGTAGCTAACTGGCTTAGGGACTGCAATCAGAGAGTGGTGGTTGACAGGTCATTCTCAGCCTGGAAGGCAGTGGGCAGTGGGGTCCCATAGGGTTTGGTCCTTGGGCTGGTGTTATTTAATATCTTCATCAGCAATTTAGATGAGGGTGTGGTGAGCACCCTCTCTAAGTTTGTGGATGATACCAAATTATGGGGCAAAGTTAATACACCAGAGGGCAGGGAGCAATACAGCCTGAGCTGGACAGATTAGATCAATGGGCAGAACATGATAAGATGCAATTCAACAAAGATAAATGTCAGGTACTCCACCTAGGAAGGAGGAATCCTCAGCACACCTACAGGTTGGGGGATGACCTCCTCAGCAGCTCAGAGGCTGAGAGAGATCTTGCAGTCATAGTTGACTCCAAGATGAACATGAGCTGGCAGTGTAATGAGGCCATCAACAAAGCCAATCGCACCTTGTCGTGTATTAGCAGTTGAATGACCAACAGATAAAAGAAGGTGATGCTCCCCCTCTATGCAGCATTAGTCAGGCTGCAGTTAGAGTACTGTGTCCAGTTTTGGGCGCCACACTTCAAGAGGGACATGGAAGATCTGGAGAGGGTTCAGAGGAGGGCCACTCGCATGATTAGTCATCTCTGTGAAAGACCCTACGAGGAGAGATTGAGAGATTTGGATCTCTTCTGCCTATACAAAAGATGGCTGAGGCGTGACCTTGTAGCCACCTATAAGTTTATCAGGGGAGGAAAGCAGGGAATTGGGGATGTGCTGTTTACCAGAGCGCCCCAGGGAGTAACTAGGAATAATGGGCGCAAACTAGTGGAGAGTAGCTTTAGGTTAGACATTAGGAAGAAATTTTTTACAGTAAGGGTGGCCAGAGTCTGGGAAGGGCTTCCAAGAGAGGTGGTGCTATCACCTAACTTGGACGTCTTCAAGAGGAGGCTTGACAATCACCTGGTTGGGGTCGTCTGACCTCGGTCCTCTTTCCTGCCAGGGGCAGGGGGTCGGACACGATGATCCATGGGTCCCTTCCAACTCTATAATCTATGAATCTATGAAACAAAATGGAATCTTTGAAACAGAGTAAAACTCAAAATGAAACACTGCCCTGGTGAAATGGTGAAATGGAAGTTGAAACAAAACGGTGCTGTTTTGCACAGACCTAACTGTAAGTTATAAGGCACCCCTTGCCCTTTATTTTTCAGCAGCAACAGCCCTGGTCAGTCCTTCAGAAGAAACCAGGCCCCTTGTCTGCGTCATCATGACATGGCATAAAACTACAAAGAGCTGCCAGATTCCCTATAGAGACAATCCTCTGAGCCCTGGGGACCTCACATTTTCCCAGTCTGAGACCATACTAAAGGAAGACATATTCAGAGTATTTTCAAAATTAAAGTGGGAGGGGTCCTTTCTAACACAGCAGGTTGTTTCTAATTTTCAACTTTGTAAAGTATCTTTGAAAATTAATATCTTACACCTGAATAAGTACATGCATGGATTTTTGGAGGCTCAATCCATCTCTATAATTTACTATTTGAAATCTTCTCCTCACAAAATTGCTCTTAGAAAGGAACATTTAAAATGGATTAATTACAAATTATACTTTAGAAATAACTTATTTGACATTATGCCTGAGAGATGAATTTCCCCATAATGCAATGTGTGGGACTTTCAAGGTCTTTGTGCTATGCTTTCTTGTGCAGCTGGCTGTGTTCAGCCTACTATAGAGGTCCAGGAGATATACTGAGGATGTGAGACACACGGACAAGCCCAAACATCCAAAAATCACAAGACTGGTCCCAAAATCTCATGGCCTTCTCAGAAAAATCCTGGGGGTCTGAAATATCCTAAACGTGGTGTTCTTTTTCATAGATTAAGATCATAGGAAAGTAGGGGTGGAAGGGACCTCACAAGGTCATTTAGTTGAGCCTCTTCCTCAAGGTAGGATCATTTCTAATTAAACCAGCCCAGTCAAGTGTCTGTCCAACCTGCTCTTGAAAATTCCCAAGAGACGGAGATTCCATAACTTCTCTAAGTATTCTGCTTCAATGCTTGACCACCCTCATAGGCAGAAAGCTCCTCATAATCATGAACCTCAATTTCCTCTGCTCCAGATTGCGGCCACTGCTCCTAGTCCTGTCCCCTGTGGCTACAGAGAAAAGCTAATCTCCATCCTCTTCATAATCACCATTCAGTTATTTCAAGATTGTTATCAAATCCCACCTCAGTCCTCTCTTTTCCATAATAAATAACCCCAGTTCTTTCAGCCTTTCCTCAGAAGTCTTGCCTTCCATACCCCTAATCATTTTTGTTGCTTTGCATTAGACTCTCCCCAATCTGTCCACGTCATTCTTGAAGTGTGGGGCCCAGAACTGGACACAGTACTCCAAGTGAATCTTCACCAGGGCTGAATAGAGTGGAAGATTTGCAAGTGACAAGCATGTTAATACAACCCAGTATGCCGTTGACCTTTTCTGCAACAAGACCACACTGTTGGCTTGCACAGATTCTAAGATTCTGTTGATTCAGCAGATTTTGTTAATTCCATAGATATTAAGATTTTTATGGCCAGAAGGTCCATTTATGAGATTGTCTGGTCTGACCTACTGTATTGCACAAGTTGTAGGATGTTCCTGCTTGTTAAATATCTGGGCCTTATTCCTCATACAAACATGTCTGGCTCTAGCTTCCAGCCACTGGTTATTGTTCTGTCTTTCTCCACTAGGCTGTATGAGATAATTTCTTCTTAAGAATGTATTTAGGCACTGTCACAAAGTCTTCTGGGGTTGATTAATACAGGTATCATGGCTTAAAATTTCCCATTGCAAACACTAGGCCTAGAAATGTGCTTGTAGAAGCTTTGATTCTCAGGATATCTCAGGATATCACTTGCTTTCAAGACTTCGGTTTCAGAAAAATCAGCAACTATCTTAGTTGTCAACATGAACAACATGTGCCCCCAGAGGCTGGGGGGGCATGGCAGCACTGGTATTGGCTGGAGCACGACAGTGGCGGCAGAAGCACCGTGGTAGTAAGCAGGGAGATCCCGCAGATGCCACCAGAGTTGTCAGTGGTGGGCATGGAGGGGTGACGATAACTGACCAGGGGTTGGGGGCCACCCACAGATGCCACTGGCAGCGGCAGTGGTGACCAGCAACAATCACTGACCACCTGCAGATGATGCCGGCTGTGTCAGCGGTAGGGGTGGCAAGTGGCGACTACATACAGGCAATGCCAACAGTTTTGGTGGTGCCTTTTTGTAGGGGTGCACCTCCATGCTTAGGGGATGCACATGCACACATGTGCGCCCCCTACACGTCACCACTAGTTTTCAAGAGAAAATCATAGGAGCTGACAGTACTGCAAGAAATTTGTCAAACTGTGTCCATTTGCTTCTGTCTGAATTTTTAAGGCGCTCAGGAGAAACAAGATATTAGGTTTATCTTTTGTCTCTGCCGAAGGGCAAGAGCCTTTCTCTGTCCCCCACTCTGTGTTCTGTCCCCCAATCTGTGTGTGTCTGTGCTCTGACCTCTGCCTCCACCCTTCCTGCTGCTGTGTGTGTGTGTGTGTGTGTGTGTGTGTGTGTGAGCATGTGCACGCATGTGTGAGCACGCGCATTCATGTATGTGTGCACGTTACTGATGAACTTTGTTGCAGGGAATAAATGCTGTGCAGTGTGTTTTGATTATCTTGCTGTCTGGATATTGGTTGGCTTAGGAGGGTTTGAAATGCTTTACCTGTGGCAGGTTAGGGTGTTATGCCTTGTGTTGTGTCAGGGTTGAGTGTATAGTTTTTCTAACGGTGAAGGATTTGTATGGGATGGTTTGGATAGAGATGATCCTGCCTCAGGCAGGGGGTAGACCTAGATGACCGATGGAAGTCCCTTCCAGCTCTGCTTCTCTATGATTCTATGAATGGCATGTAGATAATTTTATTCTAAGGGCCCTGTCTCTGACCTAGCCCTCTGCAGGGGTTTCAGTTGGATCAAGGAATGAGGAATGGAGCAAGGAGATCTCTTAGGAGGGCTGGCCCTAGTCCAGCCTCTGGAAAGGGGAACTTCCTGGGATGCCAGGAGAAAAATGGAGGATAGGGCCTTTCTAATCTTGGCAGCACTGGGTCTGATCCAGCCTATGCTACTGGTCTGGAACTGTTTAAAGTGTGGGGAATGAGGCATCAAATATTTCCCATTGAGGAGGTTGGGGAGAGGGTAGGGAGGGGAAGATGATTCTGATCTAGCTGCAGAACAGGAGCTCCTTGTTTCAGACAGTGAGAATGGAAAACCAGACCTTTTCCTGACAGAGGGCAATAGCTGGGTCATTTCTGTACAGGTGGCAGTGGTGAATGCATCATAAATCAGTAATTATCATTTGTCCTTTGCTTGGCCTTCATGGGGAGCAAGTTTCTGGGTTCTCAGTGCAACAGAT
>NW_005842295.1:309372-313508 GCF_000455745.1 Alligator sinensis | reverse complement strand
CACTGAACAGACAAGAGTGATGGAGGGCAGCTACCTTAACCACTACAACCCCTCCCCTCCCCTCCCCTCCCCTTCCAGGTTATGGATGTTCCTAGGACTCCTGGCTCACAGCACTTTCCCTATGCTCTAGCACACTACACCCTATCATACCCCGCTTACTTCCCTAGGGATAGAATTCAGAAATCCTTACTCCCAGCCTCCACTGTCCCCACTCTCTTATTCATACTAGACCTCACTTGTTTCCCAGAACCCTGCACAAAACTCAGAACTCCTGGCTCCCAGTCCTCTCCCACCTCATGCTCTAATTTTGGAGATATTCTGATTAATGTTTCCTTTAGCAAAGGTCTCTGAGTGCAGAGATGCAAGTCCTCTGGGGACTGTCTCCACAGGGAGTCTAGTGTGTCTTTAAAGTTTCTGCTTTGTTTTGATGCTTTGGCAAAACAGCCTGATTCCTTCTGAACAGCTGGAGAGGGCTTTAACTACCAGATGGTAAAGAGCAAGACCTTACTTCAAACCTACATTTTTATCCTGAGTTCAAGACACCCAGGTTCTGTATCCAGCTCTGGGAAAGCCAGAGAGGTCAGTAAATTAGAGTGGAGCTGGGAGCTCGCACAACTCGATTTAATCCCCAGATTAGGGAGAGAAGTGGGGTCTACTTGGTTAGACCATGTGGGAGCAGAGCTAGAAGTCAGAAGTCCTGGCTTTTAGGCCGAGTTCTGGGTATTGACTGGGGTCTAGTTGGTTAGAGCAGGGAAGTGGGGAATCTGGGTTTTACTCCTAGATCTGGGAAGAGACTAGTGTTCAAGAGGAAGGGAAGAGGGACTGCAGGCGTGAGCTACTGGATTCTCTTCTGACCTCCACATATCTTTTACTTGCTTATCCTGAGCAGATCCCTTACCCAGACTGGTGCTCCTTTCTTTTTTTTCTACTAGTGGGGTTCAGTGCATCTCCCTGTGTCCCTAAACCTAGGACCACTGTTGTGCTAGGAAGGTCTCTGCCACTGAAGCATGCTGAATGCTCTTAACAGGGAGAGAACTGGCTGTGATCAACGATACCAGCTGGCTTACAGTGAGCTGTGATGAGGTCTTGGGGTGTCCCTGGTAGAGTAAAAGGAGCGTGTGCTCTGCAGAACCACAGGGGATGATGCCTGCCCCTCTTATTCACTGTTCTCTGGTGGGCGATGCCACAGCTGGCACGAGTGAGGAGGTTTAATTTCCTACTGTGGTGGTTATGGAGGAATGACCCTGTGGCTTGTCAGGGTATGAGACCAGTCACTGTGTCTGTTGTTGCGATTGTTCATGTTGTCATTGTGACCACTGCTGTGACTGGCACTGGGTTTTTATGATAGATAGATAGATAGATAGATAGATAGATCATAAAAACCCAGTGATATACATCTATGTATATATATCTATATATATAAATTATATATAAATATCTATATATAAGATATCTATATCTATATAGTTATCTATATCTACATCTACATCTATATCTATATCAGTATCGATATAGATATGTATATATCAATCTCTAGATAGATAGATAGATAGATAATAAGTATGTGTGAGCACTTGTGCTGTTACTAAAGTGTAGCTTGAATTGTGAATTTGACTGTGGCTGTTACTGAGCTGCTTTTTTCTGTGAATGTGAAAGTTTCTGGGCTGTTATTGTTGAGCCCCAGCTCAAGTCTGGGATCGTGCCCGGTATGCAAAAGCCAATAAAGATACCAGGGGTGAAAGTATAAAGATTTATTGCTAGCAATACAAGGTGCAAGCGGAATAATTTCACGTAACAAGCACACAGAGTCTTAATTATGAGCATCTTTTATACAGGAGTATTGGACCTTCATAAGCATTCTTGTTTGCTAATTGGTTATAAGGGAGTGACACAAGGAGTTCTTTACTGAGCATGTCTCTATACCTGTGTTTTAGCTATGTATCTCATTTCCATACAAGTATGTTTCATTAGCATACTTTCTCCCCACCTAGGGGTGTGAATCTTAATATTTAAATCAGCTCTTTGCCCTACTCCACTAATTCTGTTTTTGTTTTCAAGTCTCCTTTATCTAAGACTGTCTTCTCCTTATCATTGCAATTGAGCATTAGTTACAGAACAGAGACTTTTGCTTGGGCTATGTGTAGTGGTTTCTAGGTCAAACCTAACATTTTCCCCCTCTGGAGCATTTTTAATTATTTTTATTATAATTGCTCCACTCAATTTGTTTCAACACAAACCTAGTATTCTCAGCTTTCTTCATTTGTAAAATCATTTGATTCACCTTAGGTCTGAAGATAGATAAGACGACAGGTGAACATTGTATACAGCAACACGCGATAATCTCTTGTTACAAAGGATTCTTCTACCTTGGTTCAATTTGAAGCAATTATTAGTACAATTAACTATTAGGAAACATTCAGAAGCATTAGCTGTTGCCTGAACCCGTACGGAAAACATGTCTCTATTCTTCTCTTTTACAATAGTCCCCCACTTATATATATTCTGATATGTACTTTTCTTCTCTACATTCTTCAGCATAGTATAATTTTGTAAAATTTTTAAAGGGGTTGGTACTGCGATTAAGCATGAGGTAAAAACCAGGTGAGCATTGATCCCTCCCGCTAAGCAGAAGTCCGTTCTATTTAAAATTTCCCGGGCCAGATAAATCCAGACATTTTCCTGAGGGTCAAATTTTTGTTGTAAAAGGGTTTCCCCTCCTATAAGTAGGAGTGGACAGATCAGGGTGCCCCACAATAAAACCTTGAACAATTTCATAATAAGGCTTATAAAACTTAATCAAAGATTGTCAAATTATTCAAAGTTCCTTTCTTTTGAATAGGAATTTCAAGTCTCTTATTGGCTCCACCTTCCACTGTTCTCTGTCTCCGGTCCCGGAGTCTGCAGGGATTCCTTCTTGTTCTGGTCCAGCCACCGGCTTTAGGCGACTGGAATGTATCCAAGTCTTGATTCCTTCGAGCTTTGCGGCCGTCGGGGTCGTTAGAAGTACCCTATATGGGCCTTTCCATCTGGCTCGAAGTGGTTCCTCGTTCCAATCTTTCACAAGGACGTAACTCCCAGGTAATAATCGATTTCCCAGGGCAGGATACTGGTCCTGTGTCTGCAGCACGTCCCGTACCTGCTGATGGATGGAAGACAAAACAGAAACCAAGGACCATACATATTCTCTAATCATTCCCTCTCCTAAAACATGTAACTGTTGTTCAGTACCCATGGGCAGACTCAGAGGGTAAGGCTTACCATACATTATTTCAAACGGGCTTAATCCCAATTTAGAATGTGGTGCGACCCTTACTCGTAACAGGGCCAAGGGTAGGGCCTCTGGCCATTTGAGTCGAGCTTCTTGGCAAATCTTTGCAAGGTGTCTTTTTAAGGTCTGATTCATACGTTCCACCTTTCCACTGGACTGAGGTCTCCAAGGGGTGTGTAAATGCCAGCTGATTCCCAGGAACTCAGAAACCTTCTGAGTAATTTGTGCAATGAAATGTGGGCCATTGTCTGACCCTATTCCTTTTGGAAGTCCGAAGCGAGGTATGATTTCTCGTAGGAGTGTCTTGACTACCTCCCGGGCTTGGGCAGTCCGACATGGGAAGCACTCAACCCAATTAGAGAAAGTGTCCACAAAGACAAGGAGATATTTTATCTCTTGTTGCCGGGGCAACTCAGTAAAATCCACCTGCTATTCTTCTCCTGGCCCATTGCCTATTCTCTGATGTCCTGAAGTTTTTCTTCTCCCTCCTTATGGGTTATTTCTCTGGCAGACCTCACATGTCTCTGATACCTCCTTGGCAGCCTCTCTTAATCCCACTCTAGTTACATAGTAACTGATCCATCTTACCAGGGCCCTGGGTCCGTAGTGGGTACCATGATGAGTGCTCTTTACTACCACATGAACCCAGGCAGCTGGGATGATAATGCGGCCATCCCTTGCTACCAGCCACCCGTGCTCCCCCTTCTTTGCTTGAAACTCTTTTATCAATTGTTTGTCTCTCAGATTTGGCCTTGAAGAATAAACAGCTTCCAATGTTTGCAGGCAGTCATGTACAAGATCTGGTGTGTCAGCCATAGATGGCAGCAGTGTTGCTGGATTTACAGTGCGAAAAATGGCCAATTTTTTT
>NW_005842295.1:286320-307266 GCF_000455745.1 Alligator sinensis | reverse complement strand
AAGGAGGGACATGGCCATGCCCTGGCAGGACACTCTGATTAGGGAGGGGCCCCCCTGCCCTTCTGACCAGCCCAGCAGGGAATTGATAATACAGTGTTTATCACCCCATTAAGAAGACAACAGAGGGACATTACTGTTGAGCCCCAGCTCAAGTCTGGGATTGTGCCCGGTATGCAAAAGCCAATAAAGATACCAGGGGTGAAAGTATAAAGATTTATTGCTAGCAATACAAGGTGCAAGCGGAATAATTTCACGTAACAAGCACACAGAGTCTTAATTATGAGCATCTTTTATACAGGAGTATTGGACCTTCATAAGCATTCTTGTTTGCTAATTGGTTATAAGGGAGTGACGCAAGGAGTTCTTTACTGAGCATGTCTCTATACCTGTGTTTTAGCTATGTATCTCATTTCCATACATGTATGTTTCATTAGCATACTTTCTCCCCACCTAGGGGTGTGAATCTTAATATTTAAATCAGCTCTTTGCCCTACTCCACTAATTCTGTTTTTGCTTTCAAGCCTCCTTTATCTAAGACTGTCTTCTCCTTATCATTGCAATTGAGCATTAGTTACAGAACAGAGACTTTTGCTTGGGCTATGTTGTGTGTAATGGGGTTCCTGTGATAGTGACCTTTTGTGGTTATGACCAGAGTGTGGCTGTGATTGTAAATATAATTGTGGATGTTATTATGACTGAGACTGGACTGTTCTTGCTGTGACTATGTTGTTATGACTGTCTGATGTGACTGAGCTATGATCAATGATACATTTCCATGCTGGTGTTTCTGTTGTAGCAGTGAAGAGAAATTTTTAAACCATCACATTACAAAAAGTCACAAAACCATTCTCCTGCACCGCAGATGTAGAAAAACACATCCTGATCAGCGGGCACTGCCACCAAGATAGCACAGGGAGGGTAAAGTGCAGGAGATGGGGCTAGGGAAGAAGATGGGGTTGATGTGTGAATGCAGTAACTTGGAACTAGAGATCTTGAAAAGAGAGAGAAACAGTAATATAAGGAGTGTGTCTCAGAGGCAGCATGGGTAGAGTGGGGACTAGCGGGGCCAGGAGCCAGGGTTCTATGTCATCAGTGGAGGAGCAGGGGAATAGTCTAGTGGTTATAGCATGCAGGTCTGGGAGTCAGGATTCTTGGTTCCTATTCAAGACAGTTTCTCTAACTCCCATTATCTCCTCCTTGCCCCAGACACAGAGTGGATGAATGGCTCTGCAGTCTCAGAGTTCATTCTCCTGGGCCTGTCCCGCTCTCGTGCTCTCCAGCTCCTCCTCTTTGCCTTGGTTTCTGCCACATATGCCACCATCCTTCTGGGCAACTTCCTCATCATGGCAACAGTGTGGGCAGACTCCCACCTCCTCCAGTCCCCCATGTATTTCTTCTTGTCCAACCTCTCCTTTATTGACATGGCACTGGGCACTGTAACTGCTCCCAAGATGCTTCATGACCTGATAAACCAAGGCAATACCATCTCCTACGGCGGCTGCATGACCCAACTCTTTTTTGTACACTTCCTTGGTGGCTCTGAAATGTTCCTTCTCACTCTCATGGCCTATGACCGCTATGTGGCCATCTGCTACCCACTGAGCTATACAGCCATCATGCACCATCAGCGCTGCTTTTGCTTACTTCTGGTCTGCTGGGCTGGAGGCCTGCTTCATTCTACTACTCAGTTAGCTTTGATCATCCAACTGCCATTCTGTGGTCCCAGTGAGCTGGACAATTTCTACTGTGATGTGCCCCAGGTGGTCAAGCTGGCATGCATGGACACTTATGTACTTGAGATACTTATGATGTCCAACAGTGGCCTTCTCTCACTGCTGTGCTTCTTGGTCTTGCTGGGTTCATATAGTTTCATCTTAGTGACACTAAAGAGCCACTTTGAAGATGGAAGCGGAAGGAAAGTTTTGTCTACCTGTAGTTCCCACTTGACAGTAGTGAGTCTCATCTTTGTGCCTTGCGTTTTTGTTTACTTCAGGCCTTTCTCCAGCTCAAGGGTAGACAAGATGGCCTCTGTCTTCTATACGGTCATAACACCAATGCTCAACCCCATTATCTACACCCTGAGGAACCAGGAGGTCAAGGAAGCCATAAGGCGGTTGAGGAACAGGTGTGTCCTCTGCTGGACATAAACTTAATTGTGAACAGAGAAAAATAGTGTTACACTTTGAGGGGATGAATACAAAAGGTTTTTTTTTTCTCACATGGCATTGGGTTCTGTATGAAAACTTTCATGTGAGGTCAGAACCTCCTCAATATGTTTTTTGCTTAGGTGTGGGTTAGAAGGGGGCTCCTGAGACTCTGGATCCATACAGTTGTGTGTTTTTTCACGTGGCTTCAAAAACCTCTGTATCTTTCTGTTTCTGCTTAAGGAAGACAGGGGTCTTAGAAAGGGAAGGAAAACAAAATGTTTGTCATAGTGATTAATGAAAATCAACAAATTGAATCACTGTCCCTGATTCGGGCTGAATGCAAATCAAATAAGTCCCGCTTCACACGCCCCTAATATTTAATCCCTATTGACAATGCAGTGCATATGCTAACTGCCAATGCACTGGTATTGCTCTACATTCATGGTTTTGATTTTTGAAAGCTGATTGGGGATAAGAGCAACCCAGGTTTCATTTATTTGCACAGACATAAAAGGGCTCTGAATGTCCCAAAATGAAAGTCTCAATCTAAGTATTTGCCAGAAGAGAACATGAGATGGGAATTTCCACCCTTGCTTTAACAGGGGGAAACTGAGGCACAAATAAATATGGAAAACTATTCTCCCAATATCTCACAAGCAAGTTGTAGAGCCAGTCTTAGAACCTAGGAGCCCTGGCTCTCTGCCCCACTTATTCCAACCTGTTAGACTCCACTCCTGTCTCTGAGGTATGACGGAATCCTGCAGGAGTCCTGGCACCCAGAACATCTTTCTTTGCACTTGGTGCAACTCCCAACATCCAGTCATGACAGTAGAGGTTGCTGTGCTTCAGGGAATGTGACACAGGCATATCAAGCAGTGATGACCCCCTGGAGAAGGGTTCAGACTTGTACCAAGCCGCAGTAGAAGCTGGGTTGCTGCCTCTCAGATATCTTTTCCACTTGTGGCCATGACAGATCTGCTGGCAATGGAGTTAAGGTATCAGGCCCACTGTCCTACTCCATTTCTATTTTTCTGGATGGTAGTCAGGAGTGCAAGGGAAGAACACACAATAAATGCAGTTACTAATAAACTCATGCTTGCAGTTAAAAATAAAGGTCTTTAGAATTTCCAAAAATTATAGGTGACAATTTCCTGACACAAGAAACACATACTCAACACAGGGAAGTTCTATATTAGACTTAATTTTAACAGATGAAAAGAAATTAATCTCAGGAAAAAAATTAATGGTCACTAATTTGTAAATAGCTATGATGTTATGAGGGAATTAAATAAATATCTATCAGGAATGTTTTAGGTATAATTGACCGTAATTTGGGTTGGAGAATTAGACCAAATAATCTTTTCAGATAACTTTTCCCCTTATTTTCTATGAATCTTTATGCAAACAGAATGAAGTTTTAAATTAGTAATATATGTTTGCAGTTCTTTAGAGAAGCTAGTTTAACAAAGGTGTCATATTAGCATTTTGTGACAAAAAGTATGAGCAGGAGGAGGGTCTTTTTTTGCATTAACAATTTTTTTGGAGTGGAATAGCCGATCCTTCTATCATCTGGCAGATCAAAAGCCCACACCACCGGGAGAGCTGCGGGGCTCTCCTACACTCCTCCTGGGGTGCGGGCCCCCAATCTGCCTGCTGGATCACAGGAAGCTGCTACTGCCGGCCTGGACCAGTGCTGGGCACAGCCCGCACCCAGCACCGGGATGATTGGTGCTGATGCTGGCCCCAGCCAGCAGCAACTGCACGCTGTCATCCGGCGTGCAGATCTGGGGGCCAGCAACCCCCGGGAGGGCTGGGGGCTGTGCCAGAATCCTCCCAGGGGGCACGGCTCCTGGATCTGCGTGGGATGACAGGAGGCTGCTGCTGCCAGCTGGGATCAGTGCTGAAGCCACGCCCGGCTTCAAAACCCAAAACATTTAGAAACTTTCAAAACATTTCAAGAGCCCTTGCTTCATTGTAAAATTGTTTCGAAGGCTTTTGTTTCATTTCAATTTCATTGTTTTGAGCTCAAAACACATCAAAACAGCTTTGAAACAAAACACTCAATGAAATTTTGCACAGCCCTAATAGCCCTAATAGCTACAGCCAGTGCCGCCACTGCCACTCCATGCTGCCGTTGCACCCTGGCTGGCCCTGTGCCGATACCGCCCCTCCCCCCACTTTGCATCTGGCCACTCACCATCCCCCACCCTCCCACTCTGCATCTGGCTGGTGTGCCATGGGATGGAAAAGGCCATGTAAGTGTGCTGTGGGGTGGAAAAGGTTGGGAAATGTTGTTTTAGACTCAAGGCACTTCGTCATTATTTTCTAAATTTAGTGGCACACCATTACAAAAATGCATTTATTTATTACCCGGAAGCGGAGGCTGAGGGGGGATTTGGTAGCTGCCTACAAACTTGTTGGGGGAGATCAGCAGCAAATAGGAAGGGCCCTATTCCCCCCAGCAGCACCTGGGGTGACCAGGAACAATGGTCAGAAGCTGCTGGAGAATAGGTTCAGGTTAGAGATTAGGAGGCACTATTAGGGTGGCTAGGATCTGGAACCAACTTCCTAGGGAAGTAGTCCCCGCTCCTACCTGGGGTAAATTCAAAAAGAAGTTGGATGGACACCTGTCTGGGGTCGTGTGATCCCAGTGTGTCGGGGGTGGTGTGATCCCAGCGTGTGCTCCTGCCAGTGGCGGGGGGTCAGACTAGATGATCTGTTCAGGTCCCTTCTGACCCCAAACTACTATGAAACTATGAAAATATGAAACTATTACAGTGCTCACCTCTGAGCTCAGGGTCTGGGCAGGAGGGTGGAGGGAGGAGTGAGCACATAGAATCTGGGCATGGATGAATAAGCACTTACCTCCTTACTCCCCATTACACCCTTACAAGGATCTTATGGCACCTGTGTGTGCCGTGGTACCCTCACTGAGAATCGCTGCTCCCAGGAGAATTCAACTAGAATGTAAGGACAGAATTCTTCAAGTGTCATGAAGAAACAGAATCCAAGAAACTGGCATCCTGAGACTAAGTTGCTCCATACCCTAGCATAGTCCTTTGAGCTGAGGGAAGAAACTAGAAACTAGGGCTGTGTGTTGACGAAACGAGAGGTGTTCCTCCCCCCACCTCCCACAACCCCCCACAGCCGCCCACAGCCCAGGGACCACACCACCCTGCAGCAGTTCGCCCTCCCCTCCCTGCTGGAGAGGCAGGTAAGTCAGTTGGGTGTGTGCATGACACGGGGTTTTAATCAGCCCTAAATTGAAGCAGTGTTTTTTAAAACCCACTGCTTCAATTTAGGGGCCCTCCCCCCCCACCCATTTCATCTACACACACCCCAGGACTCCTGAGTTCCATTCCTACTTATGCAAGTGGAGTGTGGACTAGTGGGTGGGGAAGAGGACTGGTTTAATCACTGTATACCTTAGTTTCTCCATCTATGAAATGGAAATAATTACTAAGGTTCTTTGTTGGAATGAACTTCTGATAAGAAATACTTTTCTCAAAAATTAAAATTCTCTGTTTAAAAAATTCAATTTTTTGTATATATTCTGT
This sequence comes from Alligator sinensis, assembly GCF_000455745.1. Taxonomy (NCBI): domain Eukaryota; kingdom Metazoa; phylum Chordata; order Crocodylia; family Alligatoridae; genus Alligator; species Alligator sinensis. The sequence goes on along the minus strand of NW_005842295.1, from coordinate 301,562 downwards.
TCAGATTGACAGATTCATTCCACCTTTCTGAATGTCTTCCATCAAATAAAAGCCATACATACAGACAACAGAGTAACTGTAACTGGAGAACAAAGGCAATGTGGGAGGGAAGGGGCTGAGTATTCTAGCCATCCACTTGCCCCACAGAGACAAGGAGACAGAGAACCTGATGTGATGATTCACTCTCATATGCAATAGAATGAATCATTCTCAAGGCATCTGTGTCAGATTGACTCTCCTATTCCTGTTTCTTATTTTTTCCATGCCACATAGTATTAAAAAAGCAGGCAGGCTGGGAATCTGGGTTTTGTCCAATTGCTACAATAGGAGTGGGGTCCTCTGGTAAGAACGTGGAACAATGTGTTGTACAATTGAGGTTAGCTGATAATTCCTCAGTCCCCAACAAACTCTGGGAAAGAGGAAGAGAGAAAGATTTCTATCCTTATTTTACAGATGTGCAAACAGAAGTCTAGAGTGATTAAATGTTTTATCCAAGGGGACATGGAGAGTCTCTAGTAGCCCTGGAAAGCAAGTTCGGATCTCTTGGCTCCTAGGCCAAGAACATAATTAGAAGGGTATACTTTCCCTTTGGGGGACTGGAAACACTGAAGACACTGGAGAATTTTCACTGAAAAAAATAATTTCAACCTTCTTTGATCACTTCAATAACCTCAACTTGCGTGGCTAGATTCAGATAGTAGCAGACCCAGGAATGGGGCAAGGGGGCATGCCCTCACCCCTCCCACACTACACCTTTAGCTGTGCTGCACAGGTACAGTGAGCTCTGAACTCACTGTCCAGGCAGCGCAGGCTCCTACTGAAGCTCTGAGTGAGCAATGAGTTCTGAGTTCACCAGCTGATTGGGGCAGGGTGCGGCCGGAGCCTTTGCTTTTGTATGGCTCCAGAGCCAGGGGGTCAATGCTACTGTTCCCTCTTTCCCATACTCCCTCCCACCCCACCCCCACCCTGCCATGCTGCATTCAGCAGCAGTGGAAAGAAGAGGATGAATGGCTATGGCAGCTCTCACCCTCTGGACATTGGAGCTCCATGAAAGCAGGGGCTCTGACTAGCCACCGTGCTGAGAGCTCACGTGGCATAGACAAATAAGGGTGCAACTGCATCACTGCCGAACATGAAGTAGGTGTGGTGGAATATAGGCTGACAACTTATTCACAATATTGCTCTCTTCAGACAGTGGAATTAAGAGAGGGACTCCCATTGCCTTGGATGAATAATGTCCATTGACTTCAAATCAAACCATTCCCATTGACCTCCATAAAAGACACCCAAGCAGGATGAGTATTCTTCCCACTCCTTCCTTTGTTTACATGTTCAGTCCTTCCCATTATACCAGGACTATGCTGGATATCCTCTTGATGGCACCTTTCATCTCAGTGTTCCTCAGAGTGTAGATCATGGGGTTCAGCATAGGGATGAAGACTGTATACAGGACAGAGATTACTTTGTCTGCTGTCAAGTTGTGGAAGGGCCGGGCATAGATGGCGATGCAGGGTCTAAATATGAGACAGACCACAGTGATCTGGGCCAAGCAAGTGTTGTAGGCCTTTTGCCTGCCCTCGCTCATGCGCATCCTCAGCATCACCAAGATGACAGTATAGGAGATCAGCAGCACCACAAAGCTCAAGCTGGACAGCAGGCCGCTGTTGGATACCATCAGCCATTCCACAACAAAAGTATCAGTGCAGGCCAGCTGAGGACCTGGGGAACATCACAGAAGAAGTTGTCCAACACATTGGGCCCACAGAAGGGGAGACATATCATGAGGGCAACCTGGGCTAAGGAGTAGGCAGAACCACCTAGCCAGGCCCCAGCCATAGTGGAAAAAGAACATCTGGGCCATGCATCCATTGAAGGAGATGGTCCTGCCCCCCAGGAGGAGGTTATGCAGCAACTTCGGGACTGTGACAGAGGAGAAGCTGACATCAATTACACCAAGGTTGGCCAGTAGAAAGTACATGGGTGTGTGGAGACGGGGATCAGAGATCACTGTAGTGATGATAGTGAGGTTCCCTACCCATGTGGTGGCATAGACAGCCAGAAAGAGGATGAAGAGGAAAAGCTGAATCTGGCAACTCTGGGAGAGACCAAGCAGGAGAAATTCAGTCACTGGTGATGTGAGGTTGTCCTGATCCATCTCTGCCTGCACATGGAGATAGGACAGTATTGTGACATACAACCACAAAGATGAATGAACCCCACAACCACAATCCTTTGAAGGATAGCCCTCCACACTTCCCTAAGAATGTGTTATCTGCTAACAACGAACAAGCATCCTGTATTTCAAATGCATTCACCTCTAAGCCTGAAGCTGAAGGCATGACTGGTAGCTTGGTTCAGCACAGACTTCTAGATAAAAACAAATCATGTGAGCTTTACCAAGTTATATACTGTTGCTGAAAGGAATTGGAGACGAAGCTTTCATTAAATGACTGGTAATTGGGTTTCCAAATTCCCTGGTCGTAGATGATGTGTAGCGGGTGCACATGCATCCCCTGAGAGTGCTGGTTTGCATCCTCCCCCCCACCCTGAGACCAAACATGGGAGGCCAGGTGGAGTGCTGGCTCTGTGGGATGCAGCAAGGGCCAAGCAACCTGTTTCTCCTCCGATGATATCATGGGACAATTGCTCAGACATCTTTCACAACAGCATGGGACAAACTGCCAGTAACTCTTATTTCATTAACCTTTCTGGGGCTCTGTCTCATGGTTACTAGGGGTATTTGGGTCACTCATGCAGAGATGCAGTCTTTTTCTTTGGTGGTGTGTCCTTGTTGAGTAAAGATAGTTTTTAGAATGGTCAGGTGGGTCATGAGTATTTCCCCTAGAGCAAATACTGTGGTATCTGACAATCTACCTGTAGATCACAGCTTTAATAGTGTGTTTGGGGTGATTACAGGGTTTGTGAAAATAAGTGTGGTGATCAGTGGGATTTTGCTTATAGGATGCCATTTTCCCTTGATAGCTATTAATACTGGTGTAAGAATATTCCAAACAGAATTTAATGGACATGCACAAAAACAACATAATATGGATGCCGTCACCTGGATGTCACCATCCTGCACAGGAACCCTCCATGACTATCTATCAGAATATCACTCTAGTGTATCCAAATTGTTATTTCTTATGCTTCTTCCTTCTCCCCCTTTCTGCCTGCCTACTAACTATCCTTAACTTGTTTGAATGTTCTGTCTTTCTACCTGTCTCTGGTGCTAAGTACAGACATTCAAAAAGCCTGAGCCTGAATTGATTCAATGTTTGTAGTTTAGTGTAACCTGCATAGATTGAACCTATTAGCAAGTGGGTAGACATTCACTTTTGATTCAGAAAATGCAGGCACATGCCTGCAGTGGCTCAGGCTAGAAGCCAGGGGGCACTAGAACAGCCCTCCCTTCCCTTACTCAGTACTGAGCTGAGGGGGTGCATGGCCAGTCCCAGGTAGGCCACTATGATTAGAGAGGGCTTTAAACCTCCACCTTGGCCTGCACAGTCCCCAGCTGGAGTGTGCCTGGAGGGGGAGGGGGAAGCAGCCCTTTCCAGGCTTTTCTCCACTCACCACTCAAGGGATGGAAAGTGTTGCCAGACCTTGGCCCCCAGCTAGCATGCAGGGGGGGGGGGGCGGGGGGAGGAGCTGCTTGTGTAGAGTGAATGCATCTATTGATGATACTGGATGAGCATTTCAATCTCCCTCTCCCTTTCTCTTCATACTGTCCTCAGCTGTAGACAGGAAATGTGTGGCATCACAGTCTCTCAGAAGTGCCTCTGCTGTCTTCTTTTTTGGGGTGTGCACAGCCACTTCCCAAAGAGTTGCTAAGGGCAGTGTGACAGTATGAACTTGTTTGTTCCAGGTCGATCTGTTGCCACCTTATTATCCTGCTAGCTAGTGCTTCATATTTGCCTAAATCTCAAACTGACAGCACTGATTGGTCACATTCATTGCAAACCAGGTCATTTCTCACATCTCCCTCTGTCCTCTGTTGAACACTGACAGATTACAGGTCTGGGAAGCTGCACTCTAACCAGGCTCAGTAATTGATGCATAGAAGCAATCACCAGAATGGCTGCATAGTGAAACTTCAATTGATATAAGGGTTTCAGGATGGGAGATGTCTGCACTCTGATGGCTTTGAAGCAAGCGTGCAGGGAGCTTATCAGAACACAAAGCTTATCAGCCCATCAAGCACTGCTTGCTGACTACAAAAGAAAACTAAAGCATCTCTCTCATTAGTTTGCGTTCTTCTTACCTGCAGAGTGGGGGCATTTGCAAGACCTTTGCAAACCACTGGCTTCTTCAGGAAGAAGGGAGGGAGAGCAGCAGCCCTGGTTGGCTGACAGACAAGGGAGGGCTGGCAACAGCCCTGGTTGGCTGACCTGCTGATTAGTTCCAGAAAGGCCTACATGGACACTGTTCTGTCTGCCTCTGTTCCAGTGAAATTGGACAGACAGACACACACACACACACACACACACACACACACCCCTGTCAGAATTAGCTAGCATGACGGGTGTGTGGCCAGATGCCAACTGGGGTTCATGCTGCTGCGGTCTATGCTACGGGAGTGGGGAGAGAGGGGCGGGAATCCCTGCTTGAGCAGCAAGCAGCGAGGCAGGGTGAGGAGGCAAAGGGAAGTCTGGCAGATGCTACTGTGCCCTTGCCAGGTACATCCCAGCTGCAGTCCTACACCCCTTTCTCAGCCATCCAGAGCATTGTCAGTGCTCTGGCTAGGGAGGAGAGGGCTGGAGCCAGCCCTGCTCTCTGGAGCATACAGCCCAACCCAATCCATCCCAGGGCTGAGAAGCATCCTGGGATACTGGGGGACTCTGGTTTAACTTAAACCAGGGAGGGGTCTAGGACAGAAGTTCCATAAATCGGTTTGACCTCAATCAGTTAAGTCTGATAAAGCATTCAACCAGGATTATCTTAAACCAGTTTTGGCCATTTTGAAACTGTTTTATGTGCACTGAACTTTTGCTCTGGTACAGGTTTAAACCCATTTCTGATCACTTAAACCAGTTTATGTGTAATTTCTGTTCCTAGCCTATAGGTCCAGGGTCTGTCTGTCTCTGAATGTAGTGTTCCTATCACAGTGATATCAGAGTGCTGTTCTTCTCGCTTTCTGTATTCAACCTAAGCCTCAGACCCCAGCTGGAACTACTTCAGGACTAAATTGAGTCATCCCTTAGAACTATAGGAAAAACCTTCTCTCTGCCCACGTTTCTCTCTTTTCCTTTGGCCGAAGCAGATGACAACACCTGTCTCTGTTGAATATGACACCACCAGCACTTTCTCTATCACTCTTAGAATCTGCTCAACATGTTCTCACAACTGCCACATGTTGAGTCTCTCCCAGTCTAATAGGGCCTTGTGTGGTCATGTTAGCAGCACCCAAGAGTAACTGCTGTCCCTGCATCAACAACACGCACTATGCCTTTATCTTAGTTCTTTAGGCTCTAAGTTTTTAGTCTGAATATTGTTGCATGTTTTCCTGTGAATGTGGATTTGAACCCTGTACTTTCACTGCTAAAAGTATGAACCTCAGCTGCTTGAGCTAAAAGGAAAAATATATAAAGGCCCTATATAAATGAAAAGGTTTTTAAAAAGTGGCAGGGGCAAGAGCAAAAATTCTAAATGGTCTTGTTTTCTAAACATATATTTCATTTTGAATTTTCCCATAAAATAAAATTTTTTAAATGTAACAAATATCTTCTTTGCATTTTTTTGAGAGACAAAGTATTTTCAACTAACTCTAACTATAAAGTGCTTACAAGGCATTGTAGCACCCAACCTGTAAGTGCCTAAATTCTAAACTGATGCTAATCCCTGATTCTTTGACCTTTAGGTTCTTAACTCTATTAGGCTCCTTTGAGCGTGCCAGTTTGAGTGACTTGGAGTTGGTGACTGAGAAGGGAGATTCACTTTAGTTCAACTGGCCAAGTCTGGTGCGATTTGCAGAATTGTCCTGGATTCTGTCTTGCCTTACCTAAACCGCTATCCTCTGAAAATTAGGTTGAAATACCAGCTCTCCCTGGCATCTTAGCTGAGACAGGCTCTGATTTACAAGCAAGTGTCACCTAATAGGTGTTTAATAATCTTTTTTTTGCAGCTGAACCACCAAGCAGCAAAGTATCAGCATAACACCCTACATCCTTTTGTCATCACCAATTGCATCAATCCCTACCTATGACCTCAAGGTGATATATCAGCCATCTAAGTCTACGGACAATGTGAATCTTTGGCAGAGTTGCTCTGAACCTCAACAAATGTGACTTTCTAATAACTAATTTTTTAGAATTTGCAGATGGATGAGAAGACTGAATTTTTGGGGTGCAAAAGGCTGCGTGTCCATCTCTAAAGGAACTTTGTGAGCATCAGAAGAGAGATGCCAGGCAAATACACCCTACTGAAATCAGCATAACTGTTGCAGAGGTAAATGAACATGGAGGAATCTCAGAGTGCCACTGGAAATATTTGGATTCATTTAGGGCTAGTGCATCATGCTGGGAAAATACAGCAGTAGAGCCTCAAGAGCCAAGGAAAAGATATGGATAGAGGAGTGCATATAAGTTTAGATAGAGAATGTGTATCAGGCTATGTATGGATGGAGAACTAAGTATGGGTATGGATAGATAGAAACCAGTATATTTATTTGATATTATCCACAAATTCATGATATATTTTTTGATCATTTTCCCATATTAAAAAAATAAACTCACTTCATTCCTAAAGATAATTTTTTAATGAACTTATATATCTTTGAAATATTTATGGCAGTGGTTTGTGAACTGTGAATGCTTCTCACATGCAAATGTTTAGACTCTATGTTAAAATATGGAAGAGCAGTGAAATGTTAGTCTATGCTATATGTAGGAGACCAGAATGGGTTCTCTAATGGGTCTCTTGTTTTACACTTGATGAATTTGAAAAATGATATTCATGGAGCATTTGTCCCTTCTAATTTTTTTTTTAATGGCTTAGATAATTATTTGATAAAAACAACATATTTTGATGTATTAATTGGATAAATTCTGGTCCTGATGACTCCAATGTTAACATTTTCATTAGATTTTTTGTGATAAATCAGTCCTGAAATATCAGATAAAATCAGTATATTTTATCCAATAAATTCAGAGCATTGTTGAGCTATTTATGTGATAATATCAATATAATCACAAAGCATTTACTTGATAAAATTGAGAAAAGAAAATTAGGGTAACGAGACTCAAAGAGGCCTCCTGAGTCTACTAATCTGATTCCCTGTTACAGTGGATGACCATATCACATATTTTATGAATTTTACAGAATATTTTCTTTAAAAATATAAAAAATTGTGACTTTAGCACAATCAGTCATCTGATCTGGGGTAGGTTTTCTAAAAAAGTCAGGCTACGTTACAGCTGTTACAAATACACGTTTCACATTGGAAATCTAGATGTAAACATTGCTATTTACTATTTCTTACACTTCCTTCTGTCTGGGTAATCATGAGTGTGTGTTCAATTGGCTTAGGTTATTTTCTGTCTATCTAGATATGTGTATAGTAGTCCCCACTGTAGCATCAAAGGATCAGATTTTCAAGGACATTTCAGTGCATAAGGATCTACAGGTGTATCTAGTGAGGTTCTCAAAAGCACTCAAAGGATTAGATTGGAAAAAATAAAACCTTAAGTGCCTACAAGTTGAGTCCTTCAGAGTCTACATTTTTTATTTCTGTTCCTCAAAGTGGAATCCTGAAAGTAGAATTAGATGCTTAGGTTCCCAATGTACAAGGGGGCAGTTAGGGAATACAAAATGGGATTTTTAAAAAATCCACATGCTTTGTAGAGAGCTGCCTAAGCCTAGTCAACCGGCAATGCTGAGCACAAGGCAGGGTCTGAACACCTGGTCGTTTCCGGACCACAGACAGCTTGTTCAGGACTTCAAGCAGGTGTTTTAATTCATTCAGAATATAGAGCCCTGAATGCCCTGCCGAGGGCCCATGCTGACAATTATTCTTTTAATGAACTGATCAGGGTTCGCTGTTTTTCTTCTTAAATAGAAGCGTTTAACTTGCAGCCTGAAAGCTGCACGCAGCCCCCAAAGGCACTCTTCATGATAACAGCCTGTAAATATCTGAAGGGCTGCTATGAAGAAGAGCGAAAGCACCTTTTCTTTTCTGTAGCGCAGAACAGAATGTGGACCAATGGCTTGAAGTTGCAGCAAAGTAGGTTTAGGTTGGGTATCAGGAAAACCTTCCTCACTGTCAGGGCAGTGAGGCAGTGGACTAGTCTGCTGAGGGAAGGAAGAGGTTGGATAAGGGTTAGTCAGGGACAATCTAGGGATGATCTAGGAGTAGCTATGCCTTTGTTATCCTGTGGGTATTTCCCATGCTTCTGGGCTTTGCTGGTTGCCACATCCTGCTAGGAAGGAATTTTTGCTACATGTTTCAGGGTTTGTTTGGGGTTTTTTGCTTTCCTCAGACGGTTTGGTTGTTGACTCCAGTCAAGGCTGGGGATTTTGACCGGGGTGTGCCAGTGCTCTTGCTGGGACTAAAACCCAGAGGTCCCTGGCTAGTGGGTCTTTCCCCTCCACTCAGGGTCAGACCAATCACCATATTTGGGTCACAATGGATTTTCCCCCCATGATCTGATTGGTACGGTCTGTGGGGATTTTTGCTTTCATCTATAGCTGGGCGGGAGGAAGGAGGGGAGAACATGGCCCTCTTCCTTGGATGTCCGCCTTTCCTCTTGAACCCTTATTATTGTGAAGAAAGGGATACAAAATGCATGTGGTCAAGAAAGAGTGCAACTCTGTACCCTTCTGCTTAGGGCACTCCACTGACTTGGGAGTGCTGGGTTCTTTTTCCCAGATCTCCTCTACAGAAAGAGTATGGGGAGCAAGAACCAGAGTCCAGGATTTAGCTTTCCTACTAAGTGCCCCAACCCCTAAGTTACAGTCAGATTACTTGTAGCTTTCTTCCTTTCAGTCATAGGGTCAGAATGTAGATCAGCTTCAGTGGGATGGGTGGAAGCTGGCCCTACCTGACTAGTCCATTGGTTGGTGGTTAGGGCACTCTCCTGGGAAGTGGGAGATCAATCTTTGAACACTATCAACCTGAGGCTGGACTTTAACCCAGGGCTCCCACACCCCAGTGTGGCAGGCATACTCTGAGCATGTCTGCTGGATCAGACAGCATTTCTCAATTTGCACCCCACTGTAGTAAAGTCAGGCACTCTCACGTATTAGGGGGCCTAACACCTACTTCCTATTTAGCCACCTAAACTCCTGTTGGAACCACTGGGAGTTTAAGCAACTAAATACCTTTTTTTTGTATCTTGCCATAAGCCCTCAGCAGCTCAGACCAGGGTAGCTCTTGGCATGCACAGAGCATAAAACTATTAGCTGCTTTTCTTATTTCTTTTGCCTCAGGATGTGTGTTTAAGGTGCAAGGTGACTTCATGGAAAGGGAGAACTATACCACAGTGACCAACTTCCTTCTCCTAGGACTGAGTGGATCTCCAGTGGTCCAGTTCCTCCTTTTTTTCATCTTCCTGGCTGTCTATGGAACAACAGTGCTGGGAAATCTCCTCATTGTGGCACTGGTAGCCTGTGAGCACAACCTTCACATGCCTATGTACTTGCTTCTGGGGAACCTCTCCTTCCTGGATTTCTGCTGCTACTCTGTCACAGCCCCCAAGATGTTGGTAGGCTTCCTTTTCCCATCTCAAACCATCTCCTATGGGGGTTGTGTGGCCCAGATTTTCTTCTTCCATTTCATTGGAGGTATCAAGATCTTCTTGCTTACCATCATGGCCTATGACCGGTATGTTGCCATCTTCCACCCACTGCGCTATATGACCATCATGAGCCATGGTGTGTGTGTTGGACTAGTGACAGCTTCCTGGGTTGGGGGCTTCATCCACTCCATTGTCCAGGTAGTCATCATCCTCCAACTCCCCTTCTGTGGCCCCAACAAGCTGGACAACTTCTACTGTGATGTGCCCCAGGTAGTGAAGCTGGCCTGTACAAACATCATCACCGAGGAGCTGCTAATGGTGTCAAACAGTGGCCTGGTGACCCTTCTGTGCTTTGTGGTGCTGCTCATCTCCTACTCTGTCCTGCTGGCCAAGCTGAGGACACACTCCAGTGAAGGACGGAGCAAGGCCTTGTCTACTTGTGCTTCTCACATCACTGTGGTGACCCTGATTTTTGGGCCCTGCATATACATCTATGCTCGCCCCTTTCGCTCCTTCCCCTTGGACAAAGCTGTCTCCCTTCTCTACACAGTCATCATGCCTGTCTTGAATCCAGTCATTTACACACTGAGGAATAAGGTGTGCAAATGGCTATGAAGAAGTTCAGAAAGATGAATATGTGATGCTAGGGTGGGAATGGACTTTTTTTTAGCCATTCAAAGCTTCTGTGTGCATGTCCTAATACCCCTGACATGGGTGTCTGGGCACTGTATCCTACTGGGTGGAAAGAAGACTCTTTCAATACATGTCCTTGATGTTTAAGAGTGCTCTCCTACAGGATGAAGTAGGAATTGCTCCTAAGGAAATTACATGTTGGATTAAGGACAAGAAGAGTATGGATTTCCTACCAGGCTAGTTCTCTTCTAGATTCCAAGGGGCCTACAGGTATCCATCTGTTTTAGGGGGCCAAGTGCCTCACTCTAGTGGTTGAGACAGAAGCTGCCCCTATATCATTCCCAGCAGGGAACCCTTTCCCTGCTGGGAATGATAAAGCTGTTAGTACAAGAAACAAGGAGGGCCTGGATTTAGAAGAGGACAGGAATGGGCCCCAAGATGGGATTTAGAATGGGACAGGAACTGGCCCAAGATTCTACCTTACTCTAAAGTGCAGATGTAGATCCATGTCTACTGGATGGAGATGGAATCATGACAGTTTATATCATAGATATTAAAGCGTGGAGAGTCCAGTGGTAGGCCCTACTTGGTGGAAACAAAATTCTCCTCCATGTGTCGTATTCCCTTTAGGGTACAGATTCAGGTGGCCAGGCCTTTTGGAGCCACCTTCTGGAGTCCTACACTTTTCAAATAGGTTTTGGTGTGAAATTGGCTTGTCAAAGTTGGCTGGATCCTTCTCTGGGTTAGTGAAAAGATTCATGACAAAACTCTCATGTTGCCCTGAGCTGCTCAGTGGCCATGTAATTAATCCATTGGGTTGGGCTCAGACTATTTGAGCTGAGTTCCCAACTCTGTCCTTAGCTCCTTGGGCAAGCTACTTAGCCTGGGATTTTCCAAGAGACCTAAAGGAGTTAGGTGCCTCAAAGCCTCAAATCCAAACCTTTGATGCTTTCTAACTCAACTTCCCTGCAGACATAGTGCTCCTCTGATTTTGTTTCCCTCTGGTCATAGGTCTGGGCAGAGTCCCATTTGGGCTATACACTTGTTTGTTTGGATCCTCACATTCATTCACAATATAAGTAACATTCTGTTTATACCTTCCAATATATATTTAGGATGAAAAAAAAGTAATCTGTATCTAAGAAGGGAGCCCAGGAGTTCTGGTTCTCAGTCCCTCACTATAATAGATAAGACTCCACTCCTCAGCTAAAGATGGGAATAGAATCCTGTAGTTCTGCCTGATTTTCTACCCCCTTCCTTCCTCTTTACATGCTTTGACCAAAAGTCCCTACAACATCCCAAAGTGGTAGAAGGAACCCAGGAGGCCAAGCATCCTGCAAGGTACATCAGAGTTGAAAGGTGATTTTTATTTTAATTCTTCCCATTTTGATGACCAATGGTTTCATTTCTAACATAAGGATTGAGCCCACATGCTTGCTGACCATGATGGAGCTGCATTGACTTAGATCAGGAGTAGAACCTGTGGTGAAAAAAGGAGCCTGCAGTATGTGAAGGCCTGCATGCAATTTACACCCATGATCAATGTCTACATGTGCACTTAATTGCAATAAATTACCCTGACATAAGATAGTATTGTCCCCTACAGTACCATCTTACACTGGCATAAATTAGCTTACTTCAGCGTAATACCACGTGTAGATGATGACACTTTCCTTTGCAGCTAATTAGTCTATTCCACAGTAAAGTGCACATGTAGATGTGGCCATTATGATTAATATACTTTGGGAAACACAAAAGCTGTCAACAGTCAATACTGCCATTAGTTGGGTTCAGTGTTAATAGTGCACTGAGACAAATGGAAGAAGGTCATGTGTCTTTGGGTTGTTGCTACAGACTATTGACAAGCTCAGGTACCTCCATCACTGTATTGATTGCACCTGGACCACATTTTGAAAGTTTCCTCTGCAAATGATATGTGTAGGAATTGTGAGCCAGAACCCAGCTGGTGTATATTGGCTGTAGCAACATCAGAGTCAGTGGGGACAGATCCCCACCTGGTGTACAACAGCACAACTCCTGTGCAGTCTATTTAAGCAGCAAAAAGCAGAAGTCAGCCTTGTTTTTGGACTATTGACCCACAGTACACAAAGAGCTAGCAGTGCCTGCGGCATTCCCTTTGTCCACATGCAAAGCTCACTGCTACACCTCCACATTGCAGCCTGGCAGAGCATAACAGTTTGCTTGGACACTTTTGGCTGCCAAACTCCCCTGTCAGCTAGAGCCCTGATGACAAATCCCAGGAGGGCTCACTCACTTCTCACTTATCCCAGCATCCCTAGGCATTTATGGAAGTTACCTGGCATAAAAAGAGCTGGCTACTGGGTCATAAATGGCATTGGCGGAGAGGGAACAGCTGGAGATGAAATTCTGGCTTGTTGTTCCTGACCCTCTGCAGGTACCCAAATAAGGTGAGCTCGACCTGGATGGGATCTCTGTCAAAAATCTCATCTTCTTTCTCCCTCATCCTTCCTCCTTCTTTACCTATTCATCTCCCTCCCCCAAACCCTAACATTTGTCACACCTCTTCTTAACTGTATGTTTCTTTCACTTTCTCTGTATCCTCCTCCCCTTCTCTCCATCCATCTATCCGTCCATCCGTTTGTCTGTCCTTCCATCCATCTGTCTGTCTATCACTGATCCAGTGTGGAGGGGACCAGTCTGGCTGAATGGAAAGAGCTAATCTGGGGGACAGGAATGAGAAGTCCATAGAATGAGGAGCCTGTCAGAGATGAAGGAGGAGGGCAGGAACACTGGGTCTATCAGGTCCAAGGAGCTGACTGAGAAGGGAAGGGGAGACAGGGCTGGCCAAGCTGGGGACACCAGGGAAGCTCACACTGGAAAGAAAGTGGTCTGTTCTGTTGCAGCCATTGCTGTCCTTATACACATCTAGTTTTGTTCCTTGTTTTGGGTGAGAAGAAAAGAAGCCCACTGGCTCAGTCAATAGCTGGGGAGTGAGGAGATTTGGGTACAGCACCAGTTTCAGCCACAGACTTGCATACCCTGGAGCAAGTCTCAGTCTCTCTCACTCTCCCCAAAAGCAGAATGGGGTAATGACACTGACTGGAGAAGACTGGTGACAATAATTACCATAGGATCATAAAAGATTAAAGACTTCTGGTAATTTGGGAACTGCATCAGGACCCAGATAAATGGATTTCAGTGTTAGGGGTAGTCTCCTTGCTGAGGACCCTGTGCCTGCTGGAGTCCTTTGGCATGGGATTAGGACGTGCTGAGTGATTGGGATTGAGTTCTGGGGAAATCCTTGTTGTGAAGTTTTGCCAAAACTTTGCCTCTGATGTGGTGTTCTCTTTGTCTGCCCCGTCTGTCTCATCTTTTCACATCTCCTCGTTATGCCTAAAACCTCTGTCTATGTCCATCTTTTTCCACCTTTTGCATGTCCACATGTGACAGGCTTACCTACTCAAGCTCCAGTATGTCTAGGGGCTCAAGAATCTTCAATTCCAATTGGTGGAGCAAATCCATCAATCAGAAACAAGCTGGGGGAAAGTAGGCACCGCCTCTTTCCCGAAGGTGGGGGAGAGGAGCTCCCCGACTGGACTGTGGACTGCAGCACGGGAGGTCTGCCGGACTTCAGGGGTGGAAACCCAGAAACGTATAAAAGGAGAGTGTGCTCGGCATGCTGGGGAGAAGATGCAGCAAGGGACAGCAAGGAGAGAGGAGCTCCGGAGAAAACTGTCCTTGGGACACCACCTAAGCCTCAACGGTGCATGGATTAGCACGTGGTGCTCAGGCTCTGGGAGCCACTCGAGGTGGCTTGAGCCTGCGAACCTGGCAAGCAGCTGGGTGGGCGGTGCGTGGATCAGCGCATGGAGAGCCAGCCCTGGGAGCAGCTCAAGGCTATTCAGGCCCCACCCAGCATGCAGGTCAGCACACGGAGAGCTTGCCCTGGGAGCAGCTCAAGCTGCTCGGGTCCCACACGGTGCACAGCTCAGCGCACGGAGAGTTGACCTCAAGAGCAGCTCGACGCTGTTCAAGTTAGCCCTGGCTCTAGGCCGAGTAACCAGAGTCCTGCAGAGTGGCTCCATGTTAAACTAAAAGAGCCCTGGTACCCAGGGCAGGGAGAGGAAGGGGAAAGACCCCCAGTGTGAGGTCAGGGAACTGGAGCCAGTAAGGGCTTGGCTCCTGTAGGAGCACCCTGGATGTCTAGCGCGGGGCACCACGCCATCAAGAGTAGCCAGAGGCATCGCTGGAAAGAGGCCCTTGCAGGACTGGTCACCAGATTTCATAGATTTCATGGATTTCATAGACATTAGGGCTGGAAGGGACCTCGGAAGATCATCGAGTCCAGCCCCCTGCCCAAAAGCACGAAGTCAGCTGGGTTCATAGAATCCCAGCAAGATAAGCATCCAGTTTGCTCTTGAAGGTGTTCAATGTAGGTGCTTGAACCACCTCCAGTGGCAGGCTGTTCCAGACCTTGGGGGCTCGGACAGTAAAGAAATTCTTCCTTATGTACAGCCTGAAACGGTCTTGTAGTAGTTTATGACCGTTCGACCTAGTCGTCATCCCTTGGGGCGCTCTGGTGAACAAACGTTCCCCCAAATACTGGTGGTCACCCCTGATAAACTTGTAGGTGGCCATCAGATCACCCCTGAGCCTGCGCTTTTCCAGGCTAAAGAGCCCCAGGGCTCTCAGCCTGTCTTCGTAGGGTCTGCTTCCCTGACCTCTGATCATGCGCGTGGCTCTTCTCTGGACTCTCTCAAGCTTCTCCACATCCTTTTTGAATTGTGGAGCCCAAAACTGGACACAGTACTCCAGCTGCGGCCTCACTAAGGCCGAGTACAGGGGGAGAATGACGTCCCGGGATTTGCTTGAGAAGCATCTATGGATGCAAGCCAG
>NW_005842295.1:271361-285180 GCF_000455745.1 Alligator sinensis | reverse complement strand
TCCCATCCTCCATCCTTTGTAGGCCTTTCTTTTTAGCCTCAGGAGGTCTGCTAGGTCCCTGGAGAGCCAGGGGGGCTGCTGTGCCCTCTTGCTGCCTTTCCTCCAAGATGGAATAGACTTAGTTTGTGCATTGAGGATCGCTCCCTTAAGGAGCAACCACTCTTCTTGAACTCCCCTCTCCCCGTGGTCATGGTCCCTTAGGGCCTCACTGACAAGCCTCCTGAGCTTGTCAAAGTCGGCTTTCCTGAAGTCAAGGACTTCCGTGTTGCTGACCGACTTGCCAGCTTTTCGGTGGATGGTGAAGGTGATCTGCTCATGGTCGCTGTCACCCAGCTTCCATCGACCACTAGGTCGTCGACAAGCCCTGTCTGCTTCAGAGTGGGAGCGTGAGTTGCTGGGGAAGCAGGTCTCACAGGGGAGGCGGACTTGGGAGAGGAGGGTCTGCAGCCTCCGCCCTTCTTCATTGTAAGGGGGGGCATGTCCACATCCTGGGGCCCTAAAGGGAAGGGGTCCAGGGAACACCCCATATTTTGTGATGTTTTTATTTGTGATGTTTTTGTTTTGTGTTTGTGATGATTTTTTGATGTTGCTTCATACTGTAGAGATTAATATAGTTATGAGTACTCCTTAAGGGGGTTTATATGGGTTTATTTCTCTTCATTACTTATATGTTTTTCTTCCCAAGGTGGAGAACCTTGCATTTATCGGCATTGAACACCATCAGATTCTCATCCGCCCATTAATACTGCCTATTATTGGAATTTACCTGTATTGTTGCCTGTGTACGTCTATTGCACTGCTATCTCAGCTTACCTGGGTTTATATAAGTTGATGATTATATGTGTTTTATTGTGTTGATGCCTTGACTTACCTGTTCCAGGGTGTTAATGTTCATCTGTGCAGGGGGTTAATTATTGCCTTTGCTGTGAATCACCTGTTCTATGTTTTGCAGTCGCTCGAAGTGGTGCAACGTGTTGATTGCAGTGTATTGTGTAAGGTGTCACATACTACTTCTGTAAATATTTAATGTCTATTATTTATATTTATTTTGTATAGCAGTAAATTTGTATGTAGTTAAGTGTTTTGTCCTAGCCTGGCTCTATAGAGAAAAGAGGGAACTTCTCCCTACTGGCAGGCCCCTCTCACAGGACTCTTGCCTGACCACCCCATCCCTTCCACTTGCAGACAGGGCACAACCCTGGGTGTACCCTGGCTGCACACATATACAGTTTGATCTCTTCTCTTTTATCATTGGGGCTTTCTAGCTTTCAGTGACACTGCAGGTAGTATAGAGAAACTGAACTAACAGAGAAACTAGTAGCTGTCTAACAGCAGCAGTATGGAGCACTATGTGGGAGGAGCACTTGCTTGGCTATTATCTTTAAGAAGTCATGGAGATCAGATGAGGTCCTGGATGACTGGAAAAGGTCAACTATAATGCCCATCTATAAAAAAAGGGGAAAAAGATGACCTGAGGAATTAAAGATCAGTCAATCTGATTTTCATTCCCAACAAGAGTATGGAGCAGATCATCAAGGAATCTATTTCTAATCACCTAAAAGAAAACAAAGTGATCAAAAATAGTTCATATGGATTTATCAAGAACAAGTCAAGCTTGACTAACCTGATTTCTTACCATGATAAGATGAGGGGCTTCATGGAGTGGGAGGGAGCAGTAGATGTGATATATACCTCAACTTTAGCACAGCTTTTGACACACTCTTCTATGACATTCTCATTTGTAAGATAAGAAAATACAGTCTAGATTAAACAATTGTAATGGGGTACATAACTGATTGGATTATTATGCTCAAAGAATACTCATTAATGGCTCAATGTCTGATTGAGAAGTGGTATCAACTCAGGTTCCTTAGAGGTCTGCCATGAATCTGGTACTATTTAATATCCTCTATAATGATTTTGATGCCAGGACTGAATGCATAGTTAGCAAATTTGCTGATGACACCAAGCTCAGTGGAATTTCAGACACTTTAGAGGACAGGATTAGGATCCAGAAGGAACTTGATAAACTGAAAAATGGTCAAAATTAATTGAATGAAATCCAATAAGGACAAGTGCAAAGTCCTGTACTTATGATGAAACAACCAAATGAACATACGTAATGTGGGGGGAGGGGGGCAGGCACGGGGCGCCATGAACTGGGTTGACTGTAGTTTGTACTACAGAAAGCAACCTCCTGGTACTGAAATCAAGCATTTTCTTGTTGCAAGAAACACCAATAGCACATTGGATTATGTTAATAGCAGTGTTGCTTGCAATCTGAGGAAAGTGATTCTTTTATTCCAGCATAAGTAATGTCTCACCTGCAGCACTGTGTTCAATTTTGGACACTGCATTTCAAGAAAGACTAATTTCAAAGAGTCCAGGGGAGTAATAAAAAAGTTTAGAAGGCTAAGAAACATGACTTATTAGAAAAGGTTGGAAGAACTGGGAGTTTGTTAGGGAGTTTGCCTGGAAACTCACCTTTCTTCCCTGTAAACTTGGTGAGAGGAAACAGGTTAGCAAGGAAAAGGGAACCTTTTGGGACCAAGGGGCAGCAAACAGTCCAGCTTACAGTTTGCTAGTGAAGGTCTACTAGAAAGAAGTGGTGGATTAAGTGACCCAGAGAAATGGCTGAAGGATGTTGCAATGCCAGGGGTGACCATGAGCTGATCAAAAGTGACTATAGGGCTCTGGGTGCAAGGGTAAGGGGGAGAGGGCTAAGGTGGTGATCTCCTCAATCCTTCCAGTCAAGGGGAATGGCCAGGCCAGAAATGGACGCATCCTGCAGATCAATGCATGGCTGCACATATGGTATCGCCAGCAGGGATTTGGCTTCTTTGACCATGGCATGTTGCTTTAAAAAGAAGGATTGCTAGGAAGAGATGGGATCCACCTGACAAAGAGGGAAGAGCATCTTCACAGACAGGCTCGCTAACCTAGTATAGAGGGCTTTAAACTAGGCTCTCTGGGGAATGGAGACCAAAGCCCTGAGGTAATTGAGCAAGTGGGTGACCTGGAGGAAATTCAAGCAGGAAGGAGCAACAAGGAAGGCCTTCTCATTCTTCCTGAGAAGCTGAACAAGCTAATTACCCCAGGTGTCTATACACAAATTCACAGAGCCTGAGAAACAAGCAGGAAGAATTGGAAGTCCATGCACAGTCACAGAGCTATGATGTGATTGGAAAAGCAAAGACTTGGTGGGAGCTCACATGACTAGAGCACTGTCATGGATGGGTACAAGCTGTTCAGGAAGGACAGGCAAGGGAGAAGAGGAGGGGTTGTGCTTTATGTTCAAGAGACATATTATTGCTCAGAGCTCCAATATGAAGCTGGAGATAGGCCTATTGAAAGTCTCTGGGTTAGAATCAAAGTATAGATATTTCATTGATTTCCCATTATACCCTATGGCCGGATTTCCGTAGCGGCTCCAAAGCTTTTGCAAAGTGGTTCAGAAGCGCCAAACTGCTTCAGAAAGCCTAAAGAAGCCACCGCTTTGATCTGAACATGCTGCTTCAGACACCAAAGCATCCAAAGCTTTTCCGGATCCAAAGCACGGTCCCAAGTCTCACACAGCCCTAATGAAGACCCCAGTCTAGGATGCTGTCACCAGTCCAGCACACACACCATGGTTCATGATGGTCAGTTAGTGCAGTGGGTGGAAGATGGCCACATACCGGTCATAGGCAGAGCGCTCGTCAATGAAGTGGGAAACTTGGGTGCTCGGCCCTCCTTCACGTGATGGGATTCAAGCCCATATTTCCCAAAAGACTACTCCAAGCACTGGCCTCCAGGCTATTTGGGGCAGTGGGGCATTCTCTTGAGCCTGGGTCATGATGCAGAACAGAATGGAAGATAGACTCAGGTACAGGAGGGCTCTCAAACCTGTGGATCATATGTGGGCTGCAAAGAGTTAATTAGCAGTCCCTGGGCTCCCAGCCAGTGGTTATTCCCCTTCCTGCTCCAGCTGCAGGAGAAGCCAGGGGCTCCAAGCTCCCCCTCCTGCTTCCACTTCCTGCTCCCATCCCATGGGGTGGTGCGGTGTGCTGTAGCTCACAGGGTTGGCCATGCCTGTGGCCTGGGACATTGAGGGTTGGGGCTGGGGCAGCTGCACAATACAATGCAGTGGAGAGGAAGGGGGCATTTCAGCTATGGGACCCATGGTTTGCAATGGTACAGTCCCCAGTGGTGTGGCCCATGCAGCCCCGGGCCACTTATAAGCTGGACAGCCCTGAGCTAGAGGAAGAGCATAAGAGGGACCCTGACTCTCTAGCTCTAATAAGTGAACACAGAGAGAGCTGCTTTTCATGGGCTGCCTTTAGCCTAGACAGGAGGCTCATAAGCCACATTTTTTCTACCCCTGGCCTGATGCTTACAGGACATTTCCTCAAAGGAAGAGAGGTGGATTCAGATTCCCTCGGGAAGAAGAGTCCTGGGCTCCAGCATTTCCTGACTGTTCTAGAGGGGGAAGGAGGGGCACAGCCTTCTCCTTGGGCTGTGTCCTGGGCAGCTCACTGTGAAAGGTGGGGTGTGCGAGCACCAACTGAATCAAGCCCCACAGGCAAAGGACTGCCTAGTTTGTCATCCTCCAAGGGTCTGCTCCATGAAGTAGCTTTGTGGCCTCTTTGAGAATGTGACTGAAGATGCCTGCTCTCTCAGGAGAGTGACATGAACTGTGATCTCTGGGTGGATGGAGAGTGCTCAGCACACTGCCTGCTGTGGATCCCATTCAGAGGCACCTAACTTTCCCCATGTACTGTATAGGAAGCTCAGAGCAGGCCTGGGAGCCCTGCCAGATGGATCAGGTACTTAGAAGTCAGGCACTCCAGTGTGTCTTTTAGGCACTAAAGTGCTGCGCTGGATCCAACCCTAAATGTTTCAGATTTCCGCCATTTGACTCCAGATACTTCCTGCCTCAACACTAAAGAGTTTGTTGCCCTTGGGCCTCTGAAATAAAATCAATTTGGTTTTGTCACTTGTTATTAATTCCCTCTGAAACCACACTTCTAGCTGCACCCAGCCAAAAGCCCCAGTGTAGCAATATTCTGTTGCTATGTCCCACATAATGAAATCATTCACTGATCCTAACATGAATTTATATATCATCAGAAGCAAGGGATGAAGACACAGATCAATGGCCAGTGTCTCAAGATCATCACAGGTCTTCTCTTCATTTTTTCATGGGAGGTGAGTAAATGATAAACCCCTGAATTGGAACAATTATTTGTTGCTAGGTTCATCCCCAGAAATCTGAGTCCATGGTTTCCATTTTTCAATATCAGTAACAGGATATATTTGAAGTTGACCGCCCCACCCCACTACCCCAAGAGTTTTGATCTCTCAGACTGTATTTCTTGTACCAGAACTTGTAACAGAATGTAGGGTCTTGACTCTTCCCTTTCCTTGCTTCAAGACTGCACTTACTTAAAAAGACTGAGGAGTCCAGACTTTCTTGCCTCATTGTTCTAACACTATAGCTCCATCCCAGAGCCAAAGACAGAACCCAGGAGTCCTGATTCACAGCTCACATTGCTCCAAATCAACAGACCCCACTTCTTTCTGAGAACTACAGACAGAACCCGGGTGACATAATTCATATGCCCCATGCCCTAACCCTCTGCACTGCTTGAACTAGAAAGAGAAACTGGGAGCCTTAAACCTCAGCTCCCTACGTTTCCCTAGACTTGTTATGAAGAGGAAATGAGAAAAATGGTTCTATTTAGACAGGTGATGAATAGGTGGGGGTGTATTGGGAAGGTACAAAGGTACAATGGGATAGCAAGTGTAGCTAATCTAAATACAAGTATGGTGATAATCAAACCAAAAATCCACCAAGTCCAGGGGTGCACTGCTGATCGTGGGCAGCCTCAGATGCTTCAGAGGAAGGGGAGAAACATGACAGAACATGACAGCAGTGCCATATGTTAGATGAAAGGTCCATCTACCTGTCTCCTGTCTCTGACAGAGATAGTAAGTGATTTAGAGGAAGAGCATATGAACAGGACATGTCTGCAGTGACAACATTTTTGTCAACATTTATAATGAGAAGTAGGATCTTCTTGATGTAGCATGCCATCAAGTAGGGTTGAAGTGTTGTTGTATCTGTCATAGTCAAGAAAATGTCTGAAGGGCAAGGATTTTTTGTGATAGCTTTTATTGGACCAACTGTGTAGTTGGGAGTGCTGTTGGACAAGCTTTCAAGCCTGAAATGCCCTTTTTTAGGTCTGAGAAAGAGGCAGATACTGGCTGAGCTAATATCAGAAAAAAAGACTCCATGCAAATTCAAAAAGTCTGCTTGAAGGGATGAAGGAAGACTGTGAACTAGGACTGAAAAGGGATTAACAGGAGCCTTTATGAGATAAAAGAAGAGCAGAAGAATATGCAATCTAGTGTTAGTGGTAGCTATTACCTGTGAAGTGCAGGGGGATTCTTGGCCATATTTATAGGTTGTAATAAGCCATTAAACCACTGTTTATATAAAGTCCAGATTTTTTAATTGTTTAGTAGAGTTATGAATTTCTGTTCCCAAACCCATTTTCTGGAGATTTTTGGTAATTTCCCTTTGAACATGAAGATTGTGAGGTTGGAGAAGGACTGATTGTTCTGTGCAGAATATGCTGCTGTTGGTGTGTCTCTGTCTGTCTTTTCAAGTCTCTGTAAATGCATCATCTTGCTATGTTCTCAGTCTCAGTGAGTCCAGTGTCTGCCCAAACCTAGCAGGCCACCGGGCTAACACACCAGGTTCTATAGGTAATGAGCACAAGGGACTGAAGTGTTTAGCATCACATCTGCCCACCTTTTATTCTCTAGATTGAACATACTCATGTACTAATGTGATTCTAATCACATTAGGGTTGATTCTAATGTGGGACTCAGACTCACTCAAACTCACAAGGTGGTCAGTAACAGCCAGCGTAGCTTCACCAAGAGCAAGTCATGCCTGACGAACCTGACTTCCTTCTATGATAAGGTGACAGGCTCTATGGATGCAGGGAGAGTAGCGGCTGTGATACATACCTTGACTTCAGCAAAGCTTTTGACACTTTCTCCCATGACATTTTCATTAAAAACTACAAGCTAAGAAAATACAGACCAGATGGAAATACTGTAAGGTGGACACGTAACTGGTTGGATCATCGTACTCAGTGAGTAGTCACGAATGGCTCACAGTATATTTGGAGGGAGGTTTCAAGTGGGGTTTCCCAGGGGTGTGTGTGGGGTCCAGTATTGTTTAATATTTTCATTACTAATTTGGACTATGTGATTGAGTTCATGCTTAGCAAATTTGCATACAACACCAAGTTGGGTGGAGTTGTGGACTCTCTGGAAAGTAGGGCTTGGATCCAGAATGACCTGTATAAACTGGAGAAATGGTCCACAATCAAGCAAATGAGATTTAGCAAGGGCAAATGAAAACTCCTGCACTTGGGACAGAATAATGGCATGCACAAATATAGATTAGGGAATGACTGCATAGGGTGCAGTACTGCAGAGAAGGACCAGCTGGTTACTGTAGATCATAAACTGAATATGAGCAAACAGGGTGCTCTGGTTGCAAAAGAAACCAAGAGCATCCTGGATTGCTTTAATAGCAGTGTCACTTGCAATTCAAGGGCAGTGATTCTTCTACTCTATTCAGCACTAGGGAGGTCTCACCTGGAGTAGCGTGTCCAGTTTTTGGCCTGCACATCAAGAAGGATGTGGATAGTTTAGAAAGAGACCAGCACACAGCAACAAAAATGATGAGGGCCCTGGGAGGAAAGACTTATAAGGAAAGGCTGAAAGAGTTAGGGTTATTTAGTTTGGAAAAGAGAAAACTGAAGGGGGATTTGATAACACTCCTCAAATACCTAAAAGGTGATTATAGAAAGGATGGAGATGGGCTTCTCTCTGTGGCGGTAGGGGACAGAACTAGGAGCGATGACCTCAACTTTCAGCAGGGGAAATTTAGACAGGAGATTAAAAGAAACTTTCTGACTGGGTTGGTCAAGCAGTGGAACAGTCTATCTAGGGAAACTGTGAAGTCTCCATCTTTGGAAGTATTCATAAGCAGGTTAGGCAGATGTTTGACTGATATGGTTTAATCATGGCTGATCCTTCCCTGAGCAGGGTGCTGGACTAGATGACTTTGTGAGGTCCCCTCCAGCCCTACTTGTCTATCATCTCTGAAGCTGAAACAAAGCACTTTAACTGCTTTGCCCCCAAAATCCGGCATTTGAATGAGTTCCCCAGGTCTAATTCAGTGAAAAAGTATTCTCATTTTAGCAGGCTGGAATTTGCTGCCTTTTAGATTACGCATACAGATATTTTAGGCTTGTCTATTTGTAGCTCCAAGTCAAGAGAACTTTGGACAGAAGGCAGAATATTTGAAGTTGAGCCAAGAAAACATTTTATAACACAAGGAAAAGGTACTATGGACCATTCAAGAATAAGAGATCACTTTGAGACTTAGACATGTTCAAAAAGGTGTTAGAAGAGGTTAGAACAGGAGGAGGTGGGAGCTAGGATTCATGAGTTCTAGTCTGAGCTTTGGGAAGAAACTGGATGTTTGTGCCATGGGTAGATCTGGGATTCAAAATAGTGGTTTTTAGCCTTTTTTTTTTTACCAGGACCCATTTGTAAACATCAATGGCAAGTCCCAACCCAATGCCCCTCACTCCCAACCCACTGCCCCCAGGCACCAGGCCCCCAGTGTGTGGGGTGGGGTGGGGAGAAGGGAGCAGGACAGCAGGGGTGTCTATGGGACATGAGGGGCCCAAGCAACCCCTTGCAGACTGGAACGCCGCCAGTTTCCCACGTTTTCCTCGTTAAAGGAGAATCCATTTTTAAATTTGTTGATCCATTTTTAAAGTTTGTTCAGCACCCATTCATATATTCTTGCAACCCACTTTTAGGTCACGACCCACGGGTTGAGAAATGCTGATTTAGAAGATAGGAGGTGCAGCAGAGGCCACTGACATCAGCCCTCAGAGAATGGGGGTGGGGATGAGGTGCAGCAGGAGCCCTAGAGGCAGTGAGGGACACTGAATGGAGCGATGGGCAGGGAGCAGTGGCAGGAAAGAGGTGCACACCCCCTGGACCTGCTGTCCCAAGTGGAACCAGCACCTGCACAGATGCTTCCTGCATCCTCAGGCTGGAGCAGCTCTGCTGCACCTGGGTCAGCAAGGTATAATGGCAGGAGTGTCCCCCCTGCCTGCATTGTCTCCCTGCCTGGCTTCCTAAGGCTCCCTGCCAGCCCAGAGGCTCCATCACCACCACCAGTTTGGCCTCAGCAGGGCTGTGTTACCTGACCAGGCTGTCAGGCAGCAGCTCATTGCCCCATGAGGAACCAGGACACTGGTAACTGGGATACAAAGCAAGTTAGTATAGGGGTAATAGTTCAGGGCCAGGACACTTGGGGTCTCTCCCTGACTGTGGGAGGAAGGCTATAAAGCTTAGTGTATTAATGGCTGTGAAGAAGTAAGAAATCCTTCAGTCTGATGTTAGAGCACCCTTCTGGGAAGTGAGAGGTCAGAATTTGAATCCCCTTAGTTTGGAACAGGGTGTTATTCCTTCCTTCAGTTGATCCTGCTAAGCACTAGGCACTGGATTTATGGGTTTGAGGGGGGTTATTTTGCCTATATTAAAAGAAAATCATGAACCATTCTACATTTCCAACACAATATTGGTTGTCTCCATGCAGTTTCTAAATAAGGCATCCAACGGCAGGAAAAGAGCAAAATTTTAGATTCACCCCTGCCCTTATTCGAGTCTTTTATCATTCTCACGTGATATAAGATATCTCATCCTGCTTCTTACCAAGTGCAAAACAGAAATATTTCCTCCACACTTCTGCCTGTTTTGCATTATTGTTATTAATACTGTTATCATCTATCCCTAGTAAAGGGCCTAACCCAGAGGTGGGCAAAATGCAGTCCGCGGGCCGGATATGGCCCACTAGGCCATTCTATCTGGCCTGTGGGGCCCCTAAAAAATTTAGAAAATTAATATTTATCTGCCCCTGGATGCCTGTCATGCAACCCTTGATGGCTTGCCAAAACTTGGTAAGTGGCCCTCTGCCTGAAATAATTGCCCACCCCTGGCCTATCCCATTTCTAGGATGTAATTCTTAGCTTCAGCCTTGCTGGCCATAGGGTTTACTTAATGTCTTCAGCTTCCCTTATTAAATGTCTACTCTTGCAACTTATACCAATTAATATCAATATCTACATCCCCTGTTTCCTGTGGTTAAATGATGCTATTTTATTTCTAATTTCTGTCTTCATTTCACCATTCAAGCAGGATAGGCATCTAGCCAAACTTATCCTCTTCCTGGATAGAAGAATCATGGTTTTTTTGTCCATCTAACATGATTTCAGGCCCATGAATCTCCCACCATGTATCAGACATGCTAATTATATCACGTTTCTTTTTTACGGGGGAGAATTTCCAATTCATTTTTCTTGTTATTCCCCAAGCTGATTTAGGACACTAATGGGAAAAAGTTACATAAAGTTTGAGTAAGCTATTCAGGGTTTCATCCATTGATTTCCATGATGAAATAAAATCTCAGTAAAGGTTTCAAAATCATGCCCATTGATTACAGTGGGAGTAAAGCATAAGTCAAGCCTTAGCCAAAACCACAGGATTCTTCCCTTTATTTTTGCTTTCAGGTCATCCATATCCAGTTACCTAAGGCCAAATGGAGCAGCTGTGGGGAAACCAAACTATGGTGAGTGAATTCCTCCTGGCAGCCATTTCTCCAACTCCACAGTCCCAGGCTGTTCTTTTTGTTGTCTTCCTTTTGGTCTACCTTTCTACACTGGTAGGCAACTTGGCCATCATGGTGACAGTCAATGCTGATCCCTACCTCCGTACACCCATGTACTTCCTGCTAAGCAATCTCTCCTTTCTGGACCTATGCTTCTCTACAGTTACTGCCCCCAAGATGCTTATGGACTTCTTGTCTGAAAGAAGGAGTATTTCCTATGATGCCTGTATGACCCAACTTTTTTTTCTCCACTTTGTGGGGGCAGCTGAGATGTTCCTACTTACTGTTATGGCCTATGATCGCTATGTTGCCATTTGCAAGCCCCTCCATTACTCCAGAATCATGAACAGGTGTCTTTGTAGCTGCCTGGTGCTGGCCTGCTGGACAGGAGGGTTCATCCATTCCACAGTCCAGACCATACTCACCATGCAGCTACCCTACTGTGGGCCTAATCATGTGGACAATTTCTTCTGTGATGTTCCACCAGTGATCAAGCTGGCCTGCACTGACACCTATGTGATGGAACTGCTCACAGTCTCCAACAGTGGGCTGATCTCGACCAGCTGCTTCATCATCCTGGTGACCTCCTACACAACCATTTTGGTGAAGATACGCTCCCCTGAAGGGTGTCGCAAGGCACTTTCCACCTGTGCTTCACACCTGACTGTAGTAACTTTGATCTTTGGGCCCTGCATCTTTATCTATGCACGGCCTTTTTCCGTCTTCTCAGTAGACAAGCAGGTCTCTGTTGTCTACAACATCATCACCCCCATGCTTAGCCCCTTGGTCTATACATTGAGGAACAAGGAGGTGAAGTCAGCTATGAAGAGACTAAAGACGAGGAGCATCACTTCTGGAGAAAAGATAATATCATGAAATTTAGCAATGGCTGGGAACCAAGTAGTATCCTGGGGACATATTATCTAGGCAAGGAGGAGATATTGTCCAAGTGAGGGAATTGTATTTGGGGGAGATAGATATACTGACTGTTTTGGGTCATTTTATGGAACTGAGTATCAGTTCCATAAAACTGTCCATTTGGGTTTGATCTGTAACCGACAGAGACTTTGGATAATTATGGAACAAGAAATCATCCATAATCTGGACTGTGTTAAGTATGGTTTAAACAGGAACTATGGATTTTTATCCCAGTACCTGTATAAACTGTTCTAATTTCTTTGTTCCTAAGAGTTTATTGTTTGCTTCTCCTAGCATTGCCCCCCTCCCTACTTTCTGCCTTTTGTTTTTAATTTTTTCTCTCCTTATACAATGCATGTCCTTCCACAGTATCTAATGAAGTGAGCTTCAGCCCACCAAAGCATGTGTTATATACATATATCTACTTAGCTTATAAATGTAAGAGACTAGGACATTAGCAACCTTGCTTAGTGGCTAATTGCCACAGGCAAAATCAGGGGCAGGAATCAAGGGCCAAATTACCAGATCCCAAGGGCAATCCAGGAGCAGAGTCCAAACACAGGCCAGGTCAGAGATCAGGAAGCTGCAACCCAGTTAGCAGGCCCAAGGGCAAAAACAGAAGCCATAGTCCAGGAACTGAGTAAGCAAGGTCTGAAATCCAGGAAGCCAAACCAAAGGGAAATCCAGAGTCCATGGACAGAGCCAAACCAGGGCCAGGAAGCAGGAGGCTTACAAAAGCAGAGTTGAGTCAGCACTGTTGGCTGGCCAAGAGGCTGCTGTCACAGTTGGGACTAAATCGGGAGATGGAGCTCCCAGTGGCCAATTACGAAGCCAGCTGGTTAATTACCTGGGTCACAGCTTGTCAGCCAGAGACCCAAAGCAGGCAGGGGTGGATTCAAGGAGGTGCAGTGGTACAGTTGCAACACCCTTTGATTCCTGCTTTACCCAAACTTTAAAACCAGCTGCCTCAGAAAGGGAGCAACATCTATTCTGGCAGTGCTGATGGAGTCAATCACCTTCATGCTCATTATAATGTACCTGATTCCTGATCAACTTTCATTACTCCACAAGTTGTAATGACCCTATCTTCTTTCTAATCATCTTGATATTGCATTAATCAAGTTATTCTTTCTTCTGCAATTCTGCTGTCTGTTAGGTACTCCTAGTTCTCTCTCTCTTCTATTTCTGCAGACTATTAGCTAAAAACCTTATCTTAGGTGTGGTAACACTTATGCAAGTGAACATTGACTCTAGATGTGAAAATGATGGACAGTGAAGTGTTGGATGCATTGTCAAGATGCACAGGAAGGCAAGAACATGTTTTATGGATCTGAGTAAGAGCTACAGGGGTGTAGGTTGTGGCCATATTGGTCTAAGGACATAGGCAGACAAGGTTCCTTGGGTGAATCTGATATCTTTTATTAGATCAACCCACATAGTTGGAAAATAATTATTAAGCAAGCTTTCAGGTTCAAAAACCCTTCATCAGGCTAAGGAAGTTTCAGCAGTTGGTGTGTGCTCTTCCTGGATGGAATGAAAAGTAAAGAGGCCAGCGGCTGGGCTGGTCTGCAGACAAGACAGGTAGTCAGTGAAGATGCAGATTGAGGAGTCAATGGGTGAGAGACAGGCTGGGGGGTGGGAGGTGGGGGAGAGAGAGAGAGAAGGGGGATGAAAGTGGAGAGATATCTGGGGAGTCAGATGTCAGGCAAGTTATAGTGTGTCATAAATCCAAAGTCTATATTTAGTCCATGATTTTTAGTATCCAGGAGGTTGATGAAGTGGAGTTCATAGGCTTGTCTCTGGGAAGTGTTTTGTAAGTTTCCTTTGAGGATCAGGACTGAGAGACTGGAAAGAGAGTGGTTTTCTTGTGAGAAATGTGCCCCCACCGGTAATTGGGTATTTCTGTCTTTGATAGATTTCCGGTGTGCGTTCATTCTGGTGCGCAGTTGTTGTTTGGTCTCTCCTTTGTATTTTCCATCAGAGCATTTGATTGGATGAGGTGTATTACATTTCTGGAGGTGCAGCTATAAGATCCAGGGATGCTGATGGCTCTGTTGTGGGGTGTAGTAATAGTGGGGGTGGTGGAGATGTGTTGGCAGGTTTTGCATTTCTTGTCCTGGCACGGTCTGGATCCTTTTGGTGTGTTCTGGG